>NC_046370.1:9664394-10018561 GCF_011125445.2 Fundulus heteroclitus
AGGCTGCCATCTTGAGGTCTCCATAACAACCATCAGGCGCCATCGACTAGCCGACTACCTTTTTGAGGGGAGCGATTAACCGACGAAAAAGCCTTTTCTGTCTAACCAACACAGATGTGAATATGTGGAGTTTGCTAAGTCTCTACTGGGACTTTTACCCGGAACCGTTTGCTTTGCCGCGTTGACGTTGCAATTCAGATTATTGGCCACTGAGCTATATAATAACATAAAACTGAAGTCACTGGCCGCCATCTTGCTACTCCCTACTCTCACAGAATCCCATAGGATTTGGTTGCAACAACAAGCAGTTTTCTGGCTGAGTGAAAACATTTCACAGGTAATTCTGCAGTCAGTGGATGTACTAACACTATCAACTACTAGGAAATTAGGTGCGGAAATATTTTACATGTTATTCATATTAAATATATATATATATATATATATATGTATATGTGTGTATGTGTATATGTATATATATGTGTGTATGTGTATATGTATATGTTTACACATATGTAAATATATGTTTTTGTATATTGTTATTTATATATTTATAAATGTTAAACATATATATTTAAATGAATAAAATGCAAAATATTTCCGCACATGACTTTCTCAGTACTTGATATTTTTAGAACATAACATAAAAGTATATGACATTTGACATTTTAAAAGTCTTAAGCCCCCCCTGAACATGAGAAAATCTTCGTTATTCAGATGAAGTAGCGCACATATTCCCTAGTTACTGGGGGAAAATAGGGAGTACCAATATGGCGGCTGGTGGCTTCAAAGCGACTCGTTCAAACAGACGGTGATTAGCACTCCGGTGTATTATATAGCTCAGTGTTATTGGCAGCAAACAGGAGGCCTGGAGCCAAACGTGGGATCAATACATGGAGGATCTGTGATGCTGTGGGTCTTTCAGTGGCCGGAGGAGCCTCGTTAACCCACAGCACCATGAATTTCTGGAATTACCGTCAGCTTTTAAACAGAAACTGGGTCAACATCGCTTCTCTAAACACTTCCTGGATTCCAGGAAACATGCTTCCCCTTCTGTCTATATCCTCCAACCTCATGAAATGTAATGGAAGATAAAAACGCCGTCCTATTGGCTACAAAGGATTTAGGGGATTTCTATAAAAGTTTGTATTTAAGACTTTTCATGTATTTTGACCTGCTCTGCAAAAAGGGAACTAAAAGTAAGTAAAATTGTCTCAAAATTTGAATATTTTCCCTTGATTTGAGCAGCTAAATAATAGTATTTGCCAGTGGAATGAGTATTTTTACCCCTAAAATAAGATAATTAGATATCCTGCACTTGAAATAAGATAATGGTGATGAAATGTTCTTATTTTAAGTGCAAAATTCTTATTCCATTGGCAAATATTCTTTTTTTAGCTACTTAAATCAAGGAAAAATACACTAATTTCCAAAAAAGTTTACTTACTTTTAGTTCCCTTTTTGCAGTGTGGGATGCCCACAGGATCAAAGCCTGGGGTAAAATTACAACAGGACAGCATTAATACACAAAATGTAAACAAGTGTGTAACATAATCATTCTTTTTATTTAAAACAGAAATGTAACACCACCTAACGCTGCTATAACATTATGACAGTTAAAGTTTATTATTTTGATATTGGTACATTAACTTAGGCAAAACAAAAAATGTAACAAACACTGGAGAAATCTGGCGTTAATTTTCAAGTAAACGTCTTTTCAGCAAAATGTGTTCCCTTATAAGCCCCTCTATAAAGAGCGAGCAGGTGGAAACGTAAGTTAGTGAGGGTCAGTCGGGTTTAGTCAGCTGCAGCTTTTAAAACCCAGAAAATATTTCTAAACTGGCAAAAATGTTTTCTGCAAAGCGACAGAAATATATATAATGCTCTCATTTCAGCCAGCTGGCTAGCTGTGTGCAGCAACTGGTGGACCTTGAAGAGGACTTTAAACTGCAGGTTTTTAAACTAACTTTTTTTTTTTTAAACATTTCTGCTTGAATCGCGTTAACTGCAAAAGCAGCGAATTCCCCGACGACTTGGTGGTCGTTAAAGTTTCCCGCTTAAGGCACAGTGCTGGCGCTAAGTGAGCTCGTTGGGAATCAAACGTCAGAACAGCAGCAAAATCTTCTTTCCGTGGAGGATGAATGTTTTAATCTGCTGCAACTGAAGCGGATAGCTGTAAAAATATCAGCCGCTGCGTTTCTGGGATTTGGAGTTTCTAGTACCTGGGCGGAGAAATAAAAGCCACCAGACGAACAGTTTTCTCCTGACTTTTTTTTGGTAATTTGATCCAGTAAACATTGATCTTTATAACTTAAATTACTCTTCACACATACAGCTTTAGATTCGATTCTGCTCCAGACAAAAAAGGAGACAAACGTGTCGAGCCACTTTTAAAAATCTCAGCAGATCCTTTAATTTAACATAACGCAGACGCCATGACTGAGCGCGCGTCTCTGGGCAGAGCTGTAAACAAACCGTGAGAGCTGTTATTAAGGCTCCTCCGGGGACGGCAGCGCTTCGCCACGCCCGCCCGCTTACCGCCACAGCCTTCATTACGGCTCTTTGTTCGGCTGCAACATGCATGCAGCGCTTTGTGGAGGTAAAGGGGGAGATAATCAGTAGCTTTCTCTGCTGGAAATGTTGGTACAAATGCAGAAATCCAGAGTCTTTGTGACGTCGGGTGGAAATATAAAAATGGAAGCGGAGTGAAGAGCCGAGAAAGGTTTTCCCCCCTCAGGTTCAACCTCTGTGCGCGGGTCTGGTGACGTCGATGAGGCGACGTCGATGCTCAGCGTGCCGATGGTCCTTGTAGTGTTTCAGAGCGTCTCCTCAGCAGGACCGGGGCCGACCTCGTCTCAAAACCTTCGAGTCCGAACCAAACAAGAACCTCCTGCGGACGATAAAAAGAAATGCTCAAATGTCTGTGCTAATAATCTACAATCTGAGCAAATTCCTTCCTTTACGTCCCTTTGAGACAAGATTTGCTGCCAAATAAAGACTTCAGGGTCACTCGCTAGGAAATTATTATTTATCCAACAAAAAAAACAAAAAAACGCAGAATAAACAAACGTGTTTAGTTTCCTGACGTGTATGATGCATTTACAAAACAGTAAGATAATATTTATGTTACTTTTTTGTTGTGTTTGAAATATATATTAAAGTATTACTTTTATCCTGAAAACTCCAAAAACCAAACAAATTGAAAGAGGATGAAATAATCGTCTAGAGTCAAATTATTTCTGACCAACACATTGTTTAATAAAAGGTTCATCCCAATAATTTATGTTGGTTTTTCAGTAATTCAACTAAAAATGCGAAACTAATTTTCATTTCACGCAGAAAAAGTGTTTCGAACATTTTACTGTTATTTAAAATTATATGGATTACAGGTTTGGAAAACATTGGTTTCTCACAAGATTGCATAAGAAAGAAAATAAAAAATAGATACAGAAATGTTATTTTACAGCCAAAACTAAACTAGACAGCTCTCTCCGGCGGGCATGCACATACGCTGTCTAAAAAAAAAAAAAAAGTTTCTAAAGTTCCTGGTTGTTGATAAGAGTGCTACTGGAAAGTTGAGTAGTAGGAAAAAGTGTGGTGGAAACAGGTGCAGCTGGTAAGAGCTTGGGAACATTCACCTCAGCAGGTTACTTTGATTAGGACTGCAACAAATATCAAGAATAAACCGCCATCCCAGTATCCATTTGTGAAATATTTAATTCTCAAAAGGATTGTTTGGTGTGAAATAATCGCCTAATATATCCCAAGTGTTATAAACTTGCATTTTTCAAGCTAATGTAATATTTAGCCAGCTGGCCAGAGTCTCAGACGACAAAATGCTGAAGGTCAGGGAGCCCAGATGAGAGATAAAAAGAGAAGAGCCCCATATCACAACTGATGATGAAATATTTACCAGATTCTCTAATGTTGTGCAGCCCTGACCTCCATGCCACGCTGCATTGTTCCAGTAATTCATGCAAACGGAGCCCGGACCAAATACCGGGAGCATTTATTGCACAGCTCAGGGCCAAAGCTCTCAAAGTAAGCTAAGATCTCTGTTTTTATTCTCTCATTTTCAAAGAAACCATATTTCAGGTTTTCATTATAAAATCATAATCACCAAAATCACAAGACATAAATACTGGAATATATCACTGTGTAAATAGAAGGTGTCGCGGCCTTCCATGTTCCAAAAAAAAACAAAATTCACTGCAAAAAGGGAACTAAAAAGTAAGTAAAATTTTCTAGAAATTAGTGTATTTTTCATTGATTTGAGCAGGTAAATAAGAGTATTTGCCAATGGGATTAGTAGTTCTACCCCTAAAATAAGATAATTAGATATTCTGCACTTGAAAAATGATGATGGAGATGAATTTTTCCTACTTTAAGGGCAAAAATCCTATTCCATTGGCAAATAATCATGTTTACCTGCTCAAATCAAGAAAAAATGCACTCATTTCAAGAAAATTTTACTTAATTTTAGTTCCCTTTTTGCAGTGTTCCAACATAGGCCGTGGGTGGTAACAGGTGGTTTGATTTGCACGCACTTCCGACTTCATTGATTTGTAAAAAATATGTGATTTATTTCTTGAAATAATATAGACAAAATAATGACTAAAAAATGTCTTGCAACTTGTTGAGAACGAAAAATAATCTCAATTTGCTGTTTGAAGCTCTAAAAGTGGTCAAAAAATAATTTAAATCCCATCAACACACCAGACATTTACCAAACAATAGCCCTGCACCAAGCACCCGGTGTATTCTTAATTACTCAAATTCTAACAATTAACAACGTAATCTAAACATTTTCAAATAAATGAATGAAAATGAATTACATATTTTGGTTCTAAACTAACTTAAATATATTCTAACTACCCAAAGAAGAAAACTAAATTGAAGGTTTAACTGTTTTAAGTAATCGCCTTTGATTATATTTATATTCAAATCTACTTTATTGATCCCAAAGAGAAATGAAATGAATAAATAGACCGAGATGCTCCTTTGTGGAGTACCGCCGTGTTGCCACTAGGGGGCAGTGGCCAGCAAACAAACAGCAGCCACCACCTTCCTGGATGGAGGCCTCTGCCTCTGAACCCAGCTGACCGGAGCCTCCAGCTGCTGTCACTAGTTCCCAACAAAAGATGAAGCGAGCTGCCGATCAGGTCGTTTCACGTCGTTCACAGGCGAGGCCATTGTTGCAGAGGACGCCTTTTGTCTTGCCCTCTTTCAGGAAAAAAATAAAAGAATAGAGGAGATACTGGAAGCGAAGTCGATCATGGCGCCAGAGGGAAACAAACAAGCAAACAAAAGAGCAGGAAGGTAAAGAAAACAAAAACAGGAGATCCTCGAAGCACGCTAGGTACAGGAGAACACGGCGACTACAAATCAGCTACCAGACGAAATTTACCGTGCTTAAACTTTTGAACTGCTTGAATTTAATAGTAGAAGTATAATTTTTCTACTAGAGGAGCTGGAAACATGGCCGTGGCTTCCAGTAAGAGCTCAAAGAACCGCACTTCTCTGAATTACCCGCTGATATTAAATGAAACTGCAGACAGGAGGCCGTAATGTGATTCAGAAACACTCCCATTCACACCTCTTCTCACCTAAATCACGTTAACGTACCAAAAACTATTTATCAGCAGCTGGAGGAATCCCAATAAACAGGATGAATCCCACAAAACGACGATTTCAGACCCGCTCTTAGGCCTTTGCTACGTCCCTGAACAAGAAGCCGGACAGGGACAGCTTAATGGCTTCTAACGTCATGATTTAATCAGAGCGGGAATTAATTCACGACTTGATTCAATTTTTATGACGTTTTTATGAAGGCTTTAGGACTATTTTTGGTTTTATGTGTCCTCGTATAATGATGCAATAAAGTTTTTTTTTTTTGTCTAAGGGACTCAAAAGATAAAACGCAGCAGGACGTTTAATGAATCGGGTTACGCCCAGCTGGATCACCTGTTTTCGGGAAAGTTGTAAAGATTAAACCGATTGTTTAATTCTCCTCGATCCTTTCTCGTATATTTGTGGAAGATAAAAAGAAAGTGTTTACACCCCTGTTAAAATGCAAGGTGATGTAAAAACAGCAGAGATAACAGAGATATTTTCAGAACTTTTATTGAGAGCTTGAATTGCTTTAAAATAAAGTAATGTTGGCGCTTCTACACTATTATACACCATCAACCACCTTAATAATGGAATCAGGTCTTCCCACCATTTCCATGCCCCCAGGTGCACTGCAAAAACGGAACTAAAAATAAGTAAAATTTTCTTAAAATGAGTGTATCTGTCCTTGATTTGAGCAGGTAAATAAGATGATCTGCCAATAGAATAAGATTTGTGCACTTAAAATAGGAACAATTCATCTCCATCATCTTATTTCAAGTGCAGGATGTCTAATTATCTTAATTTAGGGGTCAAAATCCTAATTCCATTGGCAAATGATCATATTTACCTGCTCAGATCAAGGACAAAAACACTATGTTTAAGAACATTTTGCTTATTTTTAGATCCGTTTTTGCAGTGTGTACAAAATCAAGCATCTAGGCGGGCAGACTGTCTCTACAAACATTTGTGATACCTCAGTGAATCCCAGTGTGGTTCTGTGATAGGACGCCACCTGAGCAGCAAGTCCGGTTGTGAAATACTTCGCCGTCAGCTGTCAGTGGTGTTTGTAAGTGGAAACGACTGGAAAAAACAACAACAACTCAGCCATGAGGTGGTCGTCCCCCGTAGATCCGCACTCCAAAAAAGGGACCTAAAAGTAAGTAAAATTTTCTTAAAATTTGTATTTTTCCCTTGATTTGAGCAACTAAATAAGACTATTTGCCAGTGGAATGAGTATTTCTACCCCTAAAATAAGATAATTAGATATCATGCACTTGAATTAAGATGATGGAGATGAAATGTTCTCATTTTAAGTGCAAAGCTCTTATTCCATTGGCAAATAGTCTTATTTAGCTGCTCATATCAAGGAAAAAAAACACTAATTTCAAGAAAATTTTACTTATTGTTAGTTCCTTTTTGCAGTGCGGCCCTGCAGGGGGCCGCGGATGCTGAGGAGCGTAGTGCACAGAGGACGGCGACTTTCTACGGAGTAAACCGCCTCAGACCTCCAAACATCCTGTGGTCTTCAGATTAGCTCAAGAACTGCGTAGAGAGTCACTGAATGGGCTTCCATGATCGAGCAGCTGCACTGAGACTTACGTCACCAAGCGCAAAGCAAAGGGTCGGATGCAGTGGTGGGAAGCAGGTCAGGGATGAATCGCTTGTCTCCATCTGATGGCGCCTGTCTGTCTGTATTGTGCCAAAGTGTAAAGTTTGGTGGAGGGATGGTTGTGGTGAGGGGTTGTTATTCAGGAGCTGTCCTTGGGCCTTTAGGTCCAGTGAATTAAACTCTGAAAGTTTCAGCACACCAAGACCATTTGGGACAATTTCATGTTCCCACCTTTGCTGGAACATTTTGTAAATGGTCCTTTCCTCCTCCAACATGATGGAACACCAGAGCACAAAGCAAGGACCACAGAGACATGGATGGTCAGATGATTTAATATTAAGGTCAAGACTTAAACAGTGGGGCGATCGTTCTTTTGCCGTCGCTGCTCCCAGACTGTGGAACAAACTAACCCCTGACATCCGCAGCACTACTGACATCAGCCTTTTAAAAACGAAGCTTTTTTAAATTAGCATTTAATTCTGACCTGGGTAATACGGTCTCTTAGGTGTTCCTCCTTCTGTCTGCTCCTTTCTATGTATTTTTTTAAATGGCTTTTAACGTCCAGCAGCACTGCACCACTACAGCACCTTTTTATTGTGTCTGTATGTGTTGTAAGTCTTACGTATCGTTTTATGGCTCTATTGTAAAGCACTTTGGGTACCGTTCGGCTATTGTAAAGGGCTATAAAATAAACTTGATTGATTGATTGATTGATTGATTGATTGATTGATGGAGGAGGAGGACCTTGACGGGTCGGCACAGAGTCCTGACCACAACCCAACAGAACCCCGCTGGGATGAATAAGAGCGGAGACAGAGAGCCGGGCCTTTTCTTCCAACATCGGTGTCTGACCTCACAAACCCGATTATTGAACAACGGCCAAAAATTCCCAGAAACACTCCAGAAACTTGTGGACAGCCTTCCCAGAAGAGTTGAAGCAGTTATAGCTGCAAAGGGTGGATCACTTAAGTTTGTATACATGTCAAGGATGGGGAGCGAATACTTTTGGTAATATTTGGTGTGTGCAGAAACTTAAACTCATGCTGCAGCACTCAGTCATGAACCATTTTAACTTTGTTATATTTGTCTGCTCTTCCTTTTGGGAAAAAAAAAGCTCCAGACACACCAGCTTTTATGTTTCAGCCGGATTTAGATCCATTTCAGAACTTCAGTCTTCTGGCGAAGTCCTTCCTCTCTTTGAATTCATGATAGGAGTCGTCATGAAGAACGAGTCGGTTTCCCCAAACCATGATGCTACCGCCACCGTGCTTCACTGTGGGCCCGGCCGTTCTTTCGGTGAACCCTACTGCCGTTTCCTGGAAGTTAAAACTTTGTCTCTTCGGACCGTGCCACGCTTTCCAACGCGCACTGAGGAGAGTTGGAATGCGTTTCATGTCAGATTTAAGCCAACCTACCCAAAGCCCAGTTTGCAAAAAAAAACACCTGCAGCTCCTGTGACGTTGCTGCCGGCCTATTTGCGGTTTTACCTGATTACCTCATTTTGTCACATCACTCAATGAGGCAAGTCTCAGCTATTGGGTCAAATTCTTTCCGGCGGATTACGAGAGCATCTGCACCGTGATTTGTTGTGCGTCTAATACCTGGGATCTCCTCTAACGTCCCCCTGACACAGATCTGTATCTGATGCTCTGGAAGCCGTCTGCATACCAGAGCTTTTGTTGTGAGATCCAGCTGAGACATCGTTAGGCAAAACTAATTGACCAGTGCAGCCTTATTTAAGATTGTTCTTTTTTAAAGGTCACATCAAAGGTGACGAAGGTTCTACCAACTTAAAAGGCTCGTGTCCACTTTTTATATCTACCTTTTGCAGAATATCTTGCATTAAAACCTGATTTGAGCCCTCCGTCCTCTGTTGAATACTTTTATCTGCCATGTTGACACAAATCAAACGTGTTTTTCTTTAGTTTTCCAGCGCTGGGCCCAAACAGCCGCGCTTACAAGTGTGAGAATCCGCGTGTGTTTGTCGCACTTCACGGTAGAACGGCCGTCTATTTTAAACGCTTCCTTCTGGCAGCTGATGACTCAGATTTTACTCTATCTCCTGGCAGTGTTCAGGTAAGTGATAAGACACCACCCATTTACTGGCAGTTCCCGAACACTTCCTGTTCTCAGAAACCGAGCGGCTTTCCCTGCAGAGCCGACAGGAGGAGAAATGCTGAACTTTTAACAGGCAGCAGGACTTCTCCCGTTTGAGCACGCCGGGTTCGCCTCGCCGAGTCCCCCCCCCCCCCCCCCCCCCCCGCCACGACTCGCGGACCAAAGTGTCAAATCATCGCCGCGCTGACTCACTTCGTGACGGGCGGTGAATCAGCCGACTCCCTGTCCCCGCTCTCCGTGCGGTGCTTCTGGGAAAAGAGGAGGACGGGACCGGGGATTTGGGAATCGCCACAATGACTGCAGGCGTTTCAGAGAAGAACCCGCAGCCTGTTTTTACTGTATGTGTGAGTTGGTAACCCGGCACAAAACGCTGAGGAATGCATTTCGTCTACACGGCAAAAAAAAAAAATGGACAGTGTGAGCAAAAATGAGGGGAAGAAAAAGCTAAAAAAAAAAAATTCTGGAAGGTGCATCTGGACTGTAAACAAGAAACTCTGTTCAAAAAGTGACTTTTTATTCATTTTTAAACACTTATTTGTGAGTTTGACGGATTTTTTTTACGCCTGACATTAAAAACATAAACAAAATCCAGCTACCTAGACAATTAGAGTATTGCGTAAGAGCAATAAGAAAGCATCTGTAATCCAGAAATGTTATGTTATGGTTCCCTAACATAGTGCAAAGGTCTAGATCTGAACTTTAGATAAGGTCAAAGAACAATTAGCAATGAATAACAAATCCCTTTTATTAAACCCGTTTACACTATAAAGTCACAGGCACTTTATGCCTGCAGTTGTTTGCTTGTGACCCTGAGCTGCTCGGCAGTAAAGTGAGACGACCGCACTTATTTTGTAAGAAATTACAACTTAATTACGTTTCACGGTTTATCTTTACACATAAGAATGAACAACAACAAAAAAAAAAAGAAGTGAAAATAGAAACAGCGCCAATGAGGAAGAGGTTATACAGCCAAGCTAGCAACACATTTATAAAGGAAACGGGGGAGAGTAGCAGATAAGGCACACACAGTCTTTTATTGCTTTTTATTGTTTTATCTACACCAGAGCTAGATCTATATCTAAAAGCTGCAGGACACCAGCCCCCGAAGACAGGAGCTTCAGATTTGTTATATCTAACGCACAGATGATTTAATCTTAAACATTTCTGCATGTCTCCATGTCCAACACCACATTTCCTATTTCCTGCACCGTGGACTGGCAATAAGTAGCGCTGACGGTCTAGGAGAAGACGGTCACTGATAACGGTGACTGTTTAGGAACCAGGTTCTGATCCTGTTTGTTTCTGCGACAATGAATAGAAAGTTGAGTGGAAGAAAAAAAACTGTGAAACGATGAAAAAAGAAGCACAAGCGACAGAGATAACTGCAGTCTGGAGTGCAAACGTTTGTCGTTGGGGGACCAGCACCTTTTAGATATCCATCTATTTCAACTCATTATGCTTATTAGTGTTGTAGAAGTCAATGTAAATGTTTGATCCTGTTTGATAAATGGTAAATGCACTGAACTTATATGATTATTTTCCAGTCATACTGACACACTGCAAAAAGGGAACTAAAAGTAAGTGACATTTTCTTGAAAGTAGTGTATTTTTTCTTGATGTGAGCAGGTAAATAAGATGATTTGCCAATGAAATAAAATTTATGCACTTAAAATAGGAACAATTCATCGCCATCATCTTATTTCAAGAGCAGGATTCCTAATTATCTTATTTTAGGGGTAGAAAATACTAATTCCATTGGCAGATAATCTTATTTAGCTGCTCAAATCAAGGAAAAATATGCTAATTTCAAGAGAATTTTACTTGTTTTTAGTTCCCTTTTTGCAGTGCACACTAGAGCCACATTCATCCAATCACTCTCACTAACGCGCACACATTCACTGCAAAAACAAAACTAAAAATAGGTCAAATTTTCTAGAAAAAAGCTGTATTTGTCCTTAATTTGAGCAGGTAAATAAGATGATTTGGCAATTAAATAAGATTTTTGCACTTAAAATAGGAACAATTCATCTCAATCATATTATTTAGAGGGCAGAATATCTTATTTTAGGGGTCAAAATACTCATGCAATTGGCAGATAATCTTATTTACCTGCTCAGATCAAGGACAAATGCACTAATTTCAAGAACATTTTACTTTATTTTTGCAGTGTTCATACATCAACATGCAGCTTGTACTCACCCACAGTGAGCATTTGATATCTTGTGAGTCGGTGTCATTTGAGAAATAACCTTATTGTGAAATACCAACTCAACTGTGCCAGAAGCGTGGCTTTTCTTTTCTTTTTGAGGGTGACCTACCAGAAGAACCCTTTAGCTAAGCCAGCTCATGCTTCTACACTGCAAAAAAGGAGCTAAAATTAAGTAAAATTTCTTGAAATTTGTGTTTTTTTCCTTGATTTGAGCAGGTAGATAAGACTATTTGCCAATAGAATGAGATCTTTGCACTTAAAAAAGGAACAATTCATCTCTAAAATAACATAATTAGACACACAGCACTTGAAATAAGATGATGGAGATGAATTGTTCCTATTTTAAGTGCAAAAATCTTATTCCATTGGCAAATAGTCTTATTTACCTGCTCTAAATCAAGGAAAATTACAATGATTTCAAGAAAATTTCACTTCCTTTTAGTTCTGTTTTTGCAGTGTAAGATCTGCAAACTTTGTTATTCTTACTTAAAATTTGTGTTTGCCAGCAACTTCCAGGGGAGAAACCTTTGACTCTGTTTGTGTGGAGCAAAGTGTTGCGTGTTGCACTGTGAACCTGTTGGATCTCAGAAGAAGTTCTTGATGAGGGGGGTGACCAGCTTGACCCACAGCTTGACGTAGCGGTCGGGCTGCTCAAACGTGGAGTCGGACACCTCAGAGGAGCGCCGGTACAACATCTCCTGCTCCTGCCGGGTCCGAACACAGGTGTGAGCATGAGCGTTGTGTTACACAGCCATTAATCATCGTTTCTAGCTGCGTTTTTTTTTTTTTGAGCAGACCTCCTGCAGCTGGCCCTGAAGCGCCTCGTTCTCCGTCACTATGGCGATCTGGGCCTCCAGGTCGCGGTGAACCGAGCGGTACCCGAAGTTAGGGGAGCCGATCAGCGTGAGGCAAGGCCTGTCCTGCCCCCGGAGGTAATACCACAGACCTGCGAAGGAGACGGCGGGAGTCAGCGAGGGGGGTAACGCTTCGGGGAGCCGGCTCCAGCAGACTAAAAACCACAACTAAAAAGAAAGCACATGTAGAAATCCCCCGGCGTTGATCCAAAACCTCAGAATATGAGAGAGTGAGCGTGCATCCTTGTCCTGAGGCTACAACAGAGTGAGTGTACAAGATTCCTGCCCTAACCTACATACCATCGCAGCCACAAGAAAAACAGCAGAGGCCATCATTCTTAATGGGCCGCTTCATATAGAAAACGGCTCATCTACAAGCCTTGCACAACACTGCGAAAGACCAAAAGTATTGTTTGGGGTTTTTTTTTCTGGTTGGGGGGGGCATTAAACTAAATAAATCAGCCGATGCTGTTTGAGTAAAATGGCGTTTTCACACGATTACCAGCGAGCCGTGACGGCGTATCATCGGGCTCATTTAACAACGCCCACACGCCGGCATTAGAATCAGAAACGGCGATCTACTCGGTCTCAAACGGCTCTGCTACCAAGGGAGAATAAAAGCAAAGAGCGAGCTGGAGGTCCTGATTAATGGATTCAAACCAAAAACAACCTTTGTAACTCGGCACGCTCTCTCCAGGGAACCATTAGAGTCCGGGCGGAGGGCTCCGGGAATAGGCCAGAAAAGAAGTCGACTGTCGTTCCTGTTAACAAGAGCGGCTGAAGGCGAACAGATGGTAAATTATGGCGCACAGAGGAGAAAACGCTGCCACACGACCAAGAACGCCTTCAAATAATCTGTTTTTCCAGCTGAATAATTTCACACACGGAGAAATTCAGCCTTTAATTTCAGTACTGTTACTCATTACGGGGGGAAAAATATACTAATATATTAAGAAATAGATGTTTTATCAAATTACCACCAAGCTAATGGTCATCGCCTAGGCTTCTATGATAACATTTCTCAAGACTCACTGAGATTTTTTGCTGCTGAAAAAAAATCAAGAAACAAGAAATTTGTTCCCGCTCTGACAGCCGTGAGAGCAAAAAGACGTCCGGTGGTTCTTGGGATCTTGCTTTGGGGGTTCTCGCTGCTTGTTGATCTTTTTTTTTTCCTGGCAGCGAGTCAAACAACCGTTGTTTGATTTTCTGTTCAACTCATAGGTCTAACATCCCACCTGCATTCACTTGTTCTCCCCATTTCTTCAGCAATCACGAATAATAAGGACATCACGGTGTTATGCTGTCTGTCAAATTTCCACATTTTTAGCGCTGGCGTGACGTTTGCTACAGTGGGCGGGACTTCCTAGGAGTTTGGCAGCTAAATTTGTCATTTTTCGAGGCGTATGTAACAGGCTATAGTCTCATCTGACCTCAGGTTCTCTTGTCTTTCCCATTTTTAATGGTGAATTAGGCCTTTGTAGGCGATTCTTATGCTGCAAGGAAACAGAGTGTCATGGATTTCTTATTAAAAGTTGCTAAACACAAGAATATGTTTTAGCAAAATGTATCTGGGGTCTACTTTAGAGAATATTGCATAGAATCCATACCAAAAGTGTACGTACGGCTGATTAATAAAACCATGCGCACGCACACCAGCACGTAATTTCCCTTTACAGATCCCAGCTGATCGTTTGCGTCCCTGGATCCGCCTCATGTTCAGCCCTCAACACGCCCAGATTCAAACGGAAAAAGTTAGTGCAAACGTCTCATGAATGTTAATGTCGATTTAAAAGAATCTACTGATCATGTTTGTTTTTTCATGGTGAAAAAAAATAGATGAGTAAAAGCATATTGTCCACATAAAAAGAACTTTCATTGAAAAGTGAACTTGATTTCTGTTTTAAATGGCGGATGAAAGCCTCAACAAGCTCCACGATGAAATTCCTGGAAGGCTTTGCGTTCAGATTAACAATCTGAGGAGGGATGGAGGTTTGAACCCCACCCCCCCGCCAACAAAAAAAAAAAAAAAAAAGTAGTTTAGGAAGCTAACAGGAACATTGTGTGGATCTCAGAGGTTCCCTCAAACCCAAGGTGATCACGCACCCTCTGGGGTTTGAACCCAGAAGCTGGGGGGCTGTAGCCACTGCTCCCTGTAGGTTATGGTAAAATGAAATGCTTGTAGTCACGAACTCTTAGGCTACGTTCACACTGCAGGTCTTGATGCTCAATTACGATTTTTTTGTGGAATCGGATTTTTTTGCGTGGTCGTTCACATTTCCAAATATATGCGACTTGTATGTGATCTCCTGTGTGAACTGAATGCGTTCAACCTAAGTGTCCCGCGTGCGCACTCGAGGACACGATGACGTCACACGTAGCAAGCGTCCTCATTATGAAATGAAATTTATTCGAACATGATACAAATATAAAAATAAAATAGTGCACAGTAACAAGAAGTGCATAAGAAAGAAGAGAAAATACAGATTTTTTTTTGTTTCAGTTAACATATCATGCTCAAAATGGGGTAGGAAGAAGTGAGAACTTATAAACTCCTACCCCTATAATCCAAGTAAACATGGATTATAATGCTGCCGCGCATTTTGCAATTATTAATTTATTTTTTAACCAGAGTTTCCCTTCATTGACTTCTCTCCTCATTGTAGTCCGCTATGGGTGTCGTCTTTCTTCCCGCTTCTGCATAGCAGGACGCAGATTAGTGACGTTTGTCGAGTATCGGTGACGTACAGGTCGGATAAATGCGACCTGGCCGTACAGACACAGGTCGCATTTGAAAAGATCAGATACGTATCAGATTCAGGACCTCATATCCAAGTAGCCTGGGTCGCATTTGAAAAAACCCGATCTGTGTCGTTCAGACTGTCATAAAAAGATCAGATCCAGGTCGCATATGGGCAAAAAAAAAAATCGGAATTGGGTCACTTCAGGCTGCAGTGTGAACGTAGCCTGAGATCCCTGAAACGGTGTTCCCTCCTAATCTTCCCATTTACAAGGTCTTCCTCCGCACAGCATTACACACCAGTGTGTTTGACTGTTTACAGCAATTAAAGTAATTGTCTAATACCTTGTTACAATTATCTGTTAATCTGTGTTACACGTCACCCTGGTGATCACTGGGGAGAGGAATGTGATGGTAGAAAAACCACAATAAAATGTAGTACAGAATATTTAAGATAAGTTAAGTTGGTTTATGGCCATTTCTTTTATTTGTTTGAAAGGTCCTTATGTGTACGTGTGTCACCAGTGCAACCATAAAATGTCACTGGGGTTTTGAATGCTTATGATAAAGTCGATCTATGATTAAAGTCTGATATGGAGTGAAAATCATCCAGCTTCAAATTCACCACTTCACCACACCTGCGTCTCCAAAACCAGCGTACGCCTGGGTCAGAGTGTCCGAGAGGACCGCACATCTTCCCAGAAAGTTATTCTTCAACTTAGATCCCAACTCTTGAGTGGAAAGAGACGTACAGAAGCTTTATGAAAGAGACCCCAGATGTGTTTATGTTACAGGTGCCAATAATGGTTTATCTTCTCATTTCTTTAGTGCTGCTGCCATGTGAGCCCTTTCAGCTGCTCCCTTATTCAAGAGTCACCACAGAGAGTCATTACAAGTCATTGGCCCTTCCTGACAAAACCAGGATTTAAAGTCATACTTAAATACCTGAATATTTACACAGCTTTACCAGGGTGGATATAGACCACGTTTTATCTGGTAACAAGGTTTCAGCCAGTTCCACTCAAATTTCGTAGCTTTGAGACCCTTTTTATGGTTAAAATTTAGGACCAACGTGGTTTATGAAAAAATAAGTTAATTTTTACTTAATAAAAAAACGAAAGTTAGATTTAACTTGCTTAAGTTACTAACCCCTCGCATGTGCTTTTTAACTTTAGACAATAGCTTTTACACAGCGCCCTACAAAGTAAGCATCTATCATTTTAGCCAGTTACTGAAAATCGGGTTTTCCCAAAGCGGATCGTGTTAAACGTACGCTCTCCTGGGGCAGCTGGTACTGGATAAGGTAACAAGATGGTTTTGATTTCAACTTCCTAAACAAACAAAAGGCCAGTTTCACAAGCAGATTTCTCTCCCTTGTTTTGTGGGAACAGGCGTAAATTATAATAATTATATGTAATAAAGCCCTAATTCTTGATCCAGAACTCCAACACACAGAACCAAGAGTACTATCAGTACTTCAGAAAGTAAAAATAGAAAATACAAAGTTAAAAAAAAACTAATTTAATTCAATAGATATATATTTTTTTTTAAATCAAAGGGCAAAATTTGGATATATTTAAGGCCTTTTACGGAATAAAATGAGGAAAATTATATGCAAGATTTTATTCTATTACATTTTAAGACTCATAAATCTCTGTGTAAAGAAAAGGCCAGTGGAACGGTTAGAGAAGCCCAAACACAAAGATTATAAAAACAGATTTATTTGACATGACACCTTTCTATTGGTGAATCAACGTTAAAAAAAAAATAAAAAATTTTTTTTACATCATCTCCTAGATAAAGGGAAATCTTCCCTGATGAATGGCTTTTACGAGAAAACGGCTGACCAAACATCTCTATTATCCTGATTTTATGGCATTATTTCAGCTAGCAGGGTCCCCGGTTATCTTTGAGTCGTAAAGTTTTCTTGGAAAACCCGTTTTAGCGAGATTAAAAGAAGTAACTGTTCAAACAGAGAGCCGTATCTGTAGTCCAGGCTGTAATAATTACTCATGACTCACGTTTCCTGCAGTACTCTCTCCTAGAAACAGAATAATGCTGATGCTTTCATGCAGTTTACGCTTTGCCATGAGTGAAAAAAAAAGGCAATATTAAAAAAGTTTATACTTCAGTCGCTTGTAGTGAACAAACACGGCTTTGATGGAAGAGAGCTAAGAAAAGAGACACATGCTCGCATTCAGAAGAAGGTTCTCTGGTCACATGACACCTAAATTTAATTTTCAGATCTACGTGCAAAACAGTCTGAGGGAAAACCAACTCTCTGAACACCTCATCTTCATGCTGAAACATGGTGGTGGCCCCGTCATCATGTGGGGATGCTCTTCCTCAGCAGGAACAAAGAACAGGATTCCCACACCTTGGTGAACATCAAATTCAAGGACCTTTCAAGGACTCTCCAGGACCAATTTCCTCAAATTCAAGGACCACACCTGGCGGCATTTACCTACTGTGACCGCTGAATAGGTTATCATATTTTAATACAATGCAAATTCAATAAAAGACTAAACGGCATAGAAGTTGTTGGGTCAGAAGCAATGCAAGAAAGTGGACTTAATTTATAGCCTACATTGATATTGGTCATATTCATAGCCTACATTTCTATCCACAGTACATGGCTATGCTATACTACAGTACATAAAGGATTTACATTAACCTACCGTTTCATGGAATTTTATGGAAAAAAGTGCAGCATTGAGATATTCAGAATTATATCAATTTGTTTCACTTACTTTCATCTTTGATTAAGCTAGTTTTTAACTTTGACTCTGAAAAGTCGCTAAATATAGCGACAAAGTCGCTGAGTTGGCAACACTGCGTGAATGTAACCTATTGGACGCACGTAGGCCTAAACCGTAGCCTAGCAACTAACGAAGAAGAGCGAAGGTACTTTAGCAAATTAAAAGTCTGCGGAATCAACATAATTTTAAAAGATCGTGTGGTAGTAAAATAATGACACGAGTCGTCATCAGTGTGAACTTTCAACCCCACAAAAAAATTCAAGGACTTTTAAGGACAAGGTGTTTTTTTGGCTGTTTTCAAGAACTTTCAAGGGCCTTGAATTAATTTTTTTAGATTCACAAACTTTCAAGGATTTCAAGGACCCGTGGGAACCCTAAAAGAAGTTGGGCAGATTTGAAGCAAAGATGGGCGGAGCTAAAAGCCGGGTACTACAGAAAGAAAAACTTGCAGGGCCTAAATAACAGGCCAGCGGAAGGGTTTGGATCAACGGATATTAATCTGCTAGAATGGTCTAGTCAAAGTCCAGACCTAAATCCACTTAGGAATCTGTGGAGGGCTGATGTTCAGGGATGCTCTCCCTCCAAATCGACTGCACTACAGCTATTCTGAGGTTCCAGATCAACTTCTAAACCTGCCGCTGTGTGGTTTCACCAACCTTTGGCGTGAAACGTCCACTGGGGCCGGTGGTACTCGTGCAGATGCACCCTGTCCTGCTGGCCCAGCTGGCACACCCGGTTGTAAAACTGCCTGGCGATGTGGATGTAAGCTGCAGGAATGGCTCCGGCGACGCCTTTGGCCCCGAAGAACCCGTTGACCTCGGGGGAGGCGGTCAGGATGCGGTAGCTGGCTCCGGTGCCGAGCACCAGCGCCATGTAAGCCCGGGTCAGGTTGAAGTAACCCGATGTTAGATACACAGTGGAGTCCGGCCCGGCGTCTGTCAGCAGGCGCTGGAATGCCGGCGAGAAGCAGAAAGTGACGACAGACGAGTTACAAACGCCTTTCATCTTAATCCTCACATTAGCAAAGAGAACCGGCTGTGCAAACAATTAAACCAGAACCGGCGGGAAGGAGCTCACCCGTGTGACCTGCTCGTCCACCTGGATGCCCAGAGGTTTCATCTGGACCAGCGGGAACACCCAGGTGTCGCCCTCGCTCGGGCCCTCCTCCTCCTCCTCCTCCTCCTTGGAGCGGTGCTGCAGCAGCTGCTGCCTGGTGCGGGCCGCGCTCACCACCTCCATGATGCGCTTCCTCGCCACCGCCGAGAACGCCTGCCGATTGCCTGGTCACCGTGGAAAGCAGAGAGAGATTGAGGACGCGCAGCGCTGAGACGTTCTGGTCACCAGTGTCTCACTTAAACGATCCCGAGTTAAACAACTTAACGAGTTAAACGATCCCTCAGCAAACACAAATACGCCACTTTGCAAAAGTATTCATGCCTCATGAACTTTTTCAATTCAATTCAATTCAATTTTATTTATATAGCGCCAAATCATGAAACATGTCATCTCAAGGCACTTTACAAAGTCAAGTTCAATCATATTATACAGATTGGTCAAAAATGTCCTATATAAGGAAACCAGTTGATTGCATCAAAGTCCCGACAAGCAGCAATCACTCCTGGGGAACCGTAGAGCCACAGGGAGAGTCGTCTGCATTGTCCATGGCTTTGCTGCAATCCCTCATACTGAGCAAGCATGAAGCGACAGTGGGAAGAAAAACCACCCATTAACGGGAAGGAAAAACCTCCGGCAGAACCGGGCTCAGTATGAACGGTCATCTGCCTCGACCGACTGGGGGGTTACAGAAGACAGAACAGAGACACAACAAGAGAGACAACAATGCATTTTCACATTTTATAAGATTAAGAATGTGTTTTATTGGGATTTTATGTGACAAACAGGTGAAGGTGCATCACTGTTAAGTGGAAAAAGAAAATGATGGATGGTTGACATTTTTACATATAAACTGAAAATTTGGATGAGCATTTGTATTCAGCCCCTTTACTCGAATATCCCCTAAATAAAATACAGCGCAACCAACGCCTTCAAAACTCACCTAATTGGTAAATCAGAGTTAGCTTCTGCATTTAATCTCGGTACGTTAACACCTGTCCTGCAAACCTAAGAGGAACGCAGACAACGTCCCAAGCTGTGAACATCTCACAGAGAAAATCTGAAAAAACGGTAAAATCTTCTTTAAAAAAAATGGTCATCCACTTGAGCTGACGGGGCGAGGGGACCGTAAAGCAGCCATGAGGCCAATAGGTAACTCTGGAGGAGCTGCAGAGATCCACAGCTGAAGTTTGAGAATCTGAAAAGCACAAAGACAGTTTGCCAGAGATACAATGGCTTAGATCAATGGCCTAGTCAAAGTCCAGACCTTAATAGAGGTGAGAATCTTTTCGCCGCGACTTGAAAATAGTTTTTCCCATGATATGTAAAACTGGCAGAGACATACATCCTTCTTAGATTCTCCTTTGTGAGCAATTCTCAGGACCGCATATTGTTTTCCTTCCACTACTGTGTTCTGTTAGTCTGCTGCACAAAGTCCAGATAAAACCCATTAAAGGTCTGCTGCTGTAGCATGACGCAGCGTAATAAAGTTCAAAGAGGTGTGAAAAAGTTTGGAAGAGTCTGCAGCTTTGAAGTGGGGCAAAGAGTCGTGCTAATAAGCCAAACATTTATCTTTTTTAATCATTTAGAATCAATTCACAGACTTTTCAGATTTGTTATATTTACAGTTTGTCTTGTCTTGTCAAATACTGTGAAACAGTCTGTTCTGTGGCACCCAGTGGCCAGCACAGCTCATCCCCCCCCCCCCCCCCCCCAACATGCGTGGGTTTTATCTATTTCATACTTTTTTTGGCCTCACCAGCCTCTATTTCTGCTGCACTTTGAGTTCTGTGAATTACATCCATTCAGCTTTGCTGCTACTTTGCTGGAGTTGGAGCAAAACGTGCCACCACGGTGCTCTCTGGGCAGCTTGAGAAAACGTCCAGATGGATCACGCATGATCTGTAAACGCACCGACCAACAACATGTACTCTGATGCACTTTGACGTCGAATACTGGTCAGATAACGGTGAATAAAAGGGATAATTCCTTCATTTCTGCTGGATTTACGTCTTTTTTTACACATTTTTGTCTCTTTAATGAGTTATAGTCCTTGAAAAAAAAAGAGTCATAATCAGTAAAAGTCAGGATTAAGGTCTGGGAGGGGGGTGGAGGTTAGATTCAAAGGAAAACTGGAAATCGGTAAAAGCCAGAAAATGCTTGATCGGTGCATCTGTAGTGATCTAGTTTTTTTTATTGTCCACAACGAACAAACCTAAGACACGACATACATGCAAATTAAAGTTGCATGTGAGTCAGCTTATCATGTTGAATACTCCCCAAAAGGTGAGTGTGAAGGCGTGTTTGGTATTCTGGTCTGGATGAGTAATCTTCTGTCTCCGCGCTGTCTGCTGCTGTTGTGCATCAGGACTCGTCATTGTTTCTAATTCATTACAGCTCCTCCAAGTCATGCAGCACAAATGGCTCTCGCCGCCATATCACCAGCTCCTGTGTGTGTGTGTGTGTGCGCGCGCGGGCGTTTATATATCGGTTCCCACTACTGTTCATATCTTCTTCCAGCAACACTGTGACATCACATCTCTATTCCTGGTGTCCGTTTCTGCAGCCTAATCCTGCAGACATGATGTCATTCATCCTTTAAACGAACATCCTGGCAGGCCGTGCTCCAGTTACAGACACGAGATGTATGAGTGCGAGTGTGCGAGTGTGTGTGAGAACAGAAATCTGACAATTTCACATCCGGCTGCGTGGCTAACGAACCGCAAGAGCTCTCTCTGTCCTTCTCCCTGACCAGCATCTCTTCTCCTGTCTAAGCTTTCAAGCTCCATTAGCCGAATCCGTCAGCCGCCGGTGCCGAACGGCGGGCCGCAGAGCGAGCCCGAAGTGTCACGCGTTGTCAAAACAGCGCGCGTCTGTGCGCGAGCGGTGAGCCGTGTCCGGTTTCTACCTTTGTAGGGGTGCACCATGCCCTCCAGCATGGAGACCGAGTCGTCTGGCTGGAGCTGCAGGGAGACGTCGCCCACGGCCTCCACCAGGTCGGAGAAGAAGTCCGCCACCTCCCTGCAGTTCTCCAGCAGCATGTAGCGGTCCTGCCTGTTGGTGAAGTACCAGTCACTCAGGTTGGCCCTAAAAACATACAAACACAGCAGCGTGACTCAAAAAAGACAGTTTTTCCAGATATTTTTGTGCATTTCCTTCATTATCTTCACACATTTTACCATCATAGGAGTTTCCTACAGTTTAAAGTCCTTTCAGATGCTGGACGAAGTGTTGGATGGAGCCAGACAACAACTTGTTGCTGCACACTGCCAGTCAGCTGGCTGAGAAAATGCTACTACGTTTTCCTCATACTTACAGAATTGACCGATTTGGCTTTTGGTGGCAAAAAAACTAACAAAAAACTTTAAGCCGAGGGATTGCTGCCATGATGTTTTATATACAAACAATTAGATTTACATTTTGCTATTAAACTTCAGTAAATATACCATTATACCATCAAACTGTGGTATTTTTTTTTATTGTTTTAGGAGAAAAAAAAGGGAAAAAAGGGAAAAAAGAAAAAAAAAGGAAAAATAGAAAAAAAGAGGAAAAAAGGAAAAAAAAGGGGAAAAAAGAGAAAAAAAGAGAAAAAAAGAAAAGGGAAAAAAGGAGGAAAAAAGAGAAGAAAGGAAAAATAGAAAAAAGAGGAATAAAAGGGAAAAAAGAAAAAGGAAAAATAGAAAAAAAGAGGGAAAAAAGGAAAAAAGGAAAAAAAAGGGGAAAAAAGAGAAAAAAAGGAAAAAAAAGAAAGGAAAAAAAAGAGGGGAAAAAGGAAGAAGAAAAAAAAGGGGGGGGACCGTGGTATTTTTTCTCAATCTCATACCAACCCCATGCCTTGTGTAAAGGGGAGATTTTATGTCACCTGGAGCTCAGATTGTAAAATTAATCAGGTTAAATTCTGCACTTTGATTGGACCGTTGCAACAAGACGGTTCTTTTCTTTTTCAATCATTCTGTTGTAGATTTTCTGAGGGGTTTTGGACATAATTGTCTTGTTGATCAGGTCGCCAGGTTCTGTGGCCGTAAAACAAGCCCCAACCACGAGTCGTTCTCCACCGTGTCTCAGCCTGTATGATGAGTTAGTGCTGGCAGTGCTGAGCATCACAGTCAAACTCTGAACGTTTGACTGTGAAAAAAAAACAAAAAAAAAAACAGAGTTGGCCTCATTTTTCAAAAGGCTGTTGTTACAAAAGACTGCTTGTGTGCAATCAAGCTATGCGGTCATGTTCCTTTTAAAGAGCGCTTTCCCGACAATCCTTCCAAACAAGCCGGACTAGTTCATTCCCCTCCTAACTGTACTATGATTAACTAACAATTAGACACGACAAGGCTTTGGGTTTCTGCCACATGATTGACACGAGGGGCAAAAAACTATGACAGACGCAGCGCTTGAATGCAGAGAAATCGTTTAAGATTGTAGAGGAGAAACTGTATCAAGTTACAGTCACGAGTTACAGTTATTAGTTTGACGTTGCCAAAGAGAAAATGCTCTCTTTTCACTTTTAATTTATAATCCTAATATTTAAAAAACACCTATCTGGCGAAACACAAGAGGTGCTGCAAATCAAACATTAACTATGAAGAAACTATGAAAAACCAAAGATTTCTTACAGAGTGCACAATTAGACAATTAGACAATAACATAAACAATAAAACAGAGAAAAAATAAAACATCACTCAAACCATCACTACAGAAGTAGAGTTAAATATAATAGTCATAGTCATCGTCCAGGTCATGGTCATTCCAAAAAAGTAAAAAAACCCAAAACAACTGGACTTTTTTCCGAACTTTGAAGACGTTTCGCTTCCTATCTTCGAAGTCTTCAAACTTCGGAAAAAAGTCAAATTGTTTTGTTTTTTTTACTTTTTTGGAACAAGCCTCAGTAAGATAGATATTTGGGTTGTGCTTTGATTTATTGTGTAAATGCTCAAAATGCAATGAAAAGCCCAAAACTGGACAAAAAAGAGGCGGACAAATAATAAAACAAATTTACAAAGAAAGAAAAAAAAAATCAGAACAATAAAGTTTCTGCCCATTAACTCAGAGAGTTTAAGCTCTTGATCAAAGGTTGACGTTTTAAAGTAAAAACACCAAATGGGTCAAGGCAAAAAATAACAACCTTTGAATCTCCAGACTAACAGCACAAGTGTTGCTTTAGGAGCAGGAAGTATAAAGGAAATTCCTGCAAGACGAGCAAATGTCTTGAAACAAATGTTTTCATATCAGTGACTGGAAATGGTTAGTTAACCCAGTTTAACCTGCAGCTTCATGTAACACATTGTTGTGCCAGACAGGAAATGAACATAAATCAAGATAGATCGAGTCCAAATTGCGTTCTGATGTCTTAAATGTGTTTAAATGTTCGCTTTGGCACACGCTCAATGGCCTCACTTTTTCCATCGCAACCCAAACGTAAGAATAATATTTTCAAACAGAGGAATTCACCGACTGAAATCCAAACAGGAAGCCTTGGAACAACCTTCAAAATTGACAAGATTGAGTTTCAGAGGCGTGAGAGCGGACAGAAGATATGAGATGGGAAGGTGTGAAGGATATCTAGCGCAGCCAAGACTAACCGATCACACAGATAAGCTGCTCCGTAAGGCAGTAATTACGAGCGTTAAAGCCAGACCCATCCTGCTGTTTAGAAAAGTACGGCAGGAAAAACTTCCTTCTCCAACATGATGTATGAGTTTGCCTGTTTTTGACCTGAAGTGGAGTGAAAACCACCGCGGCCCCCAGATTTAAAGCACACTCAGGATTTCCATTTTCTCCGGAAGGTGTCAGAAAGTCCGCCGAATGCATTTCCAAGCAGTGGAAACACCTGCTCTGCGTGCTTTGAATAAATGTGCCCACTGGTCAAGACCCTGAGAGGCAGAAAAATCAAAAAATCTTAAAAGTATAAGTCAGAAATAAATTACAATTGGCTTTCCATTGTTTATGTCACTTTTAAACACATTTTTATTACACAAAAACAACATTTTCAACATTGCCTCTGGAAGTGCTCCGAATGTTTCATCATCCATAACACATACGGATGATGAAGCAACATTTGAAACTGCACCACTATTTAATATTTTAGACACAGGACGGGCAACTGTCCTGATCAAACCAAAATATTCCTGAATATTTCAAACGGAACACATCAGACGAGGAACGTAAACACTCTTAGATCTTTCATGCATGAAAAGTAGCTACGCCTTTGACCAGCATGGCAACCATTGATGTGAACACAGTTACAAATGTATGGTTTGCATTATAAAAATAAATAAACAACTAAGAATAACCAAACTTTAAACCTTCCTAATCAGCTTTGATTTTTTCCCCCCTCTTAGTGTCTGAGCCAAATGAAGACCGGAGTATCAGCAGTGTAGCTTTCTTTCTTATTACATGTGTATCATTAGCTTGAAGTGACGTTTTAGAGCAAAGAAGCAGGTGAACGATACAGACAGCTATATCCATTTATGCTGTTAAAACTTCACATGTAAAACAAAAGATTGATGACGTGTAGTAAGGTGAGACTTTTAGCTTCTTCCTTTCACTGCTGCGATATTTCACCACTGAACGACTCACTGATTTGAAGTATTCTGGTTTACGGTTAATTAGAGAAATGGGAGCGCTGTCATTAGAGAAACAATCTGGGACAAACCAGAGCCCAACAATTAGGTCTACCCGAAATTCTGCCCGACGTTTCGTTTCTTAGAATGACGATTTTCGTCACAAGTGGTCTTCTCCACTGTGGGAAATGACATGCAGACTGCGCCTGCCACAGACTGGTTTTAAATACCTGGTTGGGGTGCTGGTCTGTTTGGACTCCAGGCTAGACAACATTTCTCCTGAATTCCCTCTCCTCACTGGATAAACCACAATTTAAACCCTCACTTATGACCTCACACTGTAAATGGAGACTTTGCCATCTACTTTTTTTTTTTCTCGGGTGGTTTCGGAGGCCCTTTTATTCAACTTTCCGACAGCCTTGAATTAAAGCCTACATACCCGCTGATGATAACGCTGTCGTCAAACAGGTAGACCTTGATGTGCTGGACCCCGATGGTCTCGTTGAAGCGATCCGGCACCAGAAGTCGCAGCAGGCCCCTGAGGTCCGGAGTGTGGTACAAAGACACTCGCATCTGAGGGCCGAAGCGCTGCAGCAGAGGCAGCAACATGGTCCGGGAGTTGACCTGACCTGCACATGAAACGAAGTCCACACCAACAGTGAAGAATGGCGAGCGCTGAGATCTGGGCTAAACAACCGCGGAGAGGTCTAATGTAGGTCAACCTCGTGATCCACGCGTGTAATCCAGCAGTATGGAGACTTTGAGGTCAGCAGAACGACCGTCTTCCTTTGAATGTTGGAGAGCTTCCTCCATGCAGTCCACCTTAGTGGGAGACAAAGGTGGAATATGTGTTTTTAGACTTAGATGTACAGAGTGCATACAGAACGAAATTTTGTTGCATACAGCTTGTAAATTGCAGTATAAAGTGCAGCAGTGATTAAAAAGTAAACAATTGAAATGTAAACAATGCAGGAGAAATAAACAGTTTGTATGTGCAGAAATGATGCACTGCAAAAACGGAACTAAAAATAAGTAAAATTTTCTTAAAATGAGTATATCTGTCCTTGATTTGAGCAGGTAAATAAGATGATCTGCCAATAGAATAAGATTTGTGCACTTAAAATAGGAACAATTCATCTCCATCATCTTATTTCAAGTGCAGAATGTCTAATTATCTTTATTTAGGGGTCAAAATACTCATTCCATTGGCAAATGATCATATTTACCTGCTCAGATCAAGGACAAAAACACTATGTTTAAGAACATTTTGCTTATTCTTAGATCCGTTTTTGCAGTGTGGTGCAAAAAGGCATTTGTGCAAAAATGCATTAGATGCATTTAATAACACTAAAGGGAGTAACAATGTGTTATTTATGTTAATTACTCTGCAAACCATAAACAGTTGGTTGAGCTGTGCTAAAAGCAACAAAAAGATGTAAAGGTGGCCAAACATTTATGCTGAATTTTGTCCCATTTCAAACGTGCAACGAGACTTGAGACCAAATTCTTTAACAGTGACTAAGTTTGAGAATTTTAAATTGAACACACTTAAATTTAGCTTTTCACAAAGTTGGATAATTCAAAGTTTTAGGCAGTTTTATTATTCTGCTAAAAGAAAAAGAAATTAAAGACATGCTAGAGCCTCAGAGCTCTTCATTTATTCAGATATGTAAATTTGATGACCTTCCCTTTCCAAAAACGAATACAGTTAAACTCATTTGAGTCTAATGCAGTTTGTTCAGTGAGAGAAGACATCCAAACCTTTAAGAGATGATAAATTAATAGTCTTTCGTAGTTATTATTTCTAAATTCTTGACTCCTCATAAGTCTCCCAGTCCAAAAAGATAGAGAC
Organism: Fundulus heteroclitus; assembly: GCF_011125445.2. Classification (NCBI taxonomy): domain Eukaryota; kingdom Metazoa; phylum Chordata; class Actinopteri; order Cyprinodontiformes; family Fundulidae; genus Fundulus; species Fundulus heteroclitus. Next base: position 9,691,813 of record NC_046370.1, read on the forward strand.
AACAAAAACATCAAACTGTCTTTTTTACATTTCAAAACATTGAAAATGCAACTTTTTCTTCCCTTCTCCTCTTTCACCTCTTCTGGCTCTTGCATGTTCATCCTTGTGCCAAACATAAAAGCAAATTACTCTTCAACGTGTCATGTTAAGTGTCTAAAACAAAGTTTACATGTGGTCTTCTACAAGATAAACACATCTTGCTTTTAATTATTGGGTTACTGTCATTTCTGGCCCCGCCACATAAGTAAATACACAGTTCAGGCGTGACTGTCGGTATTAGCTCAGGACCGTTTGTGGTCCTGAGTCCAGGTTTTACGCTGAGACGACACCTGCAGTTTGCATTCTTCAGTCCTAACCACAGCCGGTGCCCGAACCGTCACACCGGATTGAATTTACTTTGTTTCGTGCATTTTAAAGCAAACCCAGACTTAAAAGGCGAAGGATGAAGAAAGAAAGCAGTCTCACTGCACCTTTCTGACTCACATTTCTAGTCATCCATCATCCTGTTGCGTTACAGAGTTTAGCAGCTGATCTCAGTGCGTTTAACGGTGATTAAACATTTTGGCCTCTGCCTACCTTTCCATTACTGGTCATTTAAATGAAAAAAAAAAAATGAAAAAAAGAAAAGAAAAACAGCTGAATATGAGTACTGGTCCAGACTGTGGTTTGCTTTGGTTTCGTGTTGTTATGCAAGGCTTTCCAGGCACGAAAAACAGCAAGCCCTCACACGCCAGTGCTGCTCTCCCATACCCATAAACCCTTGCATTTTGGGGTCATTCTTTGTAGTTTTGGCCTGCGCTCTGCTTTTCGTTCTGAGGGGGAAAAAAACATTGCGGTCTTCTTGGAGGAGAAGTCTGACTCATATTTTCTGGCATCTCCGAACAGTCATTTGGCTCGCTCCCATGCCGTTACGGCTTTGTTCTCACCTGCTCTGAACTAAGGAAGCATATTTAAGAAACAAATTTAATTTTTTTTTTTTTTTAAATCACCCTCACCAGTTCCTGCTCCAGCTGTCCTGTTCCCAGATACAAGGAAGCCATCACCACTCGCCTCCGTGCAGTTCGGATGCGGGCCTTGAGGGGAAAAGGGATGCACATAATTCAGTGGATGAGGATGTAATGTGTGTGGGTTTTAAGATGCTGGTAAGCAATGAGTAATACATCATGAAAGCCTATTCAGAACCATTTTAACAGCTTCGCGAACATGGCCTGGATTTCTAAACAAATAAAAGTTGATTCATAGGATCAAACTACAAACATTCAAAACATTTAAATAAATAATCCTACACGTTTCCACGTATTCACATGCTTACGGAAGAGGATTAGGGCCATTCAAAAAAAAAAAAAAAAAAAAAAAAGTCTTTTCAATTCTGATTTTTTTTCTCAGAATTCTGGGATTAAAGTCAGAATTGAATAGACTTTTTTTGAATGGCCCTAATCCTCTTCCGTACATGCTGGAACAGCAATCCTACTTCCAGCATACTCTAGTAATAGTTGCAAAGATGGTCTTTGCTAAAGAAGGGTATATGCAAGCATGTTGGTGGAAAGTTTAGTGGAAGAAAAAATAAAGTGGACAAGCAACAGGGTTTAAGTTGGAGATCCCAGATCCAGGGTGTGGAAGAAGAGAAAATAGGCTACAGCTGTCACATTCCTTATGCTAAATCTCTGAATATCTGCAGAATGTTGTATCCAAGCATTTCAATGGAGGATTGAGTCAAATTAAATACTGTGGTAGAAAACGCGCATAAGGGCAAAGACAAAAGGGACTCCTTATCTATTTGGATTAAAGCATGTTTTGCATTTCATTTAAAAATAAAAGTCAACGTCTCTGGAAGAAAGTCCCAGTATCTGGAGGTCCGGGGTGGAGCTTCCAGTCAGAGATGACGGTGGGAGCCGTGCCATGTGCTGCCATTGGTCCTGGGCTTGGTGCTTTATCAAACCTGAAGTCAACACAGCTCATCTACCAGGAAATTTAAGAGCTGTTGTTGCCTTTCTCAGCTGTCAAACTTTATTGGAGGCACTAATTTCATTTTCCAGCAGGACTTGGCACCACGACCAAAAGTACCAGTACCTGCTTTAATGACCGTAGTACGACTGTCCTAGATTGGCAGCAAAGTCATCTGAACCCAACCCTGAGGTGAGAGTAGTGATTCTGTATGTTGTGCCAAGAGTTGTAGCAACATTGCCACGTTCCCTGAATGTTCCTCTATTCTTGACTCATTCGATTAAATTACATTTGATGAACATTTTTGCTGCAGTTCAAGTCCTATTTAACAAACTTCTCATTCCACATAAAGAAATATTTCGTCAATAAGAACAGTCCTTATACCAGAAGTTCAGAAACACTCCACTGCATATGAAAAACTTCAAGATAAAAGTTAAAAACTTTTTTAAACTTTTATTTAGGTCTGGAATACGTTTTAAATATAAGCGCCGCTAAGAGATTACAAAGTTTAGGGTTATATTTTAATTGTGTTTTTAAGGAATGATTTCACTACTACTGGTTCCGTTTACTCCAAAGGTTTGCCTGCTTTGTGTTTGTATTGGCTAATGAGGTGATATTTTATTGCTTTTTCTTTATGGCTCAGTTTCGCTGAATTATTGTTTATAGTCACTGAGCAAATACCACGGCTAAGTACGAGAAAATGACAAAATATAGAGCAGGAGGAATCTTGCTGTAGTTCTTTTGCTCTTGATGTGCAAACAGAAAAACATTTTGACCTTATTGAGGCTTCATAATTTGTTACGCAATACAGTAAAATAAGTATTAAAGTTGGGTAAACAGTATGATATTCCAAACAAAGCAGATCCTAAGAGTAGCATGTTTAAATTTTATCAGGCTACTGCAAACATCCATCCATCCATTTTCTAACACATTTATCCCTGTCGGGGTCACAAGGGGTGCTGGTGCCTATCTACACCTTGGACAGGTCGCCAGTCTACCGCAGACTGCAAACATCCATTTAATTATTCATATTTTTTTATTTTTTTATTGAATATACTAAAACAATTAAACAGCTATTTTTGATTTACGACTGGTACACAAATCAGGGTGAGTAAACCAAGCCGTTATCAAGACCAGGGCAGCCTGGCTGCCATAAAATATTCCTGGAGGAACGGGAAGATTTGCATGATTCAATACAACACCGTGTCCTCGTCTGCCTTTATTATTACATATCACATTAGTTTCTGTTCCTGTCATATTCCCTGAAGTAGTTAATTGTTTTTTTGTTTGGACCAAGTGTAAGCTAATCAAACACAAATGTAAGCTGGGCGTCAATTTTCGAATCTTAAACAGCTTGAAAATGATGTCTCATACATTAGGGCTGTACAATTTTGCTAAAAATCCAAATTTCAATATATTTCAACCATAACTGCGATTTGTTTGTGACTTTTCTCTGCATTAACCACAAGCAACAAAAATGGCCTGTAGATAAAAATGTCTGTAAACAAGGACAATTTAAAACAAGAAATTTAACTGTTTTTATTAATCAGAATATTATTCAAGAGAACAGCTTTCTATTTGGACATCAATCCTTGTTGAACATAAAGTGCAGCCAACAAACAAGTCTATGTATTCAACTGATTAACTGCTACTTAATGCTATGGTGAGATTCCTGAAAGTTTCTGGTAAAAACAGTATGATTATACAAACTCTAAAACAAATAATATAATTAGATTATCTCACTGCTGCAGCTCCCTTCTCCTCCCTGTGGAGCAAACCTACTTTAGAATATTACCGATACCTAAAGTACGTGTCTGATCCATTAATTGTTACATAGCCATAAATTGCTGACCTCTGCGATTTGGAAATTGTGTCTTATTAAATTACAATACAAATACAAATACGATTAATTGTGCAGCCCTATCATGCATATAAATAAAAAACTAAATTAGAAAGTAATTCTTAAATTTTCTTGTTTTAGACAGGCTAGGTGTATGTTGAATTTAGGCATACTGCAGCATAGCTTATAGAGAATTTTTCTAATTAAATTAAAGGACTTACTAATCTTTAAAATAATTTATTTTTTAAACCATGCTGTCACACATTTGTTACCCAACTACACGAGAACTGGTATGGTGTCTTTCACTGACAATACCAGCAAGTAGTAGCGGAGGAGAGCACCTGTGATCATCGTCATTATGAGCAGAATGCACATTTACTTGGACAGGTTTATCACGTTTAAAATGAAATATTGAAATGACAAATCTGCTTCCTTATTTGGTGCAGAAAGAGTGATTTGCATCCGGTATTTAAATTAAGCAGTTCATCATATTGTGAATATGGAATATTAAAAAAACGATTTAATTTGAGATTAATAATCTCTTAACCGGGAGGTCGTCTTGGAACGAGCGGGTTGCTGGTTCGATCCCAGGGCAGCTGTGGCTACTAACATAGCTCACCACCGTCAGGGTGTGAATGTGTGCGTGAATGGGTGAATCTGAGCTTTTGCAGCTGGACGCGGAGCCCCAACCATCCGAAAAGATCTAAGTAATCACAATCAGGAGGAACGCTTGCCGTATATTGTTTTATCTGAAGAGGAATATGTTTTTTTTGTGTTTTTCTTTATGGTCATAGTTCGTGACTAGGCCCCTTTAAGCAGGAGGAGGTTAGGTTATGTATGTGTGGACTGAAATAGTAAAGAATTTAGGTCTAAAAATGTAGAAAAAGTCAAAACTATGCTATGAATTTAAACATATAAAGCAACCAGAATTTCAAATAAGCACAAATCTTTTAAATTTTTTGCACACCCAGCTCTAATACACTTACAACAGCAGTGTATGATTGTTCAGTAAAATAAAGCGATAAAGCTGGTCATTTGTTTCATTGTAATGTCAGCCTTATAAAGATGGATAATGGTAACTACCATGCTTGCAGCCAACACCAGCAAAATATGCCGTTAATTGTTTCAGCGTTTGCCATCCTGTATCCTGCTGATGTTTATTTAGGCAAGACGTAACTGGGAACACTCAACGCACTTGAAGTACCACCAAGACCTTCACGTAATTAAAAGGATTTTTATGTGTAGCGGCAAATCTGTTAATGATTTTGTTGAGTGAACAACTCAAACTGAACTAAAAAGCTGACGTTTATTAACATTATCTTGGTTTAATATTAATTCAGTTAAAAATCCATCTTACAAACTGGATGTAATGTAGCAACAGTGGACTCAACAAGGACTTTACGTCTTAATTTTACTTTACTGCCCTGCTTTACCCGTCAGCTCTCATAGATTGCTGTTTTCTTAAATAAAGGTCTAAAAACTCAAGTAGGCACACGCTCTGTTCAGAAAAGGCAAAAACCCTTTGCAGCTACAGGCAAAAAAAAAAGAAAGGAATTAGCAAACAAAGGAATTAGTCTCAAACAAAACTTAGCATTGGAGAACAGAAAGATGTGCAAATGTACTGCTACGATTAGTGATTAGGGAGATTATTTTTAAGACGCACACAAATAATCTAAATAAATTTGTTATATCTACTGTGTTGTTTTAGACCTCGCTGCCTTGCTGGTACTGGTGAATATTCTGCTTATGCTTGTTTTAAAACCTGTTTTGACCACAGGAATTGCTCTGGCTAATAGATGACGATAAACAAGCTGGTGACGGTGTTGCAAAGGATCACTTTGGAAATTGTGCCAAAAGCTTCTATAAATACAACCAACGACGTGTCCTTCAGATGAATTACACCCATTACCAACAGATCCGTGGGAGTGGCTGTACTGTAATTTACACTCACACACATTACTGGTAAGAGTGTAAATTTGGCAACATCCTTTTAATCAAAGCAAAGGTGTTTTATATCCCCTCGTCTTTGTCACGAAACAAGTTAAGCGTCTGTATTCATAATCCTCTGAGTAAAAGCAGCGGATCAGTGCATGACTTATCCAGATATTATCAAGGTTTCCAATAAACTGAATCGGCAAACAATAAGACGTGTCGATCAGCTATAAAAACATTCCAGTGTGACTTTGCAAAGCTTTGCTATTTGCTCTGTTTATTTTGTATGTTTGCACAAGCACAAGTTCTTTGATTCTGCAGGAGTCACAAAGCAAGTTGCAATAAATGTATGCAAGCACGGCCATCGCGTCCAGCAGTTGCAAGAGATTGTCCTCGCATTTACTCCGGATTAGTGGTTTTCAAATTTTTCTGGTGAAATTCCAATTCAGATTTCACAAAAACAAAGTGAAAAAGAAAGCAACACTTTCCCTCATAAAGACTGAAGTTTATTTTAGTGAATGAAAAGAAAAATGCACAACTTTTTTTACTTTTCCCAATTTTTTTCTTCCTTTATGTTCAATTGTTTTTTTTTTTTTTTTTTTTTTCCAAAACCAAGAACCAGTAAATTGCAATTTTGCAAGAAAAAAAATAAGCTGATTGCTCCATCGGTCTTCATATAGTCAAAAACATAAGAAATACTTATTTTGAGAACTACAAAGTATATTTCTCCCAACAAACCCACGTTTGGTTACCTAGAAAACCAGAAAATTTCTAAAACGCGAATAATTTACGTTTCCACAGACTACAAGATAATCCCTCTGATGGTTGATTCCCACAGTAATCACCATCGAGAAGTACTCTGAATAAACGTGGAATAAACTTGGAGAGTATGAGCTACAGCAAGATTTAACTTCTCATTCAGATTACATTATTTTGACTTTTCTTTAATTGCCAAGGGTCTTTCTTAATGGAGTTTACACACAGTTCTCCCTCTGTCCAAAAACATGACTGTTCGGTTAGTTGTTCTCTCAAAAATAGTTTTATTGTATATCCCCCTCCACCCTGCAAGGATTAGAGGGTGTAGACAACAGACGGATGGATGTCAAAAACCTACATTTCTAAAACAAAAAAAAACTAATTTCTGACAGAAACATTCAGTTCCTTTATTAGTGAGCTGTTCATGCTTTTTGTAATTTGGTAATTTTTTAATTTGGTAACTGTTTTTTTTGGCTAGTTCAAAGAAAATTTACCTCTTTGTAATTATGACACAGGTCATTATCAGCATTACTATTATTATTGATCTGCCGTTTTGTGCCTGTATATTGATCTATAGCCACGGAATAGCTGATTTTTTATCAGGATCTCCCAGCCCTCCCACTCGGGGCACCACAGTTTGAGAATTGCCAACCTAATTGCAAGCATAACTCGTCATTTGAATTGGGGCAAATTGCGTCACGACAGACTGATAATATTATTTCCTCCTTGGGGTTTTCTTTGTTTTTCAGGGAGCAGAACCTACTTTGCATTCATTTGAAGCTATTGTGGATTTTAGACACCATTTTTAGCATATCTTAAACGTCTTCATGTTTGAACAATGGCCTTGAATGAATCTGTCACGGCGTCAGAATGCTGAGTTTTTGTTGTTGTTTTGATTTTCTTTGCACAGATAAAAAGGATTACAAAGTGATGACATTGAACAGATAACTGATGGTATTTCACATGTGACTTTTTTTTTTTTTTAATAGTGTCTTTCAAGGCCGATTTCAATTGTCCGTCCGTCCGTCTGTTGTCTTCCGCTTATCCGGGGTCGGGTCGCGGGGGTAGCAGCTTCAGTAGGGAGGCCCAGACGTCCCTCTCCCCGGCCACTTGGCCCAGCTCCTCAGGAGGAATCTCAAGGCGTTCCCAGGCCAGCCGGGAGACATAGTCCCTCCGTATGTCCTGGGTCTTCCCCTGGGCCTCCTCCCGGTGGGACGTGCCCAGAACACCTCACCAGGGAGGCGTCCAGGAGGCATCCTGACCAGATGCCCGAGCCACCTCAACTGGCTCCTCTCGACGTGGAGGAGCAGCGGTTCTACTCTGAGTCCTCCCCGGATGGCTGAGCTCCTCACCCTATCTCTAAGGGAGAGCCCAGACACACTACGGAGAAAACTCATTTCAGCCGCTTGTATCCGGGATCTCGTTCTTTCGGTCACGACCCAAAGCTCGTGACCATAGATGAGGGTAGGAACGTAGATCGACCGGTAAATCGAGAGCTTCGCCTTTTGGCTAAGTTCTCTCTTCACCACAACGGATCGGTACAGCGCCCGCTTCACAGCAGACGCTGCACCAATCCGCCTGTCGATCTCCCGCTCCATCCTCCCCTCATTCGTGAACAAGACCCCAAGATACTTGAACTCCTCCACTAGGGGCAGCACATCCTCCCCAACCCGGAGAAGGCACTCTACCCTTTTCCGGTTCAAGACCATGGTCTCGGATTTGGAGGCACTGATTTTCATCCCGGCCGCTTCGCACTCGGCTGCGAACCGCTCCAGTGAGAGCTGTAGATCACGTCCCTGATGAAGCCAATAGGACCACGTCATCCGCGAATAGCAGAGACGCAATCCTAAGGCCACCAAAACGGATCCCCTCAACACCTTGGCTGCGCCTAGAAATTCTGTCCATAAAAGTTATGAACAGAATCGGTGACAAAGGGCAACCTTGGCGGAGTCCAACTCTCACCGGAAACGAGTCCGACTTACTGCCGGCAATGCGGACCAGACTCTGACACCGGTCGTACAGAGACCTGACAGCCCTTATTAAAGGGCCCGGTACTCCATACTCCCGGAGTACCCCCCACAGGATCCCTCGGGGGACACGGTCGAATGCCTTCTCCAGATCCACAAAACACATGTAGACTGGAAAGGAGGATCCGTCAGATTGTCGAATCTCAATTTCAAATGTTCTGGTGTTCATCAAAGGCGACAGCGGATGAGAACACATGCCACAAACCTTCATTGCCTGGTAAAATTGGTCTGGTGACGTCAGGATCTTGATGTGGGCCCCCGGCACCCGGAAGGCGGGTACTTGCTCCGCCATCCACTGGAAGTGGGTGCAGGCGCCATCTGAGCCCTGAGCTCCGGCCGACCCGGTGGGTCTGGAAACGCGGCGAGGAGCCGGCTCGGTTTCAGCGAGCAGTGGAGCCAGCAGCAGCACGGCTGACCTGCAGGGAGAGAAGACACAGCAGCACAATGATTTTAAATTCTCTTTTTTTTAGCTTACATAAGTCAAATACAATGCCTTATAAAACATTTGGATAACATTTCACGTTACAACAGCAAACTTAGTTTTTTTGGTATTGAGATTAAATGTGACATAAGTGATGCATAGCTGTGAAGTAGCAAGAAAACAACGCATGGTTTTGTTGCAAATTAAAATCTGAAAAGCGCGGCATTCATATGCAGTCATATTGACTAAATTGGTAGTTTGTCAGATTAATGGTGCCTTTTGAAAATAGCCTATAAGCAGATATCAAACAGTTTCCATTAAACCCACATTTCTGCAAAAAAAAGTATTGCTCTGATGTAATATTCTAATCTTAAATGTCCCATTTTCATAATTTACAGAAATAAATGAATACACATCAGTCTGTGTTTAAATAATCCATGTGTACTTAGTGAACTGAGAAATAAATGAGCTTTTAATAATATTCTATTTTATTCAATTGACTGCATATTCAGATTCTTTCAATCTGATATCCAAAATAAAATCCTATGTGACCGATTTTCTCAAATCCAGAGTTCGGGGGTTTGTTGGGAGAACATTAGTGAACAAGCTGCATGTCTTGAAGACCCAGGAACCCAGCAGGCGGCTTGAGGATCTGGTTTTAGAGAAGACTGAAGCAGCAACATCTCACAGAGGACTCTTCAATCTGTCATGATTGCACAACTGTAAACCTACCGAGATACGGCCCGTGGTAATTCTACAAGAGCCTTAGAGAGCTGCAACTCAGGTGGAAAAAAGATCTGTTTTCAGGAAACATGTTACTTCTGCATTCCACTAATCAACCGTTTAGGAGAGGCAAAAACGAAAGTATGCGTTTGCTACATGTCATGTGGAAGAAACGGCAAGCATGTGGAAGAAGATGCTCTGATAAGATAGGAGGTTTATTTGAATTGCACACTGTTATCAGAATTACAACAAAAATTGCACTGGTTCCCAGGATGGAAACAAAGACTAAATAATAGTTAAGAAGGAATAGATAAAAATAAAATTAAAATAAGAATAAAGTAGCTTGGATCTTTTTAGAGAGCGCTTCAGATATGGATAATCATACCAGGAGTTAAACGTGGTGGTGGTACTGTGATGAGGATCAGGGGCTGCTTTGCTTCATCAGGACCTGGACAACATGTCCCAATAGATGGAACCATAAATTCTGCTCTATAGCAGAAAATCCTAAAGGAGACTGTCTGGCGGTCAACTCGTGCACTCAAACTCATTTTAATTATGCAGCAGGACACCAATCCATAGCATGTCAGCAAGTGGCCTATTCAAAGTCTGGATTTAAATCTAATTGATGTTTGTTTTAAAACAACATGTCAAAGACGAGAAGGCCAAAATTATTTTCTAGCTTTGTAAAAGACTTTGTTCCAAGGTATTTCAAACGTAACCATCATTTGACAAGTGCATTTTGTATTTACTCAGGTTTTTCTTTGTCTGACATTAAAGTGATCCAAAAAGATTTAAAGTGACAAACAAACAAAAAAGAAATCCATACAGGGTCAGATACTTGTTCAGGGAGCTGTAGCTGTGCAACACCTTGGCTGAAAGCTCAAAATAATCTCATTACTCTGCATGGTTTTCATCACAGCTGTAGGAGGAGTAACTAAAACGATACAGATCAGGGAATCAGGTAAATATTTAACCCCCTTTGCATACATCCAGCTTCCAACAAGGCTGGGGATAGGTGAAATGTAAATTAGTGTCATCTGACGAGGCAAACAGTTTAACAAAAGTAAGCGAGGAGCGGTCCAGACGAAAACCAACAAGGTAAGCGATTAAGAAAAACATGTGCCTTCACAAGAGAGGACGCAGTACCGCTGTAGTAGGTCTGCCGAGACCATTGGTGGCGCTGTGACACTGCAACAGAAACAAAGAAACGCCAGGCTTGCGCAGACAACTCGTGTAAAGTTAGCAAAACAACATGCCGGGGGTTTCAAACTCTAACATCTATGCATGTTCAGCGTGACCTTTATGTGGGTCTGCATGGGACACGCTGTGTAGAGCGGGCTTGTTGGAAAAGTCCAAGGACGCTACCAACAGCGACAACATACCAATTACCCCGTTTACACAACCCTTTTTTTAACCGTGACGAGAACCAGTCCGAGCTCAGTAACTGAGATAACTATCGAGTGTAAATGGAACGCAAACTGAACTGAACCGTGCCAGACACAACCGGACCGCGCTAAATGCAGACCAGTTCGATAGGTGGACTCGGCCCGGTTTTTCCCTGACTCTGTTCTCAGATAACAAAGAGTGCATGAGCAGACCGCCTCATCTCCTCACAGTCAGCTGACTAATTTTGCGGTTTCAGACATTCATAAAAATATTAGCTTCCCTACCGTGCCATACGGTTTGCAGTGATGATTCTGCTTAGCAGTGTGATGAGCCTCAACGTCTGTCGTTGTTTCCTGCGTCTGTAAGCCCTGATTAGACGTTTGTTTGTCTTATCCACGTCCCAAAAGCCGACTCTGTCAAGTAAATTCACCAAATGTTGCCTTCTTCGCCTGACTCTCCGCAAAAAGCAATTATAACAAGGCATAACTTCCTGAATGTTACGGGCGCCGCCATTTTGATTTACTTGATTTCCTCCTTCAATCCTAGAGAGATGTAGTACCGCATATCATCACTAGGAGGCGAGGAACCGTGCTAGGGTGATGTGTAAATGGTCGTCAGGTTAACTGATCCAAGCTCGGTCCGAGCTCGGCATGGATTGGTTTAACAAGGGTAGTGGAAATGGGGCTAGAATTTGCCTTAGCATGAATGCAACACCGGACGGTGCCATGTTTGTTGTTATTTGTGAGAATGAGGCACATGCGGGTTACGGAGAGGGGCGGAGCTACGACATCATGGTTTCAGAAAAGATGTACACATGGGGGGGAGGGGTGCACTTTTTCGAAAATGATTGTTCACGATCCCCCAAAACGGTGAATCCGTGAGGACGCCACAATATGCAACTAAAAAACTATTCAGGATAAAAATTTAAGTCTTTGAGCAACTGCAGCGGGGTAGGGGGACTTCCCTTTGTGGTGTGTGGTGTAATCTGAACTAACACTTTTAAAAACTCATGAAACAAAATCCTTCCTTAGGTCAGCGTGATTTCTACTGCTGTGGAACGGTTATGAAAAGAGAATACAACCAGCTCGTAGACTGGGTTATACAACATTGGAGGCAGCTGATCTCAATCCTGTTTCTGTAAGCTGTAAAGGATAAGGCGGTGTGATGAGGGAGATAAGAAGTCCACTTTGAACTCCGCCACCACAAACACAGGATCTTTAGTGATGTGATGGTAAAGAACAGTTTTAATTCCTGAAGCAGGAGGAAAGAAAAACTCACTTAATAGTGGCCTTTGTCAGCGTTTTCTATATAAGTGCCGTCTCATCTCAATGACAGTAACGTCCATTCAGACTAATGGCCTCCAGCAACAATTCTCGTCTTTGGGCTGTGAATGAAGGAGCCGTTTAACTCTGGAATGTTGTTGTGCCACATTTCTGCCGATAAAAAGCAGGCGAGTTAAAAACGTCTCTCATTCCCAGAATTCAGAGCTGAACAAGTTATCTCAGGTGATCTGACATCATTAAAAGGATTTACATCCTCGTTGCAGCTTTCATTGTATCCATTCTGCAAACTGGAAAGGCAGCTTTTATTTTGCGTAGTTAGAATTGGGCAGGGGCTACAATAATTCCTCGAATCACTCGCGTCAAAAGTTCCCCCGAGGCAAACAAAAACAAAAAACCTTTACCTTGATCCTTCATTTGTTACATGTGATTCCTATTTTTCAACTGCCTATTTTTCCCCTCAGGCGGCCATGTCTTTCACAGGGGAAGGTAATTGCTGTGGCATAATATGCTTTCATTTACACTGCGCGTTGATAGAGATGGAAGATAATGAGCAGAACGAGCCAAACCATCATAAGTTTAGGTCTCTACCAAAGAAAAAAGAGAAAAGCTTATTTAGGAAACCATTAACTGCGTGATACCAACAATAACACCGTAGACTGATGTCTTCCACAGCTTTCTGAACCGTAAACTGTAAACGACACCGATGGTGCCGTGCTCTGTTCATCTCCAGCAGAGTGCTTGATTTCTCAGCCCAGAAACCAACACAGTTTTGATGTAATGCTGACCACTGTGTGCAATGACGAATAAACTCATCTTAAAAGAGTCTAAGTTTTCAAAAATAAGTGGATAATAGCGACGTTTTGGCAGCAAAACAGCACTTTTTTTTATTCTGAAGGCAAATATTTAACTAAACCTGGTATAGTGAGACAGAGAGGGGTAGAGGGGAGGAAAAAAAAACGCTGAGAGAAAATGAGGATAGGACCCTGCAATTCAGAGAACAGTGTGGAGCTAGTGAAGGTTATCGCCTGCTTCGAGCTGTCTGGACTGATTTAATAGATATCCCGTCTCACCTGTAGCACACTACGCTCTCAAAGCTCAACAAATTTCTACTTTTACTTGATTGAAGGGAAAAGGTTCACCGAGCCGGTCGCACCTCCACGCCAGGGTGGGAGCTGCTCTCCACTTGGGCTTTGCTGTAAAAGGATCATCATGATGGGAATAGGAAAAGCTCAAAATGATGAGCTGTGATGATGTGCTTCACAGATGGAGCGCCTTTATGCACGGATATTTTAGAACGCTGAAGAGGAAAATAAACTGGATTGTAACAATTCTGAGATATTCTCATAAAGGAACCATTAAGGTGGTGGATTTCTACATTCCCAGCTGTGATTATTTATCTAAAAAGGAGCTACCAATAACGGTTTTACTGTCCAAGAAATGTTTCAGAAGGAACACACGTAAAAAAGATCCGGGTTTATCAATGAGCCCACTGTTGAACATAGGCAGGATTAAAGAGAACATTTTAGATTGTTATTTCTATACAGAATACATGTTATAATAATTTATAACCTTTAATTATACAGGTGAGCCCAAGCGTCAAGACAAAACGTAGGATTTTCCAGAGCAACTCGTTTAAACCATGAAACAATGTAAAATACAGTTGTATCAAAACAAAACCATCCAACATTACAGATCAAGATGCTTTAAAACAAGCTGGGCAGTGACGATTTCGGTCGATACGATATAATTACGATATCGATATAAATATATCATGCTGTACGTGATATGTTCAGCACTTTGGTCAACAATCTGTCTTTTTTTTTTTTTATGTGTTTTATAAAATTGCATTTGGATGATAAAATCCTCAGAAAGACTGCAAAGAATGCCCACAACAGACACCTGTACTAACAGATGACAATTATTTTACTGTGTTTATAAAACTCCTCCAATATACAGAAACATTTTATAAATAGTTGCTTTAAAAAAAAAAAAAAAAAAGACAACTAGATAAAACCCAGAAAGTCAGTCTATGCTGTAATCATAGACTGTGATGTTTATCAAAATATTGGAAACGTAATTTCACCTTTATTGAATAAAGTTATGCCACAATATATATCGATGTTTAATTATTGTCTGGGCCACTTCACACTTAATTTGAAAATCTATATCCCAGAGTCACATTTTGATTGGTTAAACCGTATAACTCTTAATTTTCCAGACCCTCCATTTTACAAATTATGGAAAACCCTTTCTTTGTACCATGGATGTATACAACTGTATCTCTATAAACAAGAACATCATTGAGAAGGTAAATTACTCCACAAATTAAATTCAAAAAGAGATGTTTCAACCTTTTGGTTCTGTTAAATTTGATGACCAATGCTTACAGCTAAGGAATGTCCAAACTTTAGATACTCAGAAATTTTTAACAATATATGGACCCCCTCAAAAAGGACTTTTATTGCAGAAATGTTATAGGCTACACAATCATTGGGCAGGCCAGTGAGTTGATAGCTGTCTAGCAGAAAGTTCTGAGTGTTCAGTTCCCTATACAAGTATATTAAAGGAAAGTTGAGTGGAAGAAAAAAAGTGTCTCCACAAACAAGAGGGGTAACATCACTCTTAAGAGAAGTGGGAAGCCAAGAGGAAATGTTCCTTAAAAGAGGAGCTCAGCCTAAGAAGTTTGAGAAACACTGCCCTAACCTTTATCTGACTTTTTGCTAAAATAAAAAATGTATTTTATGGAGCGAAAACAGTGGGAGGTTTTAGTTTTGATGCATTTAATGATTAGATTTTTTAGCATTTGGCCCACTTACCACCAGTGAGCCCGATCAATGAAAATAAAATAGAAAATTACACTGCAAAAACGGAACTAAAAATAAGTAAAATGTTCTTAAAATTAGTGTATTTTTCCTTGATTTGAGCAGGTGAAAAAGATGATCTGCCAATAGAATAAGATTTTTGCACTTAAAATAGGAACAATTCATCTCCATGATCTTATTTCAAGTGTAGTATATGTATTTATCTTATTTTAGTCAAAATACTCATTACATTGGCAAATAATCTTATTTACCTGGTCAAATTGTGGACAAAAACACTAATTTTAAGCACGTTTTACATATTTTTAGATCCGTTTTTGCAGAGTAGAAATCGGACCAATTCCAATCACTAGCCGTTTGTTTTCCAAATGCATTGAAGGCATGAGGAAACGGCGCAGCACTTCTACAACGAAACAAAGAGAAGATACAACAGGTGAAGGGAAACGCAACTGTTTTCTTAGGGAAACACAAGCACCAACAAGGAAGAGAATGGCACCCAAAAAAAAAAAAAATGCTGCACAGAGCAGTTGCAACTATTTGCATGAATCATCCAACAGCCATTGACACTTCTCGGTCATGCCAAGCATTTTTTCATGAACGCCAGGAGCACCTGCTGCGTCACGATATGCTGGAGGAAACTGCTGTGAAGAAGTATTTGACCCATTACAGATTCCCTTGTTGTAACACTTGACCGTCTGACCTCATACAAATTCTATCACGAGACAAAAGCAACCTGATAAGATGGCGATTTAATTTGTTAAGTGGAAAAAAGCTATGTTGTTCATTTTGTTAGGCCAGCCACTCCTGAGGAGGTTCACCACTGTTTCATGTTTTCACTATTAATGGATAATGGTTGTTAATGTGGCTCGCTGGAGTCCCAAAGCCTTGAAACGGCTTTATAATCCAGACTTGCATATGTCAAGCAGGGGCGTAGCTATGGGGGGGTCCTGGGTGGGCCTAGGCCCATCCACTTTGTATCAGGGCCCACCCAAAGAAGTGGCTTTCTTTTGAAAAATTTTTTGTTTGTTTGTTTTGAGAGGTGTCATCATAAAAATGTTTTTGTTGTGATCATAAAAATCACCATGGAATAAAATAAGATGAAGGAGAATAAAAATGACTTTATGCTTGTCCCAAACATTAAGACAGCAAGCTTCAGTCTATGATTACAGCATTTGTCATTGACTAACGTTCCGAGTTTTATCTAGTTGTGTTTTTTTTTTAAAGCAACTATTTATAAAATGTTTCTGTATATTGCAGGAGTTTTATAAACACAGTAAAATAATTGTCATCTGTTTGTACAGGTGTCGGTTGTGGGCATTCTTTGCTAACCTGACAACAGCCAGCTGTATGTCTCGCTCCGCCGAGCTCCACTCACATACATCTGGGACACGGCCATAGGAATTGCCTTTACTGAAGCCTGGGCCTTATCAAAACTCCTTGCATATGATTGGATAAGCCACTTGTCTGTCATCTTTATCGACGTGCTATTTCAACCACTCACACCGAAGCTAACCCGTGACGCTGATGAGACCGACGCCGGAAAAAAAAACCTTTTTTTTTTTTTTTTTTTATGTGTTTGCGGCTCTAGTGCAGGGTTTCCCGCAGCGCTATCTTGGCGAGGCGGCCGCGGAAAACGTGTCGTCCAACCCCCCCCCCCCCCCCCCCGCTCCCGCTCCGCGGAGAAAAAGTCATCCACCCCCCCGCGAGTCGGTTCGCCTCGCATAAGCAAATTCCTGCGGGAAACACTGTAGTGGCACACCTTTTATTGACAGTGAGCTGACAGGAAGAGGGGGAAGACAGGCGGGAAAGCGCCGCGGGTCGGAGTCGATCCCGCGCCGACCGCGTTGAGGACTAATAGGCCTCCCAATATGGTTAGCGCTAACCGCTAACCGCTCCGGGGCGCGTCCGCGTACGCGCCCCGGAAAACAAAACCTGCCAAATCCGGTCGGGAGAAGGGCGAAAACATGGTTTCCACCAACAAAAGCCTTCAGAGCCGTTCGCTGATGTTCTTTTAATGAAACAATATCAGGTAGATTGGACAACACGGAAGAAATAGCAGCATCAATGCTAACGCTTGCTTCCTCGATGCGAGCCGCCATTGTTGTTGGAATCTCACGGTGGCTTCTCCACTACGTCACATCCATGAAACACCCGCCCTGCGTCCTGATTGGCCAGACCAAAAATTTGGTTGGGGAAATCATTTTCAATGAGCCGTGTCCCAGATGTATGTGAGTGGAGCTAGGCGGAGCGATACATACAGCTGGCTGTTGTCAGGTTAATTCTTTGCAGTCTTATCATCCAAATCCAATTTATTTATAAAACACATTTAAAAAAAAAAAAAACAGATTGTTGACCAACGTGCTGAACATATCACGTAGAGCATGATATATTTATATCGATATCGTAATTATATCGTATCAACCAAAATTGTCACCGCCCAGCCCTACTGCCCAGCTTGTTTTAAAGCATCTTGATCTGTAAAGTTGGACGGTTTTGTTTTGATGCAACTGTATTTTACATTGTTTGATGGTTTAAACGAGTTGCTCTGGAAAATCCTACGTTTTGTCTTGACGTTTGGGCCCGCCTGTATAATTAAAGGTTATAAATTATTATAACATGTATTCTGTATAGAAATAACAATCTAAAATGTTCTCTTTAATCCTGTACAGTCATTCCCCTAAGAGACTGTAAATAAGCCAAATGCCAGAAGATTCTGGAAACATCCCATTTGTTGAGAAACCGTCAGCATGTGAAGGTGGTGTTGGATATTGTCATGTGTGCCAAAAGGGACTTTATGTTGAGTAATGCTTACAGCCAGGGGGCACCGAGAAACAGAAGAGCGCCAGATACTCTTTTGGGGTAGGCGTGCTGTGAGGCTGTGAGGCTGTTGAGGCGCCTTGCGCTTGAATTCAGATGCACATGCTCAATTTAGTCACACGGTGATGTCGGTGCGTACGTTTAAGGGGTTATTTTTAGGGTCTTGTAACATTGGGAGCTTCAGCACAGAGCCCTCATTCCTCTTCGTTTTTAAAAAGAACGCTTTACAGTCTGTATTTATGCATTTTCCCCACCATCTTTATCCCTCGTGCACAGCGCAGAACTGAAAAGAAGAAGAATTGTGTCCGCTCCCCTCGCCGCCTTAACCTGGTATTATTGAACATAAATTATGCTGGGACCGGACAATCAGTCCCCAACTTGCCTATTGTTTTTCTACAGCCATCTAGGGCTGTGTATAAAAGTGAGATGCAGTGACGCGCAGAGCCTAAAGGGCTGCGCCTCTACAGAATCTGGAGTTACGATACATAAATAAATAAGTGTAATTTCCTATAGACTTAAAACTAATGCTAGTGGGTTAAATCCAAAGCGGGAGGCCATGCCTCAGTGGGTCCGCTTGGAGCACAAACTTAAAACATCCCAGAGAACAACTTTAAATTCAGCTTTCGCCATGTGTAATTTCGCACTGAGAGGCGCCGTGCGCACATGCAGGGGTAAATAATGTCCGGTCAGGGTGGAGGTTGAGATGACAAACCTGCCGCTGTGAAAAGCGACGACAAGGGTTATGAAATGTAACGATCTACAAGGGCAAGAGCAGATCAGAGGAAAACTCAGCAGCAGGATCACACGTAAAGACGTAACGCAGCACTTAGAGCACGTAATGTGTTTCATAAAAGTACGGAACCCAGCAAGTGTCAGCGGGTTAAAAAAAACAAAAAAAAAAAAAAACAGAGCAGGTGGAAATCCGAGCTCATGCTTTACGTGTTTTACTCAGTGACATCTGTCACACCTCCGTTTTAAACCCAGTGTAAAATAAATAAAGTCATATTACAAGCTGTGAGGTGTGCTGATTAAAATAAGGCAGTGCTTTAACTTTATATATGACAACATTTCCACAGAATTTACGTCGCAGGTGTGGGCCATGTATCCAAACTTTTCACAGATGTCACGGCGTAATCTGCGTGCATGGATTGCAAATCAGAGCGCACAGTTTATGCACATATTGCAGAAATTGAAAGCACAGGGTAGTAATCCGTGAGCATGAATTTCCACCTGCTTTGTTTTTTGTTTCTTTACCCACTGATACTTTCAGAGGTCCGTATTAAAGAAAAGAAAATAGCAGAAGTTTTCCATTCATTAAAAAACACAGTTTGTGAGTGACATTGTGCTCAGAAACGGAAATAATGACTGACAGGCTGCCACAATTTAAAGGATGCAGAAGCTACTCCGTCATGTTTGTGGCTCTAAATCCTCTTATAGGTGATGGTTCCTGATTTTTGTTTTTCCACTGTCAATTCAAGGATGTTCACTTGAACAGAGAAAGGCTTTTCTTTTTCCCCTCCGCCTGCATCTCCATAGTGAACTTACAAACATGCAATTTACAAATAAACATACTTTCAAATATAATTATTTGGCCCACCCATTTTTTATTAGGCCCGGCCAAAAGCAATTTCTGCTCCGCCACTGATATCAAGGACTCCTCAGTTGTGAACTTTCTTTAAATTGGAGCTTGATTTATTGCTTTGTAAAATCTTTTAGCCAACTTCATTCTGTCAGACATACGCAATTTAAGGCATTTCTTTATTTTGCCGGTCAGGCAGTGAAACTTGAGAGTGGCTGGTGAACTTGAACTCTAGTGTCCTTTAAATTAACATTGGGAGGAATTATATTTTACACAATCGTCCCGTTTGGTTTGGACAGTTCCTTTCCTTTAATTTAAAAATAAAATCATTTGAAAATTACATTTGTCATTAATGGAAGGTGTCTGTTTTTTTTAATAATCTAAAATATTTAGGTGTGAGAAAAATCTTAAAGTTTCATCTTAGAGTTTCATCTCTTTTCCTCGACACAGCCTTAAAATACTAAGAAAGGCACCATGTACATTCCTATCCACAATCTTCAAAGATTCCAACATGCTCTAATCATGACTGAGGCCTTTTTATTTCCAAATCTTATCATTGTTTTCTTAAGGGGTTCATTAGAAAAGTGCAGAGAGTAGAAGAACGCTTACCAGGTCTCCTAAGTCAGTACTACTCATCCCTTGGCAAGCCATTGTGCCAAAGAAAGCAGACATTGTGTCACATTTGTGTTAAAGTCTGTTTCTTTGTAATGTTTCTGTTTCCCAGTTCTTGGGTATGACACTTGCTCGGATCATACCGTGAGAAATATTTTATCTTCATTTTGGCTTAGCACCAAAAACACATAAAAGACCTGTTGTTGCTGTATCAACCCTCCAGACCACACAGATCCTCCGGTTCTGGTCTACTCTGCTTTCCCAGAACCAGAACCAAACATGGAGAAGCAGCATTCAGCTCCTATGCTCCACAAATCTGGAACAAACGTCCAGAAAGATGACTTCCTTTAAATCAAGACTGAAAACCCACCTGTTTTGCTTTCGACCCATAATAACAGGAACATTGACCAACATATCTGATGTGTACTGATGTTTTCACTCGATATAATTAAACGTTTGTCACTGGTCTCACAAACCGGTGACTGTTTCATCGTGTTATGATGTTTTTATGTTTTCATGAACCGCCTTGCTGCTGAAACGTGCTATAAAAATAAACTTGACTTCATAGTGAGTCTTTGTTTCTTGTACTGGAAATGGCCTGCACCCTTTCTTCAAGAATTTAACCCTTTACAAAAACAATCCCAAATGCAACAGACGAGCATTTGTTTAATTTCACAGCATGAAAATTTGCACACCAGCTACACTTATTTCTGACAGGTGCCCACATTTTCTGAACTTAACTTTGTTGTTAGAATTACTTTTACTATTCTCTAGGTTTTATTTTATTTACCATGTTCATTGCATTTACTCATTACTATTAAAAAAGTTTTAGGGTTTGAGTTTATTCAGATATTAAAGTGTTTTTCAGGTAACTGATCTCTCCTCTTTCTCTATTAAGTATTACTGTATGTGCGTTTATTGTTTTTATCATATATTTACTGGAACATATAGACCAGTGGTTACCATTTTATCTTACTGTATATGTGTATTGATTTTCTCTCTCTTATGTATACAGAACACCTGCAGAAAGCAGAAAAAACATGTGATAATGATAAGTGTTTTTTCGAGTTATGTTTGAGACTGTGATGAACTGCAATCAGCCATCTAGTGTGCATACGCATAACTGAACTGTGGGAAACTGCTTTGTATTATCTCAAAGGTCACATTGCTGTATGCCTCCTATACTCCCTACTCCTTACAATGAGAATTGTCTAGGGATCCCTCTGTGAAAATAAAAAGTAAGGGGCGGCAGGGATGTACTTCAGAGCGTATAGGGTGTTTGTAACCGAGCATCTCTCTGTGTCGTTCTCCTTGCAAGTTTAAAAATATCTGACGTCTGTTGTCTTTCTTCCCTGTGTGTTGTTTAATGAATGTTTTAGGTGTTTAAACCTGACATCTGTTTTCCTTGAATGGTTTAAATTTCTTGTAATGAGACTCCAGAGAAACCTTGGGAGTAACAGGAGTTTTCAGCCGCGCTATGGAGTGAAGAGGAACACTAAGCTTCCCCTCCCCAACTTGTTGCTGCAAACTCCTGGTCAGCTGGCTGAAAGAATTCTACTACGCTTTCTTATGAGAAAGACAAGATTGTGTTTTTGAAAATAGTTCAGGTTTCAGCGTGTGAAAACCATCGCCACCATCGTGGGGAATTCATGCCCATCTTTTCTGTCCTCTTGAAGGACATCTGTTAACATGAACCACTGCACACAGCCTGTAGGAAGGGTGTGGTCGGCCATTTTGCCCGGTTGTTCAGATCTCCCTCTTAGCACACGCAGTGGGAGATGCACTCACCAAACTGGCCTTTACTACAGCTAAAACAGGAACTTATGTGACCCTTCATAGACATTCAGGTTTAATGTATTGCCAGAAAACTTAATGAAGACAATAAAAATGGGAGTGGCGCAGGAGCGGGAGTCATTCGGAATGGGAGTGGGAGTAATTTTACCAGGAGTGGGACAGGACAGGACTTTTTGTTCTACTCTGACCCGGGATTGACGGGACACAAATTTTTTCTGTGGGAGTGGGATGGGACAGGAGTGAAAAGCCACTCCCGTGTCACCCTCTACTGCCCAACAAAGGCCTTGTAATGACTTAGATAAGACTTAGATGGTACCAAAACAGGTCCACCCCCTTAGTAATGGGGAGCCGTTAAGGTCATTGCTGGCCTGCAAATTAAACTGAAACTATTCCATGCTTCTGCAATGGGGAGTCGTTAGGTTCGTTATTGGCCTGGCTTACTAGAGCGATGTTTTGATCACCCGTATGGAGGTGATAATCCTCATCCCCATACAGGTGATCGAAACATCGCTCTTGTAAGACAGGTCAATAACGACCCTAACGACTCCCCATTGCTAAGGGCTGGACCTGTTTCGGTTAAATTTGCATGTCATCTAAGCCATTTTTTGTTGGGCAGTAAATGGGAAATGGACTGAAGTTATATAGTGCTTTTCCAGTCATGCTGGCCACTCAAAGCGCTGTACACTAGAGCAGGGGTGTTCAGCTCCAGTCCTCGAGAGCCGGTGTCCTGCAACCTTTAAACGTGTCCCTTGTCTGACACGCCTGAGTCAAATAATCAGTTAATTAGCAGGACTCTGAAGAACCTGACTGCATACTGAGGAGCTAATTGTGCTATTTGATTCAGGTGTGTGGGGCCAAGGAAACCTCTAAAAGTTTCAGGACACCGGCTCTCGAGGACTGGAGCTGGACACCCCTGCACTAGAGCCCCAATCACCCAATCACTCTCACTAACGCGCACACTAGGGTTTAATTCCCGGGAAATCTGATCAAAACTATTTCCCGATTCCCGGAAAATGCTATGACGGGAAACGGGAAATGAAAGTAAAAAAAAAAAATCCAGTGCGCGTCTATTGTTGTCTTACGGTAACGTTGCATTCAGTAGCCTCCCGCTTAAGGATGTCTACTGCCAGCTTTGTATGGGAGCATTTTAAAAAGGTTGAAAATGAAAACGCAAAGTGCATGTTGTGTGACCGGATTGTCAGGTGTTCTGGAGGGGGGTCGACAAGTGGATTGTGCAGACATTTAGAATCTCACATAGTAAAGTTCCTGAAGAAAGCCCATCAACAAAACGTCTGAAAATGCTATATGGCTACTTTAGCTAAGCTAGAAAGTCGCTTGGTGAAATACTAGCGGAGATGGCAGCTTTTGATGGGTTTACGTTTGATAGTATGGCAAAATGCGACTATCTCAGATCAGCATTTAAGAGAGATGGACATATATATGGACATACGCGCGCGTCTGTGTGTGTCTGAGCCCTCCCATCTGCGGAGGACACCAGACGGTGGATGATGCACTTGGCTGAAGGCAGACGCACCTCAGAGCGCACCAGAGGCATAACTACAAAAAACAGCTATTTCCCGGGATTCCCGGAATATGCGTCGTCTTTTCCCGGGATTTGGTACATCTCATTTTCGGGAAAAATATTAAACCCTAGCGCACACATTCATACACCGAGACGCAGCTCGGTAGGCAACAGTACCATAAAGCTTGCAACTCCACACTACTCCAGACATTTTGAATTGAGAAAGCTTTCTGGATGGGAGGCGAAACTTCGGAAAAAAAGTGCAGTTGTTTTTTTTTTTTTTTACTTTCTTTGGAATATTTCCACTAAAGTGTATATATTTATAAATTATGTCTGTGCGTGGTGAGCGCTTGAAGGCAAAGTCAAGCTCCTTGTTTGTGCACACAATCATGCTCAATAAAGATGATTCTATAAAAACATAAATTCAAAATTACCTAATGTTTGCTTGTAGCATCTAAACGTTTCATCACAGTAGATATTTGGTCTGGTAGTATATTTTTTTAGGCATGAATTAGCTTTCTTTCGAGTGTATTGCTTTCAGTATCCAAAATAAGAACAGTGTTTACACAGATAGAATCTGGCCCTATGTTTTTTATGATCTGTGTTGTCATGCCAATTTTTTTTTTTCCTTCTCACCTACGACGCATCAACAACACTCTCAGGTTTCTCTCCATCCGTCACAAAATGCTTCCTTAATCAGTTACCGCACATATGCCAACATAGTTGCTTGTAAGTGAACTTTTTTTTAAAGCCACCAGCATGAGTTTACGTAACAGATACAATGGGGCTAAATTTAATTGAAGTAATCTGAACATGCAATGGCATTCGTTTTTACGCATGCTTCTCTAACTTGCGTGCAAAGCAGGGAACCTTTTTTTTTTGTTGCTGTTGCAGTTTTACTGGCAAGTGCAAAACAAAAAGCTATGAAGTTTCAAGTTACATAGTTGTTTTTTTTTTTTTGTAAAACTGTTTTATGTACACGGGCTGCACAGTAGAGCAGTGGGTAGCGCTGTTGCCTTGCAGCAAGAAGATCCCTGGGTTTGAGTCCTACCCTATCCCTGCGTCTTTCTGCATGGAGTTTGCATCACTGAGCTATATTATACACTGGATTGCTGATTTTGCCGAAAAACTGAAGTCACTGGCCGCCATCTTGCTACTCCCTACTCTCACAGAATCCCATAGGATTTGGTTGCAACAACAAGCAGTTTTCTGGCTGTGTGAAAACGTTTCACAAGTAATTCTACAGTCAGTGGATGTACTAACACTATCAACTACTAGGAAATTAGGTGCAGAAACATTTTACATGTTATTCATATTAAATATGTATATATATATATATATATATATATATATATATATATATATATATATATATATATATATATATATATATATATTTTTTTTTTTTTTTTTTTTTTATTATTATTATTTATTATTATTTTTTTTAAGTATGTATATATGTATACCGTCCGTCCATCCTCTTCCGCTTATCCGGGGTCGGGTCGCGGGGGCAGCAGCTTCAGTATATGTATGTATACATATATGTAAATATGTTTTTGCATATTTATATATTTAGAAATGTTATATATATATATATATATATATATATATATATATATATATATATATATATATATATATATATATATATATATATATAAAATGCTAAATATTTCAGCACATGACTTTCTCAGTACTTGATAGTTTTAGAACATAACATAAAAGTATATGGCATTTTACATTTTAAAAGTTTTAAGCCCCCCCTGAACATGAGAAAATCCACGTTTATCCCCCCGTGACCCACAAGGGATAAACGTGTTATAAAATGGATGGATGGATGTTTCATGTACGAAGTTGTAGGAACATGCAAATGTTTCCAATCTGTCAGTTTAAGGGGACAGCCATGTCCCGGTAGCTTTACAGGAGCTCGGTCCAGCTTCAGATAATGGATTAAACAGTCCTGTTTTGAAACATTGATAGCCGAGAGAGTCGTTTTATAACCTTGCACACTACGTTATCCATGACCTGGCTGTTGTGTTCTTCATCGTGACCCACAGATAAGACAGTGTAGATAATGTGAATGGATAGATGGTTCTAAAAGTGACAACAAAACATGTGAAAGTTCAAGGAGTATGAAAGCGTTTGCAAGGCACTGGGTGTTTCTTGTTGCTTTTTTTTTTCTTTCTTGGTGCTATAAGTGGACGTCTGCGTACGTAGTTTTAATCCTCAGGGTAAAATAGCCCGTAATTGTTTTCCAAGTCAGGACAGACCAGAAAAACCGTTCTAGATGAAGGATCTATTGTCTGTAAATAAACGATCAGCGTGAAAGAAAAAAAAAAAACACGGGCGTGTCGCGTCGAGAAGTCACTCCACCTGCAGGACTTTCTCTAACAGGGCTGCCCCGCCATTGGGACGGGAGTTGAAAAGAGAAACCCGCATAAACGCCCGTGATGACGGAAGAGGTGTGCGCTCTCTTGTAAACTGACGGGAATAACGGCTCCCGTCAACCACTTTTACCGGTTACTTGTTTTCAGTCAAGGTTAGCCGCGGCTGCTAAAGCGTCCACGCGTGGATTGTTTCCTGCGGGCTCGTCGACAGATTGTTCTGGTTAAAACAAAACGCGAGTTCAACGAGAAACTATGAATGCTTCCTTTAAAAAAAAAAAAAAAAACACCCCCCCCGAAAACTACGCGCGTCCGATAATGGATGCATGACCGTTAGCATGAGATGCTAATCGGCAGGTCGGTCCAGCCCCATAAACGCGGTGTCACCCCGGTGTCTGTGTCCGAGACGGCCGGCTGCGACTCTTACCCTCTCCTTCTGTCCTGAGCGCGGCACAGACGGTCGGATATCCGGCTGAAAACGCCGGCGATGGCCGGGGAGTACACCGAATGCACCAGCCTCCTCCAGGTCATGGGAGCCGCCATTGCTGCTGCGCCGAGCTGTTTGAAAAAACTTTATCGACAGCGCAGCCGGCGAACAGAGACAGAGCGTTATCTAATCCAGGGTTTCCTCGCTGTTTTGCGTCGAGTAGGAACACCCCAGCCACCAGTGAGCTCTCTATACCGTCATTGCTGGCATTTTAAGAACTATAGTATAATATTTTATTATAATATACAGCTGAAATAGTAAATCAGTATTAATAAACAACGTTCTTCCCCACTTTCTGGAATTAAATCAGACTAAAAATGTCTATATTGCCATGTACACAGTGATATAAACCTAAGCAACAACAAAAAAGGAAACTATATGCAACAGTAATTGCCTTTAGTTTGCATATTTAAAAATGAATCGAAGGAAGCGTACCCTCATTTAATCCCAACTCTTCATTTGAAGTAAAAGATAACTTAAACAATTTTACCTACCAGTCCTGGTTAAACATTACATAGTTATCAGAAGCATTCTCTAAATTTTATGCCTCTTCCTTTCCTCGTCTTTGTATTTCACGAGAAACACATGTTCACACCTCGTTTTGCTTTGCTTTTTATGTGGACTTTACATCAGCTTTTCTACAGTTTCAAAGTTGCACACACCCTTGGAATTATAAATAACTTCCTTAAATGATTACACCTTTTGAATAGATTCATGTTTTTTTGTTGTTGTTTGTTTGTTTTGTTTTGCTTTTATGCTCTAAATACATATTAAGTTGCTTGAAATTTCACTAAATCAAGAAATTTCGACGTCAT
This sequence comes from Fundulus heteroclitus, assembly GCF_011125445.2. Taxonomy (NCBI): domain Eukaryota; kingdom Metazoa; phylum Chordata; class Actinopteri; order Cyprinodontiformes; family Fundulidae; genus Fundulus; species Fundulus heteroclitus. Next base: position 9,718,954 of record NC_046370.1, read on the forward strand.
GCTGCTAAAATAGTATGCTTCCTATAACCTACATTATAAACAAATCCAACTTCTTACCTAATCATTTATTGTAATATGCAACAAAACTATAGTCATGTGCATAAGTTTACATACATCCTTAGTATTTGATAGAAATGCCTTTGAAGCTGGATATCTTACTGTGACAGTTGCACACTAAATTTGAACTGTCCCTTAAAAGTACAAGTATGAATAGACGTAAAGTATGTACACTAAAAAGGTGTTCACAGGTACATTCCTGTGGCATTTGTTCTATCTCTGCCCTCCAGGTAACCTGTTAAAGTGTGACTGGTGAGTATCGTTGTGTGCAAAGTGTATATATGTATATGTGCTCGTAGGCATTATGCTGACAGATGCAATATGCAGTTTTATTGACTAGGGAGGTTGTAAAATTACAACGATTTACAGGGATTTCTGATTCTAGGGTCCCGTTGGAACACCGACCTGTGTGTCTAGGTTTCCACTATATTATTGTGGGTGAAGATTGAACATTTTCAAGCATAATTTCATCTACTGGCACAGAAAGAACCCCATAACATGAGTCAACCACTGCTTGATCTGACCGTCTTTACAACTAAAACAACGCTACCGTTGCCTCTTCTGATCATAAAAGCCTTTTACCCAATGTGTTTGGCTTGTCTATGTGAGCAGCAGCGTGTTTCAATATACATTGAAGGTGTTGATTTTAGAGAAGGCGCTTCTTTATTTGTTGTTTACGATGTCCGTTCCTGTTGATGTAAAACTGGCTGCTCCATGAACAGTGATATTGCTGTTTTAGCAGTTTTCTGCTTACAGTATAGGGTTAAGCTCTAAGTGGTTTCTGGGTCGTTCCTAAACATCTTAACCAAGGTCCTACTATCTCAAGAGAGATCATCTTCTAGACCTTGGCCTAATCAAAAATAAAACACATTTATATAGCAAGGCAATGCAAGGCAAATTTATTTGTATAGCACATTTCAGTACAGAGACAATGCAAAGTGCTTTACATGATTAAAATATATGAAAATAAAACAGAATAAAAGCAAGTAGTAATAAAATGTAGAAACAAAATAGACATGGGAGAATAGAAACTAAAAGCAAACATTAAAAACAGTTGGACTAATGATGTTTCAGTAAAACGGTTTAACTAGAACAGTCAAAGGCAATCCTGTGTTTTTAATGTTGATTTAAAGGAACTCAGGCTTTCAGCACTTTTACAGTTTTCTGGAAGTTTGTTCCAGATAAGTGGAGCATATCTAAATGCTGCTTCTCCGTGTTTGGTTCTAGTTGCAGAGTAGGCTGGAGCTAGAAGACCTGAGTGGTCTGGAGGGTTGATTCACTGATAACAAGTCTGTGATGTATTTAGGTGCTAAGCCATTTAGGGATTTATAGACTAACAAAAGTATTTTAAAGTCTATAGAGGTGTTGGAAATGGTAATCTAGGATCTGCAGTTGTTTAGAGATAGCTCCTGGAGACTTCGCTCACTGGTTTAAATCCACATTTCTCTTGCCTTGATTTTCACTGAATTTCTCAGACATTCCTATAATTCAAAATATTGATCAATCCAACAAGTGCTATCAAACAAACCTGTTTTTATCCTGGCAAAGAGAAAGTACCAGTCAATCCCTATAAGAAACAAGAGTTTAAAACGCCTTGGCCAATCTCCAGCATTCAGGGTACAACCTGGACAAATCCCAGATCTATCTCAGGGCAACAGACACACAGGACAAACAACCATGTACGCAAAAATATGTTCAGCACAAAATACTTCTGTAATGATGTTTGTGAGTTATTATACATTTTAATGACATTGCCACAGTCAAACACAAACCTCAGTTGATACAGCACAGTTCAAACTAACATCCGTCAAAATGCTAGTAATCGATGTGCATCATTAGGGTTTGGTTATATTCACCTGAAATATCACTCCTTCAAATGTCCAGAATGTGAAGCAGTGTGAAAATACACGTTCTTACACATTTATTGTGTTCTCTGCATGGCTTATAACACATCCCCCACGAGAGGAACAGCACCATCTCTGCACGATTGCTTGGACTGGGTTTTATTTAGGGGTATCAAATAACAAGGGAGGTGAACTCCTATGCAAACCACCACATCACAGCAATGTGCTCCTTTCTTCTAGTGTATCACATGAACAAATTAGATATAGAAGTATGTGGTTGTAATGGCAAAACATGCGAGCTGTACTGTAACAGACTGATAAAATATTTTTGCCTGTAGAAATTAATTCTATTATTTAAATATGGATTAGATGGCCCCGGAATTGGATTGTTTTGCATAGGGAACAATTTCCTCTTCGACATCTTTATTGTATCATTCAAACACAGCAGCCTTTAAAATGCAGGGCTTTTCCTTGTGAAAGAGCCAGACTCTGCTGGTTGTTGCTCAAGAGCACTTACAGTAAGCCAGATACTTCCTGGCACAGCGCGGCTGCCCTGAGGGACCTTATCTTTATCTTTGTACATTTGCTGACTTACCAGCCAGGAGGTCAGATGTTTTTTTTTTTCTTTCTGTTTTTGTGTTTTAACGCAGAAACCTGCTGAGAGGGAAATGAAAGGACAATGCATTTGATGCTGGATCATTTGACAGTATGCTTTCTGAGTCAAGGTAAAAATCTATTTTCTTTCTTTTTAAGGAAATCTCTGTGTTGCAGTACAAGTGATGGGAAGAAAAACTGAAGAGTAGCTGACAAATAGGACACATTTGTCAAACAAAAAAGATGAAGTTTATTATGGCTTAGTAAAGTACATATGGCTGAGTAAGTACATATATATATGTATATTTATATATGTATATGTGTGTGTGTGTGTGTGTGTATATATATATATGTGTGTGTGTGTGTATATATATATATATAAAAGTTAGAAAAGTTGCTAAAATATTTTTGCTTCTTTGACTGCTCCAGTTAATTAACATTTTATTACATATCAAACATAATTCTATAGATATTCCTCCTCCATATAGCATGTAGTGTAAACTTCCAGGGGGTCAGTAACCTGTCAATTTTCTTCTACCTCCCAATAATATATATTTTTCTAAAGCTGAAGATATTCAAACAAGTTTGGATTTCAAAACAAAACATCCAAGTAGATATTAAAAGCAGTTTCCAGATAATCATTTTAACTGTTAATAAGAAAAAGCAATGAGTCTTTATGTCACTGTGGAGGAATTTCAGCACACTCTCCTTTGTGTAATTATTTTACTTGAGCCCCAAAATCTCAACTGAATTTATGTCTGGACTTTGACTAGGCCACTCCAAAGCATTCATTTTGTTTCTTTGTTTTAAAACATTTAGAGGTGAACATGCTGGTGTGCTTCAGGTGTGCTGCATAACCCAGGTGCCCTTTAGCTTATGCTTAAATGATAGCCTGGCGTCCTCCATCTGCTAGAAAGCAGAATACAAACCAGACCATCCCACTACCACCTTCAAGTTTGACTGAATTTCAGGGAGAGAGCATCATGCACACAGAGTTACTGTTGAATCAAATTAATAGGATGCACCAGTTCCCCTTTTACCTCATCGAGTCACAGAATAGCTTTTTTGGAGTTTTGAAGATCATCAAAATCAAAATTAGCTGTGTTCGCACTTAAGTTCTTGATGCTCAGTTCCGATTTTTTACTGATTTTTTTATTTAATTTTTTTTGCATCATTGCTCGTTTTACTACTAATTAAGTGCGACTGCCATTAGACTTCTGTCTGAACATCTGTGATCCCCAAAGCGACCCGCATGCACTGAAGGAGAAAGTAAAGGTCATGCAGCTGTGCGCTACGAAGGTATTAAATTATGTTATTGTTCCTAGAAGTGTTCAATACTGCTTCCCTTAGAAGGGAAATAAAAACGTAATAGTGGATACCGGCGTCTCTGTGTTATTATGAAGTTGTTGAGCAATATGAGTTGACAATATTAAGAACACATCATGACAAAAAAAAAAAAAAGCACAGCTATTAACAATGGTCTTTGGTGGAGCCGTGACTGCTAGTGCTGTAGAGAAGCCTGTGTGGATGTGCAGTGAGAGCCAGGACAGTGACTTAAAAGTCAGATGAAACGCGACGACCGTTTAGACTGCAAACACTTTTAAAACTATCAGCTACGTATCCGGTTCTGGCCTTGTGGTTAGAGCAGCGTGCTTGCACTCAGAGAAGGTTGCAAGTGCCCGGTTCGATCCCCAGCGCCTGCACTCTGGGTCCCTGAGCAAGACCCTTAACCCCAGATTGCTCCCCGGGCGCCGCACATGGCAGCCCACTGCTCCCCAAGGGTGATGGGTTAAGATGCAGAGAACAAATTTCGTTGTAATGTATGTTCCAATGACAATAAAGATGATATTACTTTACTTATTATTATATTTTTTGGGGGGATGGGGTGAAAAAATCGGACTTGGGCGGTTCACACTGCGATGGAAAAAGTTGGATATGGGTTGCATTTGCGTGCTGTTTGAACGTAGCCCATGATATTTTTAGCATATGTGACATAGGTGTGTTCTCATTGGTTAGCTGCCATTGAACTTTCTCACGTAAGCCTTATTTTGTGACCTGGTTTCTTTCTTACCGTCATGAACACTTCTCCTAGAACAAGCAGGACTCCTTCTCCCTATGACTACTGATTACTGGGCCGATGTGACATGTGAATTTCTCCAATGTGAGATCAGTAAAGCCTATCTTAAGCAACTGGGGTTTGCTCTGCTTTAATGTTGTTCTGGGGTCTTTTGAGTGCTCCTGGATGAGTGACTGATGTACTTTTGGAGTAATTTTGGTGGGCTGGCTGCTCCTGGGACAGTTCTCACTGGGATTTGCTGGAGTCCCAAAGCCTCAAAAATGGTGTTGAAGCATTTATTTTCCAGTCTGGTAGATGTCAGGAACAATTTCTCTTATCTGTTCTCGCCATTTTTTTTTTTTTTAGATCAGGGCATGGTGTGATGCTTTTTGAGATCTTTCTTGTTGATGGCTTCTGTTTACACAATATCTTGAGTCGACAGGTCTGGGAGCTATCGGGTCTGACCATGACTATTGAAATTTAACTTTCCAAAAATGCGGTCAATCACAGTTCACACATGATTCGTGTTTTTTTCACAACACAAAGGGCTAAATTGGTTCGGATTGTTTACTACTGTCAAACTAACCCTGAGATTAAAATAGATCCTGCTACATTAGCAGAATACGTCACCCTGAGTTTCACAAAATAGGGTTAAAACAAGCATTTTTTTTTTTTTTTTTTTTGTAGTTGCATTTATAAACAAACACAATCTTGTTCTTTACAGTTTTGGCAGAGCCATTGTAAAGGCGTTATAGCTGAATACCTCTTATTTTCAAAAAATACTTTTATTTTATTTTTTTATTGTGAAGGATTACACCCATATCCTCTATAAGTTACATACTCAATAAAATACTTCAACCACATATTCTGTTTTTTTTAATCCCAAGAGAGCGTGATTTAGTTTTATTGTACCATATGTGAAGCTTTTAACTTTTTCACCTTGTCGAGAAGGGAACCCAGTACCAGGAAACACAGCGCCAAAGGTCACGCTGATTATTTATTGGCAATCTGCCCGGGCGCGAGCTCAGCCGCTTGTTCTTCTGCGTGCGCAGCGGGAGCGAGCCTGCAGGGGGGCGCGTGCGTAGGCGCGTGCGTGTGTTTACTGGAAGAAGGTCTGAACGGAGAGGGGGGCGGAGCCTTCCTAAAATCGGCTTTTATTCATGCTGTCTGGAAACACCCTCCGGTAACCTTCCACACATACACACATTTCACTCACACGGAATCTCTCCGGCCACATTCCTCTGCTCTCGCATCCAAACCCCACGCGTTATTATTATTTTTTTTTATTATTATTATTATTTTGTTGTGTGTGCCTGTGTGTGTGCGCGCGTGTGTGGAAGGGTGGAGGGGACACTTCTTCCTTGGATTTTAATGCCTAAATTAATAATTCAGCTGGCACTACTTTCGGGTAGTTTGCAGGTCTTTTCCTTCGAGCGGCAGCGGTGCGGACTTCAGCACATCCGCAAGGTAAGTTGAGAGAGGAGCTCTGAGGAGGGTTTGCTGCTCGGGTCGACGGGCAGTGAGGACGCTGTCCGCTGCAGAGCTTGCTCGGCTTGTTTAGGGGGGACAGCTGTTGTCCTTATAGACCTTCCAGCTGCTGGCCGTTCACCTTTTCAGGCTGTTTAAATCCTATTCTGGTCAAGGGACGCGACGCCGAAGCTCGTTTGCGATTTGAAATTTGCAGAATAGGGCTATTTCGCTCTTATTCGGAGAAACCTTGGACCACCTTGGAACCGGCTGTAGATCCAGATTAAAAACACGGACCAAAACTGGACTGGGTTTGTTCTCTACACCGAGCAGGACTTCATTAAAACTCAGGACAAAAAGGGGGGCTTTTAGTGCTGTGTTGCCGTGGGCATATGAGCCAACAAGTTGCACAACCTGTGTTTTTGATTAGAATTTACTCTTTAGTGTTGTGTTTTTAAAGTAATTTATCAAAACCATCGCATCCATCTCCAAGGGCTCCTCCAGAAAATCCGAGGGCCAAATTGGGGGGGCCCACTAATAATCTTGGACTGGCGTTAAGCTATTCTATTTAGATATGTAGTTCGTTATGTCGTAGGGAGGTTAGCAAAAGGTTTTTAAAAAGACCTTTATGTCAAAAACAAGCAGTTTCATCTGGAAAAGTAGTAAAAAAAAAGCTTTAACTGTTGCGGTTTAAAAGTCAAACCTATGAAAAGACCCTAACAATAGCTTACTTAAAATAAACATAAATTATGCCATGAATCGTATAGCAATTGATCTTTAATGAAATATGCTTTTTTTTCAATTAGTTAGGATAAAGTTCAGTGAATTTGCTTGTAATAGTCCCTTTTATGAAGCCCTTATAAAAGAGTCCACTTGTGAATATTTTCACAAATAAATCCGACAAAGAATATTGTCGTATAAATCCCTCGCAAACAAGCATTGACTTTGGTGTTTTTGATATAGCACAAATAGGAAGGAACATAGCAGAGGCTGCTTCTAAACAATCTAATATTAATGCAGGTTAGTAATTTTTTTATAATCTAAATGCTAAAAATGCATTAAAATCTTTTTTATTATTATTATTATTATTTGTTTGTTTTTTGCAGGTGCCCCTCCAGATAATTTAGTATCGATGTAGGGCATCTATTACCTTGGGGTAGCGCTTCATAACCGCCCTTATGCTATTATTATGCATAAAAGCAAATACTCAAAAGTAGCACATAGAAATGCACAAAGAAGGAAGAAATTGGTCAGTAAAAACCTTTTATATCTACCTAAAGCTTGTTGTCTCCTAATTTGAATTTGCTGTCATATAAAATTATGCACATGCACAGGGCAGGAGGTTGACCTCTGCCTGCCACCATCCCAACACCTCTAATTCCCACTTGGTGGCGCCACTAAGGCCACTAATTATCTTGGGGTTTTACAGCAAAAACCAAAATCCACAACATAGCATGTACTCATGTAAGATACGGGAATCAAGCCTGGAATTGGCAGGGCGGGCTTCATAGAAATTGGCATCAGCCAGCAAAGGCGTGATCAGTGCACCAGTCAATTGGCAGGAGATGGAAATTAGCCAATTTCCTCCTCATTGGCTCTGATTGGTGACTGGCAGATCAATTGCTGAAGATGTTTTTCCCCTTAATAACAAATGAATCAAGACTGTAAACTATTTCCAGTGTGTAAGGGCACCAACCAACAGGATGTACATCCACTCTGTAAAATTAAGGCTAGAAACATCTACTTTGATCTAGTTGTTTCTTCATAATATCTACAGGATTCCAAAACGTTTTACCTTGTTCTAGAAAACTGCAGCACATTTTTCTCTTTTGTATAAAGGTGCTTAGAAAAAAAGAATGAAATAAATATTTGTTAACAATTGGCAGGTCAGAGCCTATAGATGACCGGAAATGGGTATTGGCCAAGAAAAGTCTGATTGGTGCAACTCTTAAAAAAACAACAAGGCATTTTGATGCATGGGCTTTAACAAAAAACAGAATAAATACACGCTAGCAGTAGTATTTAAGTGTTCATTTCTCAAAATGTTATAGCTTTTTACTGACACACGGGTATAAGAACCCGATGTTAGCTTGTTAATAAGCCAAACTATTTGCTTGGGTAGAGCCTGCAGCCCTGCTGATTTAAATAAGGATGATGAGGGACAAGCCAGACAGATACATCCCTACAAATTATCAATTTTTATTTATTTTTTTTAGTTTGACAGCATCTAAGGTTGTCACAGAGTGCATTGAAATCATACTTTTGTTTTGTTTTTTTTACAAAAAATATATTAAAAAAGTATTTTAAGAGAATCTCAGTTCAGTGACGAATAATTCGATTCATGTTCGATTAGTCGGAGGAGCGAAGCAGCCCTTTAATGAAGTGCTGCTGCAATTTGGATGCCCCCCCCCCCCCCCTTCCAGCAGCGGCTCGGTCCTGCTTTCTGGACCGGCGTCGCCTGCTCAGCCTCGCCGTCTCTCTGCAGCTCACTGTCCGATGGAGCGGGTGCTACAAAGCGAGCCAGATTGGCTCCATTATTATTATTCTATCCCAGTGAAACCGGAGGAAGTCCCCCACCCCACCCCCATGAACACGGATAAAGAGTTATTCAGTGAAAGAGAAAAAAGGGGGGGGGAAGGGAGGAGAAAAAAGTGTGCCGGACTCTTTCGCTGTGACCCCGATTCAGAAATCCCTTGTTGCGGTGCGCCGATCGAAGACAATTGAAAGCAATCAGGATCCAGTGTCCGTCTGGCTGCGCGTTGCAGCAGCGAGTACGCTCGAGGATTCATTTAAACTAAATATAACCCCGGTCCTGCTTTACGCGCATCTGTCACCGTCGCCATAACTGCATTTTATGTGGGGTAAACCGAGAGCTCCAGTGTGGCAAAGTGCTCGTTTGTTTATGTCCCTGCGCATGAAGGAGTGCAAGTTTCCAGCGTGGTTCTTGTGTTTGCTTGTCATCAGCCTATATATAGATAGTAATGCCTAATCCCCCCCCCGCTTCTCTGTCTCCCTCCAGCTGTGTTTAGGTGCTCTCTCACAGCCCCTCTCTGGATGCATCAGATCCCTCCTCCCCGGGGCCCTGGACCCGGCGTGTGACTCCACCGACGTCGCCCCGCTCCCCCTCCGTCTCCGCTCACCCTGCCTGCCGCTCGGCCCCACCTGTTCGCCCCGGGGCGTCGGCTCTGGGCCCCCTGCCCCTCGACCGGAGGGCAGAGGCAGGGGGCCATGGCGCCACGGTAGCCAGGCCCCTCGCCATGAGCAGCGTGATCCCGTCGGAGAGCAGCAGGATCCAGGGGTCAGACTTAACCCTGCTTCACTACAAGCCCTTCAGCTCGCATGAACACTACCAGCAGGTCAGTGACACCCCGAGGGTTTTATCGGGCTGCTGCCTTAGAAGAGAAGGGGGGGGGGGTTGATTTATATTCCAGATACTTTTCCTCTTCGCCTTGTCTATATATGGCATCCATTAATCCATCCTTCAGTCTTTCCATTCGTTTATCTGTCCACTCTTCATTTCATTCAATGCCTCTTCTAAGACAACTGTCCATCTAGCCAATAGGTTTGTCCGCCCATCCTTTTTTTCTTCTCCATCTGTTTGTTCTTGTCCATCTACCTTTCTATCCCTCTGTCCAGTTTGTCCATCCTATCCACCCCTGCACCCATTTTGGCCACAAATCCATATTGTCTGTTTATGCGTCCATTTCTGCCTCCATGCATCTGTTTTTGGCTGTCACCTGTTCTTTGCTTCATCGGTACGTTCATTTGTTGATTCATTCGTTCGTTCCTCTTTGTCCATTGATCATTTTGTCTTCTATCGGTCCATCCAGCCATTTGTTTGTCTATCCATTCATCCCTTCGTCAGTCAAAATCCCTTCGACCATTCTTCATTGGTTTTTTTCCATAAGTGCTTTCCTTTGCCGATCTGTCCATCTATAGGGCTGACGAACCGTTTAGTTATCCATCTATCTATCTATCTATCTATCTATCTATCTATCTATCTATCTATCTATCCATCCATCCATCCATCCATCCATCCATCCATCCATCCATCCATCCATCCATCCATCCATCCATCCATCCATCCATCCATCCATCCATCCATCCATCCATCCATCCATCCATCCATCCATCCATCCATCCAGCTTTCCTCTTCCATACAGTCTGGTTTTTCCAGGTCCCACATATAAATCTCTAGGAAACCTTGGTTTTAACATCTTAATGATTTTCTGAGTAATAAACAGAACTGATCTGAGGAACAGGTGTGAAAGGCCCTGATAATGGGGGAAGATCGAAGCTCATTGTATCTTTCTGTCTGTTTTCAGGTGATGAGAGCTCACCGTAAACTCCAGGAGAGCGGCTTTTACTGGGGGGCCATTGGGGGCCGGGAGGCCAACTACCTGCTGCGCTCCGAACCCCCCGGCACTTTCCTCATCCGCGACTCTTCGGACCGCCACCATTTCTTCACCCTGTCCGTGCGGACGACCCGAGGAACCAAGAACCTGCGCATCCACAGCGAGGAAGGGGGCTTCTTCATGGAGCCGGACCCGCAGAACACCGAGGAGCTGCCGCAGTTCGACTGCGTATTGAAACTCGTCTCGCACTACATGGGGAGACGGCCGGACGCGGAGCGGACCGGGGACGGGGCGTGCGGCGGGAACGCCGCGGAGAAGGGACACACCGTTTACCTGATCCACGCCGGCGAGGAGAAAATCCCGCTGGAGCTTCTGAAGCCTCTCGTCAGCTCCATCTCGTCCCTGCAACACATGTGTCGGAGGACTCTGAACAAAGCGGGCCTCGGGGAGCTGGAGCAGGCTGAGCAGCTCCCGCAGACGCTCAGAGACTTCATGCAGAAGTACGACGCTCCTATCTGACGGGCCGCTTCTCAAGAGCCGGTCGGACTGAAATGAGGTCGCTGTGACCGGAACCGGTTTTATTTTTTAATTAAACCGCTGTTGGACGCTGTCTACGTCAACTCCCAGGTGCCGGAGTCTGATCTGGGTGGCCGGCGATTACCTCGTCTCTCCCGCCTGGGGGAGAACCTGACCACTAGTGCGTGGTGGCAGATGAAACCAGAGGTCAGCGTTTCCTATGACTGACTCAGACGCAGAGCAGAGCCTCGTAGAAGATTGTAAACGACGCCCGGGGATCACGTCGTCACTGATGCCGGTGGGGTTTTTTTTCAACGCTCTTAAGAAAAACCACGTCCTTATTTTTTCCAATATTTTGGATCACAGGACAGAGAGACGGGGAAGGGAGTGAATGAAGGAGGAGTTGAAGAGAAAAGGCAAAGTCCAAACGAGAAGAGAGAGAGAGAGAGAGAGCGGGGAAGAGAGCCCGGCATACAGTATTTGTTTGTCTGAGTGTGTGCGTTGTGGTTGTGCACATATTTCCATTCCCTTTTCCCGCAAATGTTGCCACATAGAGGGGAGTGGGCTGTCCATGCACGCTAGCTCCACACACACACACACACTCATGCAGGTACCGGCCCACATGAAGGTTTTGTTTGAGTGGGGCAACAAAAAAAAAAAAAAAAAATCATTACAAAGCGTTTCTTCTTCTGCTATTTGTTTCTTGTTCCTCCTCCATTACCCAAACCCTCCATCTTTTTTTTTTTTTTTTTGATGAATGTGCGCCGTGACAGCGACAGAAAACAGACCGCAGTCGCCGAGACAAAAGCTTGTTATTGACACAAGGGCGTTTTGGCTGGAGGACCAAATGAATGAAGAAGAAGACGAAGAAGAAATTATTTTTATCCAGACTGCAAAGATGTAAAGATCGCTGGAGATTTGCAGTAATAATCCTGGGGATGTGGAAGGAAGAAGGGTGGGAAGATAGCAGGGGGGGTAGAAGAGCGGGAAATGGGATTAGGAAAGGGGAAACTGAAGGAGGAGGAGACATACTGGTATACAGCTTGATAAAAACACTGATTAGATTGATGATGCAGTCCGACAGGATGTAGCTTGTGTAAATATAACGGCTTTGGCTCCGTCTGAAATCAGCTCTTTTAGAGCATTTTAGCTAGAAATGCGACGACCTGACCTGTACCGTGCCGACAGTGATGTCCGATTTGGATTTGGATTCATGACCTGTCAATTTCAATGCTATTTCTTTTATTTTAGGACTATAAGACAAACCCATTTACGTGTATATGTTGTTTTAATTTGGCAGCTAAAGGGCTGCAGAGTCCAATATGAAGGAAGTAGCTTCAAAACCAAAGGAAAATTATCAAAGTTTTCCTGCATAGAATTCAAAATAAACTGCATCAAAGGCGTGATGTTTGTTAATACGTTTACACAGACAAAAAAATATGTGAGGTTTAAAGCATTAAATGTACAGACGGGAATTTGAGATGCACCGATTGATCAGCTAGAGATTGGAATCGGCTGATTTTTCCCTCAGTGATGGACACGCCAGATGGTGGAAAACAAATAGTTTTCCTGGTAAATAAATGAATCAAAACTGCTTTTTTTTGGTTAGTGATAAATATTAGAATTTGGCTCAACCGGTTTGCAACCCAGTTTTAAATTGACCGTTGAAAGACAAAGCATGAATCTGCATTTCATTGTCCATTCTGAGCCAGGAACTCCATATGCAAAATGCTGGTGAAGATTCTCAATCATCCAGCTTATGATCATTCCAAAAAAGTTAAAAAACAAAACAACTGGATTTTTTTTTAAGATGTTTCGCTTCCTATCCAGAAAGCTTTCTCAATTCAAAATGTCTGGAGTAGTGTGGAGTTGCAAGCTTTATAGCATTACCCAACAAAGGCCTTGTAATGGCTTAGATGACATGCAAATTGAGCCGAAACAGGTCCACCCCCTTGGTAATGGGGAATCGTTAATGTCATTGTTGGCTTGCAAATTAAACCGAAACTGGTCCACACCTCTGCATTGGGAAGTTGTTAGGGCCGTATCCAATGCAAAACACTAGAGATGTGTCAGCCAGTCGGCCTGAGACGGCAGATTTCTTTTCATTAATGTATGAAAACTAAGAACTACCACCATTTTCAGTCTATAAACGTATCGACCAACAGCGTGTACATTGACAGATAAAAGTTAGAGACATTTTCTTTGATGCCTAAATTGGAATAGTCTTTATTTTCTGTTTGGTTTATAAGGCGCTACCTCTCAGGGAACCTGTTGCCTATTTATTCCGATATATTTTTTGTTATAGTCTTAGTATTGACCATGAAAGAGTTGCACTGATCAGACTTTTCCTGGGTAATACAGATTTACTGATTCTGATTATTTTTATTATTATCGTATTAGAGCTTTAGCAAAAATAAACCATGTGTAAAGGTTTCAACTCCACAACTCGAGTGCTACAGGTTTGTTTGTATAGGTAGAAGTTTTGTATCCAAAGGGATATATGCAGCATTAAGCATGGAAAAAAAACAGGTTGGGACAGCTGCTTAATGCATTTAAGGGAATTATCTTCAACTTCTGTTGGATTCAAATATACTACCTCTACCTGCGGCACATTTGTTTTCTTCCCATGTCTTATAGTCCTTTAAAAAAAGAATCATAGTTGCTAAAAATCACAATCAGCAGGTCAGATCTAAAAAAAAAGAGCTGAAGAACATTGGAAACTGCTTTCCAGTTTCCTAACTGTGACCTTCAGACCACCTTTGACTGGGTCCGTCTTAAAACCTGCACAATTACCGGAGCCACACCAAATCAGGCCAATATCCATTTCACATTTTTCTTTGAGTTCTGACCCGACAACTCCAACTTTCAGATTCCACTTTAAAAAAAAATGTTTGTGATGGTTTTATAATATTAAACTAAAAAAAAAAGTGCATCGAAGTACATGCTTATGTATTTTATTTTTCAGGCAGATAGATGCATCTGTGTAACAACATTATTAACTTATTCCCTTTTAAGCCTTTTGTGTTGGATTGTATGCCTGTTCTCTCTCTCTCTCTCTCTCCCTCTCTCGCTCCTCTGCACCATTCATGAAGGAGTTAAGAGGAAACATGTTAGTTGGACTGTTTATAACCTTTTTTTTGCCTCTGGAGAACATCAAGGGAAAAAAGATATTCCCTTTAGAGATTCTTTAAAAAAATGCCTTTTGTAAAACTAACTCTAAGACTCAGATTTGACCCATATTTTTGATATTTTTGTTGTGTTGTTCCTGTGCTCATACTCACCTGTAATCCATATTGGAGTGGTAGCCTCTTTTTCTGTTTTTTCTTTTTTTCTTCTTTCTTTTTTTTACATCATCAAACAGAGTGAGTTAATGTAGCCACAGTGATGCACATCGTTTTTGTTTTTTTTTAATGGTCAGATCTGGGTCTTACTGTCTTGCATAAAAAAATGAAACACCAAGTTCTTACATGTTGCCCTGCAGCAGTAGATGTGAATCATTTGTCTTTTATAAAGACTCACTTGCAAAAAGGCTGGCCACTAGTCTGGCAAAATACAAGCTGTAATATCTGCAATGTCAAAAGCATTACATAATAAATGAAAAAGGAACGTTGCACATATTTATATTTCTAAAATATTTCAATAATTTATATTAAAGAGCACTATTTTTACAAAAGCCACTTCCATGTGCCATGTGTGTTACTTCCTCGCTCTTTTGCCTCCCGCGGCGCTTCTCCTTTTCTCCCAGCTGAGTCAATATTGACTGATACGCTCTAACTTACTGTAACGTATTGTAAAGCAGTCTGTATTCCAGCAATTCCTGGCTCCACAACAAGATTATTTACTGTCAGATGGGATTTCCTAGCTGGACGAAGACGTGTTTATGCAGTCAGAGAGAGAGAGAGAGGGCTTCGGGCGGACGGCTGCACGTTTGAGGGCTTAAAATTGCTGCAATCTTTACTTCTCGTATTTTTTCAGCGGAGCATTGTGGGTAAATTGCGTAAGCATCGGTGAAGGTTTCCGAGCCGATGCCTGATCTGTGCGCCACGCTGTGACACAGGGATTCCCAGAAGCACGGATTCGGGGGCAAACCTTTGACACAGCAGTTAGTGTGCAGAAAGCTGACGTTGGGGCTGGACTTGACTGGAAAAGGAATGCAGCGGGATTTTATACATCCTGCTTGGGAAGGGGGGGTGGGCTAGGAGAGAAACAGAGAATGGTGTCCTCTGGGGAGTGTGTGAGGTCAGAAAGGTGAGAGCATCCACGTGGACTAGATTTATGTCAGGCCATGGTTTCAGTCTCAAGCCAGGGGCCGAATCTGTGCGCGTTAAGTGAGATTGCTGTTGGCAAAATTAAGCAGGAGGTGAGTTTCTTCCTTTCTCAGCTCCCCACCTCCACCACATCTTCACACACACACACACACACACACACACACACACACGGTTCCCATTCCCTGCATACCTTGTGCTCCGTCTGAGGCCGGCTTCCAGGAAAGAGGCACTTTAATTGAGTTGACTTTTTACGGCTCGCCTGGTGTTAGTGTGTGCCTACGAGAAGGAGTGAATGAGTTGTCTCTGCGCGAGGGGGTGTTTGTGTGCGATAAATGACGGAGCGCTGATGAGAGAGAGACAAAAAAAAGGTTTATTTCTTCAAGGAAATTCACGCAGAAACAAAGTCAGGCTGGATTTTAAAACATCGGGGAGAAAATGTGGAGTTTAATCTCTTTGCTGGTGTGAAGAAAAAGATACATGCAAGACTATTTCTCGTAGCTGTAGGGAATGAATCTAGTTTTATGCTTCAGGGCATATATAAAAAAAAAGGTAGACTACTCATTATTTAAATCTTACCTCAGATGTATAAAAGCACATAAGACTTGCACTATTATTATAAACCAAAAGCCAGAATGATAAAGGTTTGTGACACACCAAGTACGGGTGAATCTGAATAAAATAGAAAACTGAAAAAGTTGTAATTAACTGTAGAGAATGCACTCATGATATAGATTAATTTCACACAGTGATAGATTTAAAGGGTGTATTTATGTTTATTGTGATGATTTTGCCATCAGCTTCTCAGAAAGAAAATAAAAATCTATGCAAGGTGCTTTTAATACAATAATGTCAGCTTACTGACAAGAATGCCCTGAATAAAATGTTTTAATTTTGGCCCACAGCATGTCTACATCTTCCTCTTTAGATCAGGCAAGAACAAGCACAGTATGGTCATTAAAGCAGGTTTTTGTAATGCAGTGTGGGCATTTGCCAATTCCTGCTTTTACAGTGAAGTCATATATCCAGGTGCAAAGCTTCACTGACCTTAGAATAAAAAAAAAAACAGCAACAGAGCAACGCCGACAGAAGACTTGGCTGCCCAGATCGTCACTAACTGAGGAGTCATCAAAACCCTCTCAAGGCTATGGTTATGCGTGTTATTTGTTCACATTTTGTCAGCCGCCGCTTCTCCTTCCACTAAACTTTTCACTCATACGCTTAAAAACAACACGGTGCTCAAAATACACATATAAGCTTTACTTTCTTGATTTTGAGTCACTGAAATAAACTATTCTGTCATCCTCTAATCTATTGAGATGCACCTGCTTCCAAAGGAAATAAAAGGAAGGGTGGCAGCAATAATCAATTAGTGAAATGCTGATAATCAGCCTTCTGTATAAGGTGTGTGTGGTAACACAATGTCAAGAAGGAAAAAACACCAGCTGTCAATCTCAATTTTAGACCCTCTAAAACATAGGTGTCAAACTCAAGGCCCGCAGGCCGAATCCGGCCCATCAAGATAAATTATCCGGCCCTCAAGAGCCAAAAAAGGTATACAATGTCATAAAGTAGAGGCATATATCCTTTTAAAGTGTATAAAGTGGCTAAAACTGTGCCTCCTGTGGGTGTAACTCACCCCAATATCAACTCCTTTTGCAAATAAACTGTATAACCTGGGCCTAAGGTTGCTACTTTTATGTTACTGTGCATTTTTTATACTTCTATGTGAACTGAAATGAAATTATGAAATGAAAAGTATTGTCTATACACGTGCAACCGGCCCTTTTAATGACTTTGTGACGCCAAAGTGGAGCCGTATAGAAATGAATTTGACACCCCTGCTTTAAAACATATATTTCAACATTTTCTAACTAATGGTCTTAGATTACGTTAATTACTGCTTAAATCTGTAATTTCTTAACAATCTTAAGCTTACACATATTGCTGCACCAAACAACTTATTTGAACTGTCAAGCGGCAGTGGTGGAGAGTGGATAAATTAGTCTGGTCTGCAGCCACAGGGCCCGGGTTACCTTGGAGTCACTGATGAAACCATAATCTCCAACGCATATCCCAGTTTTCTTCAGCTAAAGATGAGGCCATCTGTCTAACAGGAGGGTTTTTTTTTCCAAAGTGGGTCGAGCTCAAGCAGTTTTTGGCAGCCACATGTGTATCAACACGATGCCGGGATGGAAAGACATCAGCAATGACTGTAAGGAAAGAACCGCTGCTGCCGATCACTGTGGGAAGGGTTCGTGAAACCGTTTTGAAACTAACCAAAGTCCACATTTCTGTAACGAGACATGTTATTCACAAGTGGAAAACAGGGAAATCTTCCCAAGAACGGACATTGGGAAAAATTCCGAACATGTAATGCTTGATGAAACTGCAAAAATCTCCCACTCTGCAGGCACTGGTTAGCGTATTAAGGATTAAAGTTCATGACAGGACTATTAAAAAAAGTGTGAACAAGTAGGCTTACGGCTTGCTGCCAAGAGAAAAGCCAGCCCTTGCTAAAAAAAGATTACGGCTGTATAACTTAGGTGTCTAAAGTTGCATTTGAATGATGGAACAAGGTCCTCCTGTGACCAAGGTACAGATGTTTTTGGCACAATGAACAGCGCCCTGTTCGGATAAAACGCCGCTCACAAACATCTCCTACCAACTGTAATAAATCGTGGCGAACGGCTGGGCTTCTTCGGCAACCCCTGGACCTGCTTGCAGCCAATTGAGTCGACCGTGAGATCCTCTGTGCACCAAAATAATGTGAGATAACCTGTCAGACACCTGAAGCTTGACCTGAATTGGGTCCTCGATGGGAAAATGATACCAAACGCAGCAGCAAGTCTCCGGCTGAACGGCTGAATGGAAAAAAAAAATGAATGAAGGGGGTTTCAATGTCCTGCCGCCTGTAGCTTGGAACCAAACCGGGTCACGCAAAGCAATGAAGCAATGTTGTGTAAAGAAGAGTAGGTCAAATTCCTTCGCAGCAATGTGACAGAGTGATAGGCATACAGCAAATGACGTAACTGCTGCTAAAAATGGTTCTCCAAGGTGTTCATCTTTTTTTTTTTTTTTCCATTTAACCTTCATCTTTGTTTAATAAACAATGACGGTGCAGTTTGACACACATGACTTAGTAGAAAGTGTACCTGTGAGACCGGGGACAGTGTATAATGCCTGTTTTTGCAGCTTATCTGATTGGAAGTAATCACAATGGTTCTGTTTCCATTTTGCCTTGACGGAGTGTGCATGTGGGTCTCCGTTTGTTTATGAGAGGGAAAACCGAGTTGGCACTTGCTGATAAGCGTCGTCGGTCAAACAGACAAACAGAACCGAGTGAGCCCTCTTTCCCAAAAAATCCAACCGGAGAAATCCAGTTTCACACACAAACACATTGTCTAAATAAGCCAGCTCAGCTCGCCGTGACTCATTTTATGTTCCCCATAGTTGCCTGGTGAGTGGAGCTGGAATATTTTGCCCGTATCCTTCGCTCCTCTTGTGAATCTCACACGCTCGCACAAAGTCTTTCCCCTATGATTCATTTTTTTTTTTTTTTTTTTTTTTCGGGTTATGACTTGCTGTGTCCAGCTCAACGGTTGTCAACAGCAGCCTCAGCCAAGCACAACACCCGGCTCTCGGACAACTCGATTTTTTTTTTTGGACCCTCTTTTCTTTCCACAACAATCATACATTCATGGAGCCGTCGTTCGGGCATCGCCCTTTTCTCTGCTTTAACTGCATGTTTCAGTGCAGCAGAAGGAAACGGGGAGCAGGTTGAGCAATGCGAAATGCTGTTGGACTAATCCTGTTCTTGCAGCTTGATTAAAATCTAAGCATAACCAACAGCTCCTGGTGTGCTTTCTTACATTTCTGACCTCCTGCCAAAGTCAGCTCCATCAAGTCTTGA
The DNA here is from genome assembly GCF_011125445.2 of Fundulus heteroclitus. Classification (NCBI taxonomy): domain Eukaryota; kingdom Metazoa; phylum Chordata; class Actinopteri; order Cyprinodontiformes; family Fundulidae; genus Fundulus; species Fundulus heteroclitus. Next base: position 9,738,021 of record NC_046370.1, read on the forward strand.
GGCTGGAAATTTTTCCTTTTTTTTTTTTTTTTTTTAAAAAGATGTTAGGAAAATGCCTCGCAACTGGCAGTCTGTTCCGGCCTTCCAGGAAGGGCCTCTAGCTTGCTCATTATTCCTTCCTGGAAGGCTTCTTCGCAGCTCGATGGACGCTCGTAGGAGAGATGTTTGGTTCGCCCATCAGTTCGAGTATTGTCACAGCCGCTTCTGATAAAGCCAGACCAGCTTCCAGGAAACCAGAGATTTACCCTGCAGCGTTCCATCATTCCTTCACCGTCAGCGCACGCAGCGGACAGAAAAAAAACAGAAAGAACCCGAGGCAGCAGAAGGGGTATAGCGGGGACACGGATCAATAAAAACCATATGGGTAGCATGCAGACAGGCGAATGCACTTAAATACCATGTGTGTATGCATGCGTTTGTGTGCGTCCAAGCCTGTAAAGACACTCACTTTGGATTTGCTCCGATACGCTCACTGTAGCGCACAAACACAGCGTTTTCCTAAGCTTGTGACCACCTTTATCTGAGTGCAGATTTACGGCCAGATGGGTTTTTGCCTCGACACCTGTCTGGTCCTCTGCTACTTGTGGGATAATAATCTGCACGTTTTGATTGTATACAGCTGCTTTTTCTTGGATCAGGCTTTGTCGTGGAATGGGGAAGCGCTGAACCCAAAAGCAGGGAGGAAGGCAGGTAGGTGAAACCAAACAGTCACAGAGATGTAAATTAAAAAGCCTCCAGACAGCGAATAAAGGAGCAGAATATAAATACACATAAAGCACCAAATTAAACTTGAACACAAAAAGTCCTAAAGAATATGACAGTCCACCTATTTTCCTCTGACATAAACAAGGCATTTTCATCCTCACAACTGCCACTCACTGAGTGTTTTATCTTCTTTTTGACCATTTTCTTTAATCTCGAATGATCGTTGTGCATCAGAATCTAAATCCAAGAATCCCAGCAGGTCCGCTGTCTCTAAAATAATCCAACGAGCTAAAGTCACTTATAGCCCGTCCTTCCCCATTCTTATGCTCGATTTGAGCTTCAGCAAGTCATCTTCACCGCTTCTACACTGCAAAAACAGATCTAAAACAGGTAAAATGTTCTTAAAGTTAGTCTATTCGTCCTTGATTTGAGCCAGAAAATAAGATTATCTGCCAATGGAATGAGTATCTTTGCCCCTAAAATTAGAAAATTAGACATCCTGCACTTGAAATAAGATTATGGAGATGAACTGTTCCTATTTTAAGTGGAAAAATCTTATTCCATTGGCAAATCATCTTATTTACCTGCGCAAATCAAGGACAAATACACTCATTTCAAGAAGAATTTACTTATTTTTAGTTCTGTTTTTGCAGTGTAGACACCGAAACAGATTGATTGCTGAACAGGTGTACCTAATACAGTTCCCAGTGGAGTGTACAAAGCCATTTTGAGTCAAATTTCTTCCTATATTTCATCTCTTTTGATCAGGAAGGACAGAAATCAAAGTCTTCGGTCAGTCGACATTTTAAAAGCGGTGCTGTCAAGTGTAAGAACTAGAACCATCTGCAAAATGTAGCATCTTAGAATGAAGCCAGCCAGACTGGGTAAATAAAATGGATGTATTACGTATTTCGACCCACCCTGGTAGCCCTAACGTTATACACTTTAACAATTTTTATTTTGGACAAAAAAATAAATAAACGTACCCAGTCTCAGTTAAATCCATAACCCGACCCTGCTGTGGTACATCAACCATACGTCAACACGGATCCGTCCATATTTGACCCAGGACCGGGTCAGCAAATTAACCCAAGCAGGGTATGTTTTAAACACAGCTGTTTTAAGACTGTAGGCAAAGACGCATTGTTTCCTCTTGGAGTTCTTTTTTTTTTTTTTTTTTTTACTCTCTGTTCGCAGCTGCACAAACGTAGCGGCAGAAAAGCTCAGATGCCAAATGACTTACTGTAACAGCAAGGAGTCAGACCCAACCCTCCAACACTCTCAGGTGTCACTGCGTGTCCCCACAGCAACCAGCCAACAAGGCTGTACAGTATTTCAGTTTGACACTGTGGCAGAAAAACACACACGCACACACGAGTTCAAGCACTACCATATGCACATGCATATGTGGTGAGTAAGGGGGTTTTGAGTCATGAATGAACGTCAGGATCCCATCTCTTCAGAACAGGCCGCAGAGCCGGGGTGAAGAGATTCTTTATTAGTAAAAGTCACACTGCCTTTATTCTATAATTATAAATAAACCTTTATTTTCTATTTCCCTGCAGATGTTTAAAAATTGTCTTCATTGAGAGCAAAGAGGAGCTAAAGTGAAATTTTTTTGTCTGTGGGCACAAACTTAAAGCTGATTCTTTGTTCTTTCATCTTACAAAGTGTTCCTCTTCCCAGTTACTAAAGAAAAACCAAAGATTAGATGCTTACTGCGCACGCCGTCAGTATTAGGAGTACGATAAAAATGCAGAAGTTGTGAAATTTCCTCTTCTTTGCCAACAAGGAAATCCGACCTCTTGTGACGCTTTCTTTGATTGCTCTTAACCAGAAATTGGACATTTTTGTCATCTCTTGCACCACTAAACTGTGGTAATAGTCAATTGCTGGAAGTAAAATATAAAAAAAAATTTCAGGCCTGTATATAGTAAGAATAGAGGAAGAGAAACTCCATTCCAGACAGCAAAATGAAGTGAAGAACACGTGAAGCTAGTACAAAAAGAGGAAGAGAGAAAGTGTGATGCATAATAAGCCCATGTCTTTCTTCAACAGAGCCATATTATATAGAATGAATTACATGTCTAACAGGTGCAGAGAAATCTGGAAAACTGGCAAGAGAGGCAGAAACTTTCAGTAAATCAATCCGTCCACTTCCTGGACGGACAGTAAAACACCGAATGTTTAACGAGTTTAACACTGAAAAACTGTCCTTACGCAATATTTTACAATGTTTTTGGTCATGTGCACTCAAAGCAGTCACAGGTAGATGAAACATTTAATGTACTAACTGAGTTTCTCCTCAGAAACACCAGTAGAACTCACCCGAATGTAAAAGCATAACTCAGACAAATGTTGAAAAATGCCACCCAAGTGGAAAACGCCAAGAGGGCCTGAGGGGCGAGGCTAAGTGTGAGGATGAGTTGTGGGTGTTAAGACGGGCTGTGGTCAGGATGAGGGAAAGTGACATGTTGAAAAACATAGTGACCAGGGCGACATCGGTAGTTTCACCACAGATTGGCCTCAAAACTACAGATAACATTAACTCCCTCGTTACAGGAGTTAACGTTATCCATTCAAGTCAATGCCTGAAGGCGCTGACTCAGCATACAGCATTGCTGGAAGCCGGCGCTGTCGAGGTAGTGGAGGACAGAATGGGTGCAGTTTCCGAGTAAAGTGATGTTAGCAGCGTCATTGCTGACATGGGCTAACGTTCAAAGCAGCGCTAAACACTTAAACAAATCACAGTGCTCATGATTCCAACTCCTGGGTCTGACTCGCCATGGGGGCATGTGTGTCTGACTCAGATGTTTTTATACCTGAATGCGGGACTATGGTGACTAAAGCATGCACCGTTTGAACCGATAGGAGAATTAAACTGACGGCAACTTGTCCATAGGGCGTGTCTGGTCGCCACCCCCATCAAAATTACAAGAAAAAATTGTATACAATGTAAACATAAACTACGTAACAAAAAGCATCACATCGGTTCTCTGATAAAATGCATCTGACTGTCCGTTTTGGGTTTATCTGGGGTAAGTGCTTTATGTAGACGTCCTACATAGTGCGGAAAGCCTGAGTTCTTTTAAATCAAGATTAAAAACACATCTGTTTAAAATTGCCTTTGACTGTTCTAGTTAAACAGTTTTACTGTTTTCAATGTTCTTTTTTGTTACTACATTCTATCCCTACTTGCTTTTATTCTATTTTCTATCTACATTTTATTATTTTGCTATATCTTAATCATGTAAAGCACTTTGTATTGTCTTGTACTGAATTGTGCTATATAAATAAATTTGCCTTGCCTTGCCTTGCCTAATGTTAATGTTTTAATACCATGGGATGCTGGACAAAGGACTTTAGGACTTTCCACGTGACTTTAGGCTAATCTCTAATTGGTTACTTAAGGATACTTTATACATTCATACAATCTTCATTTAATCAGATTATATTTATCATGCTTGTCATTCAAACTCATCCCTGACAGCTCAGATGCGCAGGATGAAAAGTCAATCCAATATACGGATGCAAACGAAAGAGTCAAATTACAGAGAAAATATAGGAGACAGTGGCAAAGCAAACCAACATTCAGTCATTTATTTACAAAATAATAATTTCACGAGGCTTTTATTGGAGGAAATTAAGAAGATAAAAGAACTTGGACCAGAATGACCAGACATAAAAATCCATCAACAGGCAACTCACCAAGGACAGATTTATTTTAAAGCATAGTTTTCATTCTCTAGTGCACCACTGGGCCACAGAAATCTAAAATACTACACTTTATATACACAAAAATCCACCCTTTTAAGACAAAATAGTTAATCATGGAATTCTACAGCGTTTTATGCTTGGAATATTACTCTGTTCAACAACATTCTACACATAAACAGTTTCATTAGAAAAAGAGTATGATATAAATTTCCATGGCTACATAGGATTAACAAACTAAAAGCACATAAAGATAAAATCTTGGATTTCTTAATTTCTTTTGATTCAAAATGCAATGAAGACAGTGCTTGTTAGATCTGAACCTGAACATCTTAGGAAATAGTATACACAATCTCAGTTTATCCCGCCCTTACATGTCTACTATATATGAATAACATCAACCAATGTTGCCACAGTAAATCATGGTGTTGTGAAAGTATCTGTGTTGGGCTCTCTTTGGCATTAAGAAAGCAATTCCTAGTGCCACACTGTGAGACAGGACACGTAAAAAAGCATGGAGTTCCACAGGGTTCTGTGCTTGGACCAATAGTCAACTTTGGAAGAAGCTCCATTAGGTATTTCATAAATCTAAATCATTATGCAGATGATACTCACCTATGTTTATCCATGAAGCTTGCTAAAACTACTTAGATTTTAAATGGGCTTAGTTTGACATATTTTGACCATTAAAAGAAAACACAAAAAATATATTCATCTTCAAAATAAAACAATATACAGCAAGCATTCGTCCTGATGGTGTTTACTTTGCCATTTTTCAGTCTGAGAAGAGTTTTGCACTGGCCGCAATCAGCATCGATGCCGGCCGGCAGTACCGCAGAATTATCAGAACGCAAGATGGCAACAATTGGCACAACTACTGAAAGAGCCAGCAGGCAATGCAACGCCTCGTTTATTATACATAAATCACATGGTCTAATTATACATCAAAGAACTTCATTCACTAACAACACACAGTGTTTGTTGGCTTTGAACCTGAAGCCTTTTACACTGTTTACTTACAGATTTCTTTCCTTGTGAAGTACCGCTGACCCGTCCAGGGTGTACTGACTCTTGACTGCTAAAGATAGGCACCAGCCCTGGCTCCAAGACAATGGAGATGGGTATATGGATGGATGAATGGTTATGAAAGTTCTGAACAATAAAACTCAGAACGTTAACTAATAGCAATGGAGGACAAATGTGGAAGAGTTATTAGAGACACAGTAGACTTTATAGTGATTCATGGTAATGTGATGCATAGTGATTCATGGTAATGTAATGCATAGTGATTCATGGTAATGGTATGTTTCTTTATCAGTAGCCTACACTGTGGTCTCCTCAAGAAATCGTCACTCAATTTCCCTTTTCTTAGGCTACAACTGGTATTCTAGCACTTCACTAGAAATCCCAGATGAGTCAAGAGCAAATTTTGTGTAATTTTGTGCCAAAACCCATCACCCAGATCTTACATAAAGCTGAGAGACCCTTTCAATTTTATTGAAACATACTGATTGTAAGCAGCCACACTTTTCTGACAAAAGATATTTTCTGTTTTTTTCTCTCAGCAAGAATACAGCTGGATTAAACAAGACCTTTAAATTAAGTATGTTCACCTGTTGCCTTGCTATAATTTCCGTCCCTGCATGGAAAACACATTTTTTCATTTTAAAATACTATTCCAGATTCAAATTTCAGAGTTCTCAGTCTTCGGCATTTTCTGAAGTATAAATAAAAAATTTGCCCATGAATTATTGATGGACGAGCGGACGGAGGGATGGATGGACTGAAGCATTAGGTCAATGGAATTAGGAATAAAGCCTGAAAATCCAAATATTTCTATATTCTCCACATTTATAAATATTTATTCAGTCAATAGTTGTCAGTCAAAATTCAGGCTTTTCTAAACTGCATACAGAAAATGACACACATTAATGCTTTGTTCTGTATGTTTAATTTCGCAACCTGAGAATTAACTAAGGTTTTTTATTCAATGCTTCATTTAAATATGCCTACTTCATATGCATAGACATTTGTTTAGAACCCTGTTGGGCTATTGTTTCTAACACTAAGGATCACAACGGTTCCTGGAAGAAGGAAAGAGGGGGTCTGCAGAGTGTGTATCTGTGTGTGTGTGAGCACAAAGCAGCGTCTAAATGCAAGAACCAATCAGAGACCTGCACAGACACAGAGCCCCCCAAGTGCTGCTGGTTTATAGGGCCCAGCTTCAGAGAAGTCACATGACTTCCCATCGAGCGGATGGAGTGAGAGGGGAGGAAGAACCTGGGCACTGTAGGGAAGAAAGATGAAGAAAAAAGAGTGAAAAGAGGGTGACAACAATGCTGCGAGGTGTAAACTGAAGGTCTGGTGTGGATGGATGTAGGAAAAAAAGAATTGCACAAGCTGATCGACATCTAAGGACAGCTGAATGAACAAAATTAGAAATGACAGGCAGAGAGGGGAAGACAACAAAGTGGAAAAATGAAGGATGAGATGAATGAACACGCACAGATGAAAATGGTTGCATCTGGTTACTGCAGAGGGTCTTGATGGTCTGGTTAAGTTTGCCACAATACAAAAAAAAAAGTCTCATTCTCCAGAACACAACAAAAGAAAGCTGAAAAGGCCAACTGTGCAGATCTAATTAATTTTATCAAACAATTTTCTGTTTATCATAATCCTTACATTTAGCTTCTGAGGGTATTCATTTTGATTTTTTCTTCTTTTTTTTTTTTTTTGGCTAAGAAGGAAGATCCAGTGAAAACTGCTCACAGCAATTCAGTAGAAACAAGTGATGCGCTTGTACATTTGAACTCTGCAAATGTCATTTTCAACCACAAATGGATTCTACTCCCCTGAGTTAAATTGAGTGCCAAGTCAAGGCACATCTCAAAACCTTTGAAATACATCCAGAAGTTAATAACAACGACCAAAAGCATGCTGATGCTTCAGCTTCTGGTTTAGATCGAGTCCTCCAGCCCCACTTAAATCAAATTGCTCGAGCATACAATATTTAATTTAAACAGTGTTTGGCTTTTAACTGTGTGGCAGCATTCGGAGGATGAGTTTGAAACTCTGGCCTCCAAGCTGCCAGGACATCCAGCTGACATTTTTGGAATGAACAACAAATCAGGTCTTATCGTTACACTTATTTAGGTGACTTTTTTAAAAGAATATACTTCTAACTGTAGCTTTACTGCACCATACTTTTTACCTCTATTCGAGTAATGTTATTTTTAAGTAACACTACTTGAGTACAATTTCTGGCTTCTCTACCCACCTCGAGTTGCTTCGCTGAATGACGAAAAAACATGTTTTGACCAAAAATGCAAACCAGACACGCATCTGGGTCTGGTGAGACGTTTTGTTTGTAAACAAGCGTTGTTGCTCTAATATTATTTTCTATCTGTTGAGTCTGATGAATCATTTAGAGGTCATGTGAACATGCTGTAAACAGTAGATATTTATCACTGGGAGTACTTTGCACTGTTCTAACATGTCTACATTACATTATCTACTCTAAGTAATGGTCTCATGTTGTGCAAAATATAGATTTGAAAATGGGGGTTTTCTATTTCCCGAGTTTCTGTTGTAGTGATTTGATTTATTTTTACTTATTTAGTGTATTATTAAAAGTACCAGAGCCTGTATGTGATTTTATTTTATTTGCTGTATGGTTGCATAATTTTTCACAAATTAAATCGGATTAAACAGTAGGCTATAATGCAAGTACTTTGAGTACCCTACTTTACTCTATAATTTTTTACGTCTATTTGAGTAAACATGTATTAAAGCAGTGGTGTATTTGGCTACGTTACCCACCTCATCTTAAAATTTGATTTAATGGTTGAACTCAGAGATTCTCCTGGATGACAAAAATGCAGACTGGTTGACAGACCTTTTGAAAAGGTGGGAATATGAAGTTAAACTATTTGCATATCTAAAAACATTCATCTTTCTACATTTTTCTGATAATACAGTGAACCCATGAGGAATGAGCCCTCTAATTGTAAGTCTGCATTTGGTTACCATGGTTACTCTGGACGCAAGATGGTGGGAAATAATTACTGACTGAGGAATCACGTAGATTTTTTTAAGTTAAACAGACTTTTTTGGCTCCATAAGCAATGAGGCAAGAAACTTATATTTTCTTACAGTGTGTAACGGAAAGCAAGATGACTATAGTACCTCTGAGCTAAAACCTGAAGCTGCAATGTAATTGGTATGGACTGCTGTGAATAATAAAAAAAATTAGCGCTTGGTTACCCTGCATCCATGCACTTTTGACCAATTTGTATAATCTGATCCAATCTATATAATCTGATTGAATTTGATTTTGGAAAGTGCCTTGAGATGACATGTTTCATGAATTGGCGCTATATAAATAAAACTGAACTGAATTGAATTGAATCAATACTTCGGATGCAGGCTGGTGGAGCAACATTGCTACATAAGGCCGTAGCTACCAGAAAAATAACTGCTCCTCAAGACATGTGACTACAATGAAAACTGTCTTATTAAGATCTAACGAGTTGGGGATGTTGTATATCCTATTTAACCAATTAGCAGATTACATTCTATGCGTATAGTGCCTAAGAAGCTCAACAGTCTCTGATCCGGAGGCTGGTTCACTAAGTGAGAACGGTAGACAGGATTTCTAGAATAACACAGACAAACACTACATAATGGCTGCTGCTGATATATTGTTGGGTTTATTCTTGTCCAAAACTGAACAGATTATCTAAATAGTCATTGATGTCTGTGTGCTGAATGCCTCGCTGTCTTTATGAGATTTTTACTACATCATAAATGGCATGTAATCTCATATATTTACTTTGCAAATGTTCTGTAAGTCTCAGCGGTGGGGCTCTTTTGCCATCCAAGAAGAAACTAGGATCAGAGCAGTCGCTCATGTGTTTTCCCGCATAGATGCTTCATGATGACACACAAAAAAAGGATGTAGTAAGTACTTCTGCTAAAAATATAATCCATGCAGAAAATGTGGGTAGGCTATGTGGAAGCAAACTGGGGAAGAGGACGTTTTTCTCCTTACCCATCACTTTTTGTTGGAGACCATTTTCCCTATTCTGAAACAATTGTGTTTTTAAAATGAAGGATGAAGACAACACATTTCATGCCTTGGCTACTACAGATAGTTTGAATAGATTCAACAACCAGACCACAACGGTGATTGACGGTGGGCATAATAAGAACAGTGATGTTCAGTTTTCTATGTGTCCACTGTCTGTACAAAACATCTGCTGATAACATTAAATCAACCGCTCTCTCCAAACAATCCTCCTTGCATGTTTAGGCACGACAATTAGCTTTAGCTGTGACTCACTGGTTTGCTGCGTCAACGCCAAAGGAAGGAGTCTTTACTGGACTCCTCGTCTTCCCATTAAACAATCACATGTGTCATCTTAGGGCAAGGAAACACATTGTTAATGGTGAATTTCCTGCAGCGTGACAAACTTTCAGAGTTGGGTTGCATTATTGTAATGTAGTTAAACGCTCACCAGTAAAACACAAACTCGATGTGTGGAAAAAGTTATATTTGCACAACCAATGCATGGATTGCTACTACAAATTAAGGCCGTTCTGCGCAACCGAACAGAAGTCACATTTCTCCGATTTCTGCAAGTAATGTGTTGCAGTTTTTGTCACTACGCTGCAAAAACGGATCTAAAAATAAGCAAAATGTTCTTAAAGTTGGAGCGTTTGTCCTTGATTTGAGCAGGTAAATAAGATTATCTGCCAGTGGAATGAGTATTTTGACCCCTAAAATAAGATAATTAGATATCCTGCACTTGAAATAAGATGATGGAGATGAGTTGTTCCTATTTTAAGTGCAAATTATCTTACTAACCTGATCAAGTCAAGGACAAATGCACTAATTTTAAGAACATTTTACTTCTTTTTAGCTCCGTTTTTGCAGCGTAGGGGTTTCTCTGTGGGGAAAAATTGCCAGCAGACCCAACCTCCGACAGGATGCTTTTAAAACTCTCCTTAGGGTACTGGTTTGTCAAGTCTCCGAGCTCCTGCTCTGAGACAACGTTTTGTATTGAAACCCTTTTTTCTTTCACACTCTTTTACATATTTCGCTGAAATGGGAATAATTATTGTGAGCCGCATGCCTGAACATAAGGATGATATATCGTACGGCTTTTAAGTTACCATTAGTCATGTAATATTGAGGAACAGGGTTAAAAGAGAGACATTGCATTATGTCACTGAATGTCCTCACAGAAAATAGCTGCGCAAATGTGCAAAGTCAAGCACATCCAGAAGGCTTGTGGTATATGAAAGGATGGGGGGTGGGGGGGTGGAGAGAGTATAGGGTGAAATGTGAAACAGATGTTGCCCTTTTTGTTGCAGGCACCAATGTCGACACCTTTCCGCGAAACAGAGAAGAGTTTTTGTGTGTGTTTAAAAAAAAAACTCATTTGAGGGAAGGGTTCCCATAAGCACCTGTTTTGTTCCGGTTAATATCTTTTGTCGTGGTGAAGAAATGATGGCCTCAGGGAAAGAGGAGAGAGAAAAGAAGGTGAGGGGGGGGGGGGGAGTGTCACCTCCATACCCCCCCCCCCCCCTCGCTCTGCGAAAGGGAAGAGCCCGTGCGGGATGAACACATTCGTTTATTCATTCTCCTCATCTATTTTCAGCCCAGTGGGTTTATGGTTATTGGAAAGGCGTTGCCGTCTCGCTCCTTCCCAGAAGGAGTCAATATTTCTCCCTCTCCTTCATTTCTCCCTCTGTGCTTGTTTTTTTTTTTTTTTTTCTCCTCTAATTCAATATTTTCTCCAAAACGCCACTCTCCCTTCCGAGCGTGGCGAGGGGGGCAAGTGCTGGAAGCCGTCTGGGTGAAACAGCACAAAAATGTAAAATAAAAAAAATAAAAATAAAAGAGAGAGAGGTCAACAGAGTGCAACGTCGACATTATTCCTATAAAAACTTTACACGGGACGACTGCCCCCCCCCCCCCCTTTCTCCATCTTATCACACTTCCATCGCTGCTCTGCTTTGCGTAATGATGCATCTTTATCTCTCCCTTGTTCACAGCTCTTGTGGGCCTCTGAGGACCAACTGTGGCCAATTTACAATAGCTGATGTTTGCTAATGACTTTTAATGACGACTTGTTATGGATCATAAAACCTGGCTCTCCGACTGCCAATATCAACTTTAACTACAGTGTGGGGCAGCCCTGATAACACACACTGGGACTTTTATCGGGTGATGGAAATCGGCTCGGACAGCGAGAGCTTGCAGGCGAGTGGGAAATGTGTGCGAGGCCACGGGAGGGAGGGAGGGAGGGAGGGAGGGAGGGCGATCGTGCCTGTAATGTGAATGCAGCTGTAGCATTAGTATGGGAGAAAAGGGTGTCAGGGGGGAGGAGTGGGTTTTGTGTTGAGAGCACCTCCCTTATCGCCTGTCTCTCACCATCAACAGGATGAGACAGGGACAGTTTTGATTTTGAGTTACCGCCGGGGTTTGGGTTTCTTACTGCCCTGTTTTGATCACATTTAGCTGTTATGTGTGAATTTTCTGTTGGTTGTACGTGTTGTTGTTGTATTTTGTCGTTTATTTTACTCTGATTTTTCCAATCACGTTCAAAATAAACTGATAAACTACTAAATGGTGGCAGAATTCACCTCCGAGCAGAGCCGGCCCAAGGAATAAGAGAACAAAGCAGCTGCTTGAACCCCTGAAACCATCAGGAGTCATCCCCTAATGCAGGGGTCTGCAACCTGTGGCCCTGGAGCCGCAAATGGCTCTTTGGACCGTCCACAGTGGCCCTTAATAACTTTGGCTACAAATTATGTTTTTATTATGGCATTTAAATGTAGTAAAGATAATAAATGCATGTTTTGGTAGGTTTTTTTTTCTTGGAATAATTGTGTTTAATTTTCACAACTGAATGATGCTAAAAGTGCCAGTAATATTTTATTTTAAATCAATGTTTCTTCATTATGTTGGAAACAATTTTTTTTTACATCACTAGCCAGAAATATCAACATCCCGCCCATCTTCTTTGTTTAAACCTCAAAATAGACATAAAAGGGCATGTCTTTAACAATGACAACATATTCCTTACAGTAAATCATTATCAAAAATTAGAACTTGTCTTTTTTCAAAAGGCCAGGCAAAATTTGCGGCTCTGAGTTTGTTTAATTATAGGCAGAATGGCTCTTTATACTGCAAAGGTTTCAGGCCCCTGCCCTAAAGTCTTGAATAAAATTTAAAAAAGTTATTATTTATTGAAAATGAGGATTCAAATAAATTTGATTTGACGGTTTCAGCAAAAAAACATTTTTTTTATTTTTTTTTATCTAAATCTAAAATTTTAAAGTAAAAAAAATAATCGTTGTTTGATTGCTGTGTTGAAACGCTGTTAGATGTGGTGTTCTTCACAGGAAGCAGAGCCCCAAATCAAATTCTGCTGAAGGTCCCATAAGACCTTAGGTCAGCCCTGTTTCCAAATATTAAAATCATTTCAAAAAAGTTCGAGAGGATTTAAAAATAAATAGAGAACGGTGCCAGAAATAAGCAGTGTGGTTTGGACCTAAGCTCCTAGTTTAATCGTGTCGTGTTTGTGTGAAAGTGGGTTTGAAAAGTAGCACGGTTTGAGTAGCAGCTTTATAGATTGACACGATAAAAGTGTGACCCACTGAAGATTTACTGTACTGTAGAAAAATGCATCTGAATCTGGCAGGAAAACAACAGACGGCGGTTGATGCAAAGGAACAGGCAGGCGTTTCTTTTTCATGAGAGCGGATTTTCACAAACACATATATCCGAAGACTGCAGAGACTCAAATTTGTGTCTGTTCGTTTGTGCAAAATAGCTCATTTAGAGTGGCTAAAGAGTATCTGTGAACAGCAAATTTAAAGTGCAACTCACCCAGATGTTAAAAGCTTAGCCCCGCCCCCAAACACCCTGAGGGGCGGGGCCACATGTGGTGAGTGGTGGGGCAAAGCAAGATGCTTTTATACCCAAAAGCGGGACTATAATGACGAAAGCACGTACCGTTTGAACCAATAGGAAAATTCAACTGCAAAAGCCACCGTTCAACCCCCAGAGTGCAGCACTCAGATGTTTTTAAGACAAATGTTCACATGAAAATGTAAAAAAACAATTGCACAGCTAGTTAGTATATTAAAGTAGCACCCGTAGGCCCAATTTATACAGTTTATCAACAAAAAAAAGTCTTACCACAGATTCTCAGTTACATTTTGGTCTAGACTTTGACCGGACCATTCTAACACTTGTTTGCTTTGATCTAAACCATCCTGTTGTAGCTTTGGCTGTGCGTTTAGATTTCTTGTCCTGCTAGAAGATGCTAGCCTGACTCTGGCCAGATGGATGTCGTTCCGCAGAGCTCCACACGGCTCCACACATCCATCTGGAATCGCTGCCATTGGGAGGGATTTCAATACCGCATAAAATGGACGAGCCAATCAGGATCGCCGGACGGGATTTTTGTAGGTGTGACGTATCAAAGAAGCAACTGTTTGGATTCATCGATGCTGCTATTTCATCCGTGTTGTCCCTGTGCGTATATTTTATAGATTTTTCATGCACACATGATATCGGTCATTCACTGACATTCCGCTGAATCCTAGATGGCGGCTGTTCTGGTTTGGTTTTCCCTGCGTAGCTGATGAGAGTCATGGATTGGTTTTGATGTCAGTCGTTGAAGTAGCGCATCAGTAAAGATGACGGACAACTGGTTGATCCAATCATGTGCAAAGAGTTTTGATAAGGCCCCTCCTTCCGAAATACATCTCCAATAGAGCAATCCCAGATGGATGTGTGGAGCCCTGCAGATCGAAATCCATCTGGCGAGAGTCCAGTTAAGAAGATACATCTCTGCCCCAGTTTTAAGTCTTTTGCGACCTCTTCAAGGTTTTTTGTTTAGCTCTGCCCATCTCCAGAACAAAAGCACAACCACAGCATGATACTGCCACCATGAGGTTTCAACTTGGGGGTTTAACCTGGATGAAGTTTAATGCAGTATTTGTCAACACATAGCAATTTGTATGCTAGAAAAAGTTCAGTTTTGGTCTCATCTAACCAAAGTGCATGGTCGCTGTGTCTCCTGCGTGGCTCATGGTAAACGTGATCTCTAATGGTGCTCCTCCAACTATTGCTATTAGGCTTTGTAACAGATCTCTGAGCTGTTTGGTGTGTTCCTTGATCATTATAGAGCTGTTTTCCCCCCTATGTTTTTATGTCAGATACAAGTCTATAAGGTCCAAAAGGGCTTATGCAATGGTGATAAGCCATAAACAGGAAATAACGTAATAGCTACTAGTAATACGTAATTGAGAAAAGTTTTGATTAAATAAGCTCTCACTCCCTTATGCTCTTTGCTGAATATGTTATTGCAATTTTATTTTATGTTTTTTAATTAAAATAATAATTATTAGGCTTTTCTTTTTTATCTCTATCTTGCTGTGTGTATTTTCGCTTGTTTTTATTTTGTTTGTATTATTTTTAAATTCAAGTCTTGTCAACAGAATGAAATTTATTGTTGATTTGTGTTCAACAAACATATTTGGTTTATTTAATATTCTGGATTGATTGTGTTCACAAAGAGGCAGCATGTCTGAGATACATTGCACTGAAATGTTGTGATGATGTAAGTTACAGTGAAATATTTCATATTTATATTATGTGTGACTATATGCAGGGATAAATCCATACACATTTTTTTAGAGTTTTGCAAGAACTGTAATAAATACCACATGTTATTTTATTAGTTTTATGTTTAGATCGCCTATATACCTAATCAAAGCATGTGCTTTAAAGAATCAGTATTTAGTATTGATTATATACTTCAGTGATGGTATCAAGGTGTTGCTGTATTGTATCTGTAAGTCTATTGGTTGTGCTGTTCTTTTTACATCTCTCTTTGCAGGTAATGAAGCAGACTGATGAAATTTTGCCAATCTGTCTCTACTGTCTCCTCTTTCTTTCACCTTTTCTCCCTTTCTTTTTCTTTCTTCTCATTTCTCTCTCCTCTTCTACTTTATCAATGTAGTGTCCACATAAACATGAATTATTCCCTACACAATACAACTATTTACATATATAAATCAAGCAGAGCACTATGGCGAAACCGATAATGCTCCACTTGTGAGAATAAAATCTGTTGGGCTTTTTCTGGCATAAAAAAGAAGAAAAAAAGTATCAGTGTAGTGAATAACCCAGTTCTGATTAATTCGTTTTATTTTGTCTTTATAGTTAAACATTTTCGTAATTCAAAAGTGTTTGACTTTTTGAATTTTGTATTTTAGTGGATAGTTTTAACAATAAGCCAACACGTTGATAGTTTTTATGACACCAAAACGTGTTTTCCGTCAACATGGTTGGGTGTTGGCGCCCCCTGCCGGTGAAAATGGCTCAGTGCATTGGATTGTGCAGATTGGTAATCCATTAGTCTCCCCTTGAACGTCAGTCAATGATTATCGACTCCAGCACGACTGATTCAAAGTTCAACATATAAAAACATGCAGAGAAGATGACTAAAACAGGAGCATCATGTTTCTGAAAACATTTGCCTGCAGAGTTTTGGCCTCGTTTCCTCGCTGCGGCGTCGTTATTCCCAGGAAGCCGCGATATAAGGCTTTGGGACGGAGCTCCGAGCGGGGCTACTACAACACCGGGAAGCCTGGCTGCCCTGCACCGGGCGGAGCGGCTCACGTGCGGGTGGTGGATCTCCGCAGCGACACGGTGACCAAGCCGGGAGCGGCGATGCGCCAGGCCATGGCGGAGGCCGAGGTCGGAGACGATGTGATGGGGGAGGATCCGACGGTGAACGGTCAGAGTGTGGAGGATGCTGAAGCTGCACTGCAGAAACGGATCTAAAAATAAGTAAAATGTTCTAAAAGTTCGTGTATTTGAGCAGGTAAATAAGATCATTTGTCAGTGGAATGAGTATTTTTACCCCTAAAATAAGATAATTTGAAATAATATGATGAAATAAGATGATGGAGAGATGACTTGTTCCTGTTTTAAGTGCAAAAATCTTATTCCACTGACAAATCATCTTATTTACCTGCTCAAATCAAGGACAAATACACTCATTTTAAGAACATTGTACTTATTTTAACTTCCGTTTTTTGCAGTGTGTGTTTGACGGGGAGAATCTTTGATAGAAATAAATAAAAACAACTAATATCTTGTTTGGTGGTGTGATTGCGAGGACAAGAGCACAAATTATCCATCCAACTTCTCATTTTGTCAGGCAAAAACTACCAACTTCGCTACATTTGTTGTGATTTTATATGATGGACCAACACAAAGCAGCTCATAAATGTTAAGCAGAAAGAAAATGTAGTTTGTACATATTTTATTTAAATAAGAAATGTACACATGTGGCATCTAACACGTTTTCTTTGATTTTGGCCAAGGCCCATCTCCTATCTCCATCACCATTGACGAGGTTTACCCTGCTTAAGAGATGCGTCCCCCACCACCTTGTTTCACCCTCCACACATAGCATTTTGCATCTAGGCCAAATAAAGTTGGATCTTGGCGTCATCTAACCAGAGGAACTTCTTTCTCATGTTTGCTACGTCCCCCACTTGTTTGGGAGCGATGCGGTAAACACGCGGCGTGTGGAAAAGCACAAAAAGAGCCTCTTAAAACGGCTTTGTCTCAACAATGACCAGAATTGTGGCGAGAAGAACAAAAAGTTGTCTTGTCAACACATTCCCTCACCTGAGCTGTTGATCTCTGCAGCTCCTCCAGAGTTACCATGGGTCTTTTGGCTGCCTCTGATTATAACCCTCTGTTTGCATGGTGGGCGGCCATGTTTTGCGTAGGTTTTCAGGCAAGCTTTCGTTTTTACGATATTGAGATGTTCAAAACTTTGAAATAGGGCTGCATGGCGTTAGGTAAAAATGTGAGAGGCGGCAAAACAAAATGTAAATCATATGATGATTAAACAAATGCGTAACTCACCACTGGTAGGTTTTCTTTCTGCTTTGGGTTTATTGCAAACAGGCATTACATGTAGTTTCTTAATCATTGCTATCATTTTACTAAAACTTTAAACAACAAGCGTCGGCAAGTAGAGCATGAATGCATTGCAGTAACAATACATTTGCGATATTTTGTGCAGCCCTATTTATGATAAAACCTACCCTGCTTTGAACTCTGGGATTAAACTCTGATCTGTCTGCTTCGTTCTTTGGCCTTCATGCTGTTTTTTTCTACAATGTTGTCTAACAAGCTTTATTTTATTTATGGGTCTGGCTACAAACATGCACCAGCTTTTTTATTTTTTTATTCGGTAATAACGTTTGAAAGCCATCTATAATTAGCATGCCACTTCATATGCCGTACGTGCTGCACTGTGTTGATGTATCACATAAAAACACATGAAATTTGGTATTTGCCAAGTCACAAAATGTAACCTGGGCGTGTTCAAGATTTTCAACAGCTTGGCATGAAGAACAGAACGGAGAAAGACCTAATATTGGACGTTTTGTGAATTCATTTCAAAGTCCAAGGGAAAGTTCAATTACAGTACGACTAAAACAATGAGACGGTTAACACATGTTTGTGCTTTCCCACTTCCTTTAATCATTGAAAGGTAGCTTACAATCCCAGGATTTTAAAAAAGAAATCTTTTATTCTAAAAACATAAAAGTATTTTACTTCTTTGTAATCTCCTTTTCTGGGTAGAACTTTTTTTTTTCTCCTTACTGAGGAGTTAATGATTCACTTTGACTGTCTATATATGGTACATAGTTTTACATTACACTTACGCACTATAAAACACACACAGTTCTGCTTTTTGACCTTAAATGACAGATTAGAGACAAAGGCGGATCGAGCCTTTCTGTCTGTTGACTCTGGACTCTTTTAAGAAGCAGTTAAAAACATTATTTTTTTAAACAGGCCTTTTGTTGAATGTTCATTTTTATTGTGATTTTATTGTAATTCTATCCTATTTTTTATTATTTTAATTGTTGTCTTATTGTTTTTTTGTGTGCAGCGCTTTGTGATTGCTTTGTCTGTTAAAGGCACTTAGTAAATATAATTTAGTTACTAATTAAAACCGAGACACTGCAGGAATGCAAATTTTTTTTTTTTTGCAATTTCTAGCTGAACTTGTCTGGTTTCTGCAGAGCTTCAGAAAATTGCAGCAGAAATGTTTGGGATGGAGGCCTCCCTGTTCGTCCCCTCCGGGACCATGAGTAACCTCATCGCAGGTAAGCGTTGTGTTCATTTGCAGGATGTCCGTCGGCTCTTTTGCGGAGATGGCTGTAAATGTGAAAGTTTTTTTTTTTTTGGTTTCTTGTTCTTCCTTTTCCTCCGTGAAGTGATGGTGCACTGCAGGGAGCGCGGCGACGAGATGATTGTGGGGGATCTGTCCCACCTGCACGTCTACGAGCAAGGGGGCAGTGCTCAGGTGAGTGAGGCGCAGGAAACGCCGTGCCGCTGTACTTTGAAGGGACTCTGTGTCCTTCTATGTGTTGACACAGCTGGCTGGTGTCCACGCCACCACTGTGACCACCCGTCCTGATGGGACGTTCGACTTGGTGCAGCTGGAATCCAAGATCCGCCACGGTTACCCGGACCCCCATTACCCACGCACACGCCTCATATGCCTGGAGAACACGCACAACATCCAGGGAGGACGAGTGTTGCCTCTGCCCTTCCTGCAGGAGGTGTGTGTCTTGCTGACCCTTTTTGCCTTTTGAAGAATAATGTGAATTTTATTTTTTATTTCTAAACCACCTCTGTAATGTATGTACTTCATTAACATTCCTACTTTTTACCCATCGTTTTCAGCACATCCTTTGGATATAAACACAAATGTAGAAGTGTTTTCCCCCCACAGAATATGAACATATGGAAAAATTAATTAATTAGTATCATAAGTGAAATTATAATTCAGTCTAATGGGGGAACTGTAAAGCAGGGGTGTCAAACTCATTTTGGTTTAGGGGCCGCATACAGCTTAATCTGATCTCAAGAGGGCCACATGAGTAAACTCATTGCAAGATTAAATAGAACTAATAAAAGTGGACTTGTTGTTGATTTTTATATTAAATTAATTTCACTGTTACACAATATATTATGAATAACCTCAGCGTTTTAAAGAAAAGTATGTGCAATTTCAACAATACTTTTACTCAGTTAAACATTTACTTAAGTGCATTATGCATAAGAACTGATCACAGTGATTGTACAATGTTGAAAAACATTTATTCACATTTTTTGGAACTTAAAAACACTGTCCTGCATTAAAAAATACATCAAACAGATAAAAATTAAGAAATGATTCAAAATCAATTTTCCACATCTGAAGCTCAGTGCTACCATCTGATGATTAAAACACAGCGCCCCTCGTGGTCAATATAGGAACTGCAGATTTCCAATTAAACGAAGTACATGTTTGTTTTTTCAATAATTGTTTTATCATTCTCTTCCTTTTATCACCTCTTTCTTTCACCTTTTCTTTTTTTCTTCTTGTTCTTCCTTTCCTCTCCTACTTTCCCATTGTAGTGTCCATATCATTTGATGATTTTTTTTTTTTTTTTTTTGAATAATGATCATTTTTAGCCACCGGGCCAGACTAAATTGTTCGGCGGGGCGTATGCTTGACACCCCTGCTGTAAAGGATTTTTCTCCCTGAGGAATAGAAAGAGTTGACTCATTTGGGCTTAGCAAAAACTATAAATATATCACACAGCACAAATTAGATCTAGTGCTGTGATATATATTTTCTGAGTAGTGGTTTCTTGAGAAAAACAACGGATCGCGTTTGACACGTTTGTCGCCGCCCTCAGGTTCGCGATCTGGCAGACCGTTACGGCCTGTCGGTTCACACGGATGGAGCGAGGGTGATGAACGCCGCCGCGGCCCTCGGCGTCCCTCCGTCCACCGTGCTGCAGCACACTCACACAGTCAGTGTCTGCCTCTCCAAGGTGGGTCTGAGATCAACAAAACTTGTTTTTTTTTTGTTGTTTTCCCACAGATGGAGGTGTGTGACATTTACAGGCTTTAACGTTTGTCTCAGGGTTTGGGCTCCCCGGTGGGTACCGTCCTCGCCGGGCCTCGGGACTTCATATCCAGAGCTTTGCGTTGCCGTAAAGCCTTAGGCGGGGGGATGCGGCAGGCCGGCGTTCTTGCGGCAGCTGGAAAACTGTCTTTGCAGGAGATGGTAGGAAGGCTAGAGGAAGATCACTGTAATGCCAGAACATTTGCTCTTGGTGAGTGGCTGGCCGTCCTGAGTCCAGGGGGAAGAAACTATCATTTTATGTGGGGCTTTGTTGTAGTCCATCACCAACCCTTTACCTGTTTCTTTCCTTCTACCAGCCCTGCTAGAGTGCGAGCCCGCCCTGTTCGCCGTGGACATGTCCGCCGTGGAGACAAACATCCTGCGCTTCAGAATCAAGGATCCTGCTTTGAGTCCCCAGGAGTTCTGTGCACGCATGGGTCGGGTCGGGGAAGGGGAGGAGGCGGCTCTGGGGCAGGGCGTCCAGGTTCTCATGTACCCTCATTATGAGAACTCCATCAGGGCCGTGTGGCATCTCGGAATATCGCCTGAAGACACCCAGCTGGCTGTCAGGAAGATGCAGTTTGTGGCTGCTCAGCACTTAAAGGAACACGTCAAGACCCAGTAGAACCTGATAACAAGGTCTGTTCAAATATTTAAGGAGTAACCTTGGGAAGGACTCGCATATGTCCAAGAAATGCAACTGGAAGGGGTTTTTAAATGATGATGTTTAGTTTAATTGCAAATAAAACAACTTTCTTATCTTTCATTAACTATGACTATCACCCGTTTCTTTCTTTTATTTTGAAATGTTAATTTAAGCAATTCTTTTACCATTAATTTACACAAAAAAAATGTTTTCCGTATGACAGCAGAAAAATAAAGATTTATTCATTAAAAAAAAAAGGGGGATTTGCTAATAGACTTTTGTGTAAAGTGAACCAGTTCAAGAGGTTTTTACATTCTGCTGACATGTGAGCACCAAAGATGACAAAAATGCAACCATTTGCATTTTTATGGGTTAATATTTATAAATATCACATCAATAATCGTATTAACTAGATGTTTTGGTCTTATTTGATCAAAGCATATTCATCCACTGTGTTACTTTAGAAAAAGCTGCAACCTTGACTTCCTGTGGCTTTCTTTCTTTAAGGTTTTTCTTTGTTAAATTCTTCGCTAAGGGTCAGATTTGTGACATACTGTGACTCCCTGCGGCCTCTTCGGAGTTACTCTGGACCTCCTGCCCTCTTGGATTAATCCTCTTCTTACCTGACCTGTCACTATAGGTGCAAATCCAGGGGATGATAGCTTTGCACCATGCTCCATTTCCAAATGAATGATTGAACAGATGTTCAAACCTTGGAATATAGTGTTATAACCTAACCCTGCTTTATTGATGTTACCGTAAGAATTCATCTTGCAGGCAAGGTTATCTTCCACACATAGTCCGAGACGATTTTCCACCGTGGGGACAATAAACTGTCTTTCTTTCTGTCTTTTCCAAAATATCTCCTTTTACTTCACAGTATATCAAGCTGGCCTATCATAAAATCCCTTCGACGCTTGTAGTTGTAAAATGGCAAAAAGTGAATTTATTGAAGAACTAGGCATAATTGTGCAAGACACTTAAGATTTCTTTCCCCCAACCTTCCATTTTCAAACATCAATAATTCAGAATCTCTTTAAATGGGATGTGCATAAAGAATATGAACCAGTCATACAATGAAGTTGAATCACTTTACAACCTACCTTACCTAGCATTTAACCCATTTGGCCACTAGATGGCTCCATTGCATCACGATCGTACGTAGCTACATATTTAAAAAAAACTACATCGTGTGACAATTCACTATACACGTTGTGAAATGTCTTAACTTTGATGTGCTTAAAAGCAGCAGCGCTTGTTGCAAGGATTGACAATCCTGGTTAGGTGTCAAAACATGTTCAGCAAAACGGAGGCGAAGTCTTGTCCACGATTTAAGCCTGTCTGCGACGCTGCTGTGTGAATTTTTGAGAAAATGCTTTGGCAGCGGTGGGATTCGAACCCACGCCATCGAAATGACTGGAGCCTAAATCCAGCGCCTTAGACCACTCGGCCACGCTACCCTATGCGGCCAGCTAAGAGTCCACAGTTGTTTATCAATGCACAGTGATGCATTCGGAGAAATTTAATATTTCTCTATGGTTGGGTGTAATTACCAAGGTAAGACATTATAATAATAGTACACAATGTTCACCCACGTGGTCGCAAAGCCTGTTAAAAGCAGAAGACGGGAAAGAAAGCGATAAAGAAGGGGAGAAAATCCTGAGAATACTTTGTGCAAACCTCTGTCTAATAAACATTTATGTAGCTCCCTGAACAGAAATTGGAAGATTTTAAAAACACCCACTTCTGACATGCCGTGAACAGCGCGGGACACGAACCTACGACTGCTATTGAGGCTCGAATGAATGACACGGCATCCATCATGTGATGCAGAAAATGTGATTCAATGTGAAATAAACTGACATGCATTTATACTTGATTGATGATTAAAAACGCTATGACCACGAATCCAGTGTTAACTCACGCAGTAGCTTAGCGCTGGCTTTGCTGTAGCTGTGCTACGGTGGTATAACAGGTAAAACAGTTAAAAGGTTATCTTATAATCATGGTAATTTCACACAGCATTGTAATAAAGGTGCAGATACTTACCAGATCGCTAAAAAGACCAACTTCTCTTGTCAACACCGACTCAATGTGTAAATAAAAGGGGACTTTACTGTTGATGTACCGTATAATGTTCCTTAAACGCGATTGGTTAGTGATTTCAACATTTTCAACTTTGCATAAATACAATTGGTTAGTGATTTCAACATTTTCAGCATTGCATAAAAGCAATTGGTTAGTGATTTCAACAATTTCAACATTGCATAAACACAATTGGTTAGTGATTTCAATAATTTCAAAATTGCATAAAAGCAATTAGTGATTTTAACATTTTCAACATTGCATTAACGTAATTGGTTAGTGATTTTAATATTTTCAACATTGTATAAACACAATTGGTTAGTGATTTCAACATTTTCACCATTGCATAAAAGCAATTGGTTAGTGATTTCAACAATTTCAACATTAAATAAAAGCAATTGGTTAGTGATTTCAACAATTTCAACATTGCATAAACACAATTGGTTAGTTATTTCAACATTTTCAACACTGAATAAACACAATTGGTTAGTGATTTCAATAATTTCAAAATTGCATAAAAGCAATTAGTTAGTGATTTTAACATTTTCAACATTGCATAAACGTAATTGGTTAGTGATTTTAACATTTTCAACATTGCATAAAAGAAATTGGTTAGTGATTTCAACATTTTCAACATTGTATAAACACAATTGGTTAGTGATTTCAACAATTTCAACATTGCATAAAAGCAATTAGTTAGTGATTTCAACAATTTCAACATTGCATAAACACAATTGGTTAGTAATTTCAATAATTTCAAAATTGCATAAAAGCAATTAGTTAGTAATTTTAACATTTTCAACATTGCATTAACGTAATTGGTTAGTGATTTTAATATTTTCAACATTGCATAAACACGATTGATTAGTGATTTCAATAATTTCAAAATTGCATAAACACAATTGGTTAGTGATTTCAACAATTTCAACATTGCATAAACACAATTGGTTAGTGATTTTAACAATTTCAACATTGCATAAACACAATTGGTTAGTGATTTCAATAATTTCAAAATTGCATAAAAGCAATTAGTTAGTGATTTTAACATTTTCAACATTGCATAAACGTAATTGGTTAGTGATTTTAACATTTTCAACATTGCATAAACGCTATTGGCCTTAATGTTAAATGTTCTTCTAAGGCGCTGCGCTGGTATAAGCAGGAGGGCTTTACAGTTCCGCTGTAACTTTATTCAGTGTTTGTTTGATCACAAGGGATCTATTTGGTATGATCCATGCATGCAGGTCTATCTAGCAAGAAAAAAATACACGAACAAGCAGACAGACAGCTGTGACGGACTCAGGAAGGGGGATTTTTGGTTTCAGCAGACAGACACGCGACAATAACACAAAACAAATATTATTTCGTGAGACATCTGCAAATAACCACAGAGCCGTTTACCCTTTTAGAACGAGTTATTGAGGGATCAATCAAGTTTAATTATCCATTAGCCAAACATATGTGATTATTCATTAGCCAAACATCCTCACTCTGTTCAAACAACCCGTCCCCATGTGTTAAATCTTCACTTTTAACCCACTAACTGAACAATAATGTAACGAGCCGCTTCTTTTTCTCTACTAATAAAAATAAAACATATCTATGCTGATGGTTGGAAATGAGATGGAGCGGACTGGGTTCGCTCTCCATGCTACATATGCGCTCCCTACACGGGGTACACAGATTCAGGCGGGGATAACTCGGAGAACCAGCACGGTGAATCCAAGGAGCTGATCAACGTGAGGTGGAATGTTTAAGTTTATATTTTTGGTCGGGAGAACACTGCCAAACAACCCAACCATACTTCCAGCAAAAGAAAACCTTACCTTTTGTTAGAAATGTGGCGTATGAGTAGAATGTAGAAATGGGATGAACGAGTGGAACGTCAGTCCTGGGAGCTGCATGCACACCTAGACAGTCTGGGACACAAGGCTGGGACACAAGGTCATCAGATAGCACTCAAGTGGTGACACATTATTTTATTGACGACATGTTAGGAAGTGT
The DNA here is from genome assembly GCF_011125445.2 of Fundulus heteroclitus. Taxonomy (NCBI): domain Eukaryota; kingdom Metazoa; phylum Chordata; class Actinopteri; order Cyprinodontiformes; family Fundulidae; genus Fundulus; species Fundulus heteroclitus. Next base: position 9,763,194 of record NC_046370.1, read on the forward strand.
ACAGCCCTTGCATTGCCGTGTACCTAGACCTCTTTATAATGCTTAAGAAATGATCAGTCGAGGCTCTTGCCACATTCATTGCCGTTGCGTCGTGTTCGATCAAGAGCCCATCAGCGCTGATGTGTCTGTAAACCATTCCTCTGCCTTTTAGATTAAATATGGTAAAATATAGTTACGGTTTGAAGAGTCTTTTTATTACTACAGAAGTCTACAATGCAAACACCACATTATCAGATAAAAGAACCAGGGGAGGCCGAGAACAGGTCGATACCTGAACACTTTCCACTAATACAGCTTTATTTCCGCCAACTTTCAGGCCTCCACACAGGGGCGGACTTAGTCATTTTGGGGCCCTAGGCAAACTTTTGTGAAGGGCCCCCCCCCTCCAAGTCAACCCTGAGTGTGAACGTTTCTGTAGGGCTTCGTGCTGCAATGCTGAGACTCAGACAGTAGAGTAACATTTTCCTGTAGTCCTCCCCTGATCTCTACAGCTGAAGAATCAAAGACATGAGCCTACAGCATTTAATAATAAAATACGTATGTTCATCTGGAGGGAGCTGTCAATGAACTAGCAGGCGCACCAGCGCACACAATACAAAATGTTTGCTGTGCTTAAGTCAGCAACACTGCTGCATTGTCTACAAGGCGCGTCTTTCAGCTCCTTCAAGAAGGTAAGGGGAGCTAAAGTGGTTAAATATTCCCCTGTCTCTCCTCGTTTAAGAAAAGATATGGACTGTACATTTAATATTTTGATATAGAAAAAATATCGATAGGGCTACATTTGTGGATCATGCAAAAAAGGTTTACAATTATTTTACTTGGTTTACATTTTGAAAAGTATTTGAAGGATGAAGAAACACATTTTGCTGGAGATAATGATAGCTTAAGATATTTTGGAAAAACTTATATATAGACTTCTGCTCCCTTTGACAAATTTTGTTCTTAAACTCAGAAAACCACAAAAACAGCATTAAAGCATTTTATCTAATGGTATGCTCCCAAACTTTCATTTTAAAATTATGATAATAATTTTTTGAACATTGGATTAAAATTTAACCCCTAAATATGTTCCTGATGTCATATTTAGGGGACACATCATGTGACAATTTTGTTCTGTTTTACTGCATCTTTCCAGCCCTTGATTCCACTGAAGAAGAAACTATTTTAATTTTCAAAAATACTAAAATTGTATACAACACAGTTTTTGTTGTTGTTCTCCACTGAGTATGTGAGCAATTGGTGCATCTTTGCATCCTGTGCAGAAAAAGGTGTTTAAACTTGTGAGGTTTAAAATATAACACAGAGCCTCATCCTGGAGTTTTCCTGGACTCCCATCCTTTGTCCTGTTTTCAGTATAAATGTTTCATTTTTACTTTATATAACATCACATATTACATGTATTATACAGAAAGATAAAAGTTAACTAATTAATGTTACATTTGTGATGATTTTTTCTTATTAATACTGCACACATTACAATAAGCATTCTTATGGCATTTTAGCAAAAGGAATTTAATCAAAAACATAATTAACATGCGCTAATAAGTAATAACTGTAATAACCATACGTGTATGAGGAATGTTATGGGGCCCTAGGCAACTGCCTAGTTTTGCCTAATGGTAAGTCCTGCCTCTACATTTAAACCAACATCTTCATCCGTAAATCTCTTCTTTGGTCTTCCTCTTGGCCTTCCGCCTAGCAGATCAAGCCTCAGCATCCTCTACCAATGTACCCACTATCCTTCCTCTGCACATGTCAAAACCATCTCATTCTGGCCTCTCTGGCTTTATCTCCAACACTTCTAACATGAGCTGTCCCTCTGATTTACTCAATCCTGATCCTATCCATCCTCTCTCCTAGAGAGAACCTCAACATCTTCATCTCTGCTACCTCCAGTGTTGCCTTCCGTCTCTTCCTCAGTGCCACTGTCTCTGGTCTCACCACCGTCTGTACACCTTTACTTTCATTCTCACACATTCTCTTTGATCACACAACAGGTCTGACACTTTTCTCCGCCTGTTCCACCCTGTTTGGACACGTTTCTTCACCTCTTTTCCGCTCTCGCCATCTGGACTGTTGACCCTAAGTACTTTATCTCTTCTCCCTATAACCTCACTCTACGTGGGTCCCCCTCATTCACACACATGCATTCTGTCTTGCTATGGCTAACCTTCATTTCTCTCCTTTCCAGGGCAAACCTACATCTCCATAGATTTTCCTCCACCTGTTCCCAGAGCTAATCCCTGATGCACTCCCACTTCCACTTTGAACACCTCTCTCACGCTGCACCTCACCAGTCTTACCATTCTCATATGTACCCTGCTCCGCTCTAACAGACTTCTTCCTCGTAGAATAGAATAATCCTTTATCGTCCCACAGTCACGAAATGCCAGTATGCCAAGTTAGTTTGCCTCAAGGTGACCTTTATGCCTCTGTGTTCACATTTTTTCATTTATTTTAAATAATATCTTTATTGATTTTGGAAGTTAAACACATACAACAAACAGAACAACAAGCAGAACAACAAGGCCACATTAAATAGTATCTCTAACTACCTGTTCATACATATATATATAGACTTAAAGCACTCAGTGCTATTACACTTGACAGTGAAGTAGCACAAACACATGTGTAAAGCAAAAAGAGACATTCAAGGTCCAAAAACATTAGCTAGCCAGTTTTCTTCTTCGTCATCTGGCATACCGTTAAATATAATGGTCATAAGTCTTTTACCTACATACTTAAGGAAAGGGGTCCAGAGCTTACAAAAAATCAACCATCTCACATTAGACTTTTTTAGACAGCTTTATTGTCATTTTGTATGTACAGAGTGCATACAGAACGAAATTTCGTTGCATACAGCTTACGACAGTGTAATGGGATTGCACGTGGAATAAGACAACATTACAATATAAAGTGCAGCATTGATCAGATGTAACAATGCAGAAGAAAAACAGTGTGCAAGAACAGTGTGCAGAAGAATTTACAGTTTATGTGCAAAAACAATGGTGCAAAAAAGACATTTGTATGGAAAAGTATGGTGCAGTGCAAATAATATGTGCAAAAATGCAGTAAAGGGAGGAGGGACAGGATCTATGTATTGAGTATTCCATTGGTAATATGTCAAATGTGTTCACATTTAAGCATTTGGAAGCTCACTACTGTCTCCGGGTCTGATGGGATGCTCGGATGTCTGTTGAAGCTGTCTGTATTGTTTACATGACCTGCTTTTATCTGAGGATTGCCGCACGAGTTGAGGTTGCATCCTAAAATATAACATCTCTGGTTATATAAATACGCGTTATGTAATTGTAGCTGATTCAAGCTGCCGAAAGTCTTTCTCTTTTTTTATGCAGGTCTGTTGAGGATAGTAAACACGACTGCAGCGATCCTGCCAACATGTGGAGGAATTGGAAAGTTACTGGCTCACACTCCCTCTTTATCACGAGACTGACTGTTCACTTGAATCGGGAACATTGTGTTCTCCTGTTTTTCTTGCGACCCGAGAGCCGTCGTTCCTTCGTTGTTCAGCGACTTCAGTCCCGTCCCCTCTCGCGTGCACGTGCGCGTGATTAAAGGTGTCTAGTCTGCGCGTGTCGGGTTTTGCGCCCGTAAATCCCCGAACATCCTTGACAGTACTCACATTTCCGAGGGCGCGCGAATGCGACAAGGACGCAGAGGGGGCGTGGCCACAGGGGGAGGAAAAGAACATTATGGTGCGGTGATACGTGCGGAGGAACACCATCGTGGTGGTGGATTGTCATCGCAGCACAGCAGTACAAGTACAGCAGCTCGCTGCCAGACACGTCCGTGGACCGTCGGGTTCCAGAGGAGAACTTGTAAACACTCGCCTTATGTTATGGGAGGAGATTATAAATCGCTGCTCATGCGATTCACCGCGTCTATTTGCTAAGTGAAATCTTTGCGGAAGGAAGATCACGAAGACTGTGGCTGGACAAAGGGGCCAACCGTTGAAGAAACCGTTGAAATAAGTCTTATGTGCTCCCGGTTGTAAGGTTTGTTACTTCATTCGTGGCTGTGACAGCAGGAAGCAAAATAATCCACATTACTTTAGCCTATCTATGACTGCTGCAATGTGTGGTATTAGGGAGCATGTGTATTGTTGTTGGGTCTGCATTCTTAGCCCTTATCTGATTGTTTTTTTTTTTTTTCCCCAGCAATGTAAATGTAATTAATAAGAAATGCATTTGCACATTTATTGTGTTGTAGTAGTAAATAAAGGCTTTGTTTGTAACGTGCAGCCAGCTCTCTGTGGTGACCCAGCATATGCATGACAGGCACAGTTTGTTTCTACTGCCATGATCCAGAGTTGTTTTTATCTGCCATTAAGATGGCTGCTTGTTGAAGATGCGCCAATCAACTGGACAGCGATCTTAATCGATCATCAGTCTTTCACTGATTGGCTCTGATCGGGGGGTGTACCGGTCAAATGCTGATTTATTTATTAGATGTATTAAAACTAAGGATTAGCACTATTTTCAGTCTTTAAACGCAGGAGACATCAGCAAACATTTTAACGCATTTTTTTGACTTAGACTTAGACAACTTTATTGTCATTTTCTATGTAGGGCGTACAGATCGAAATTTCGTTTGCATACAGCTTGAAAGATCACAGTAAATTGCAGTAAATTTCAGGATAAAGATGCAGCAGCGGTTTATGTAAACAATTGAAATGTAAACAATGTAAAAAAATAAAATAAAAATCATAGTAAATTGTAAATTTGTAAATTTACAGTTAAGGATATATGGTCTGGTGCATAAAATTAGACAATATTGTAATTTTTTTTTGGGGGGGGGGGATTTCCCCTCTGATTCAATTCTACCATCTCTATCAAAAAAAACAAAAACAAAACATGCAGCAGTTTTTTTTTTTTGTCCTCTGATTTGTCCTTAACAGGAAGAGAAACAAAAACAATCACAGTCAACAGACCAGACCTGAACGAAAAATCCACGTAATCTTGAACTGTGCGTGACATCACAGCAACTAACAGTGTACGATCGCTCGCTGTACTGTGAAATCAATGTGCACCTTATCCTGGAACTGTTCTGCAAAATTACTTTTTTCTTTTTATCCTGCAAAGTTACTTTATTTTCCTGCAAAGTTACTTTATTTTTCTGCTAAGTTACTTTATTATCCTGCAAAGTTACTTTATTCTGGAATCCACTGCAATTCACTGACATTTTTAAGCTGTATGCAAATGAAATTTCGTTCTGTACACACTCTGTGCATACAAAATGACAGTTTGTCTAAGTCTATAAGTCTAAAGGACAGCTCAGATGTTGTGCTTGTTTGGACATTATGTGTAGAGTGCGGGAACATTCTGAATGCCAGTCGCCCCAGAGCTGGTTGAGATGCTGCGGTGTTGACATTGCGATGCAGGGTCTTTGCTGCCTGCACACTAAACACAGACCCCCCGTTGCAATCGTGCTGCTCCGACCTCTCATCCTCCTCTCTCCTCTCTCTGGTCAACAACGACAGCACTCATCATGGATGACGACCTGATGTTCAGCATGGAGGAGGAGGGCAGCGCCCAGCGACCCTCGGCTCAGAGGAACGGCTTCAAAAAGCGTCCGTCCTCCCTCAGCGACGCCAACGCCAGCGACGACGACGACGACGACGAGGACCACTTCATCTCGCCCATTCTGGGGGACTCCGTTAAAGAAGTGTGCAACTACCTAAAAGACCTGGCCTACACGCGGCAGCTGTCCAACTCGCTTCCAAAGAGCAACTTCCTGTACAGGGTGAGCAGCTCGGAGAGAGGTGTCAGCAAATATTGAAATTAGCTAGGTAATAGTGTGAACAGTTCACCTTTACAACAACTCGGTTCTGCAATTTTTGTTTTTCCTCTACGACTGAAGGCCTTATAAGGACAGACGATCCGTGCGTGCCGGCACACACGCACCACTACGTGTGGTATTTGTAATGTGTGTGTGTGTACTCTGTATCTGATCACTGCAGTGGAGGCTGGCCACTCGTCTTTAAATGTACTTTCTCTGAAAAGAACAGGAAGTACCGGAGGGTTGGCTTCAGCTCATACGAGCACGTAAACACGCCTCGTCCTGCAAACCCTGCAGATCAGCAGCCAGGCTGCACACATAAAGCCTTTATTCAGTGCGCACCGCTGCTGATCACCGAGACTAGCCCCACCAGTCAGCTGTTGTTAGGATGAATTGCCTTTTGTTTTTGTTTTTTATGTTCTTGCTGTTTTAATCATGTTTGCAATAATGTTGTTGTTGTTGTTGTTTTTTTTAAAGATAATTAATGGGATCCATTCACTTTCTTTATACCCTCTCTAAATAGCATGAAACCGAGCCAGAGCATCGATCGTACACTGTAATCTCTGAGAAGGCACGGGTATGTTTGGGAGTTTCAAGTTACACTTCACTTTCCTCCCTCTGCCAGCGATCATCCATGCCTCCGCCCCCCCACCCCTCCATGCTCTGTCATTCGCAGTCCTTTCCCTGCTTGGTTTTTCCTTCCTAGTTTTTACCTTCTATAATTTACCCTTCAGGCTGACTGCTTGCTTCATTGCAATTCCTGCATAATATCTTCCTTTTATCCAGTAGTTCCTTTGCTTATCATTCTATTTTCTTTCATTTAAATGACACCTATGTTTTAAAAATCTATTTGTTTTTTGTAAATAATACGCTGTATAATATAAAAAAAAATGTTTTTATTTATTTACGGTGCCTCAAAAAGTATTCACACCTCTTGAGCTTTTTCACATTTTGTGTTTTTACAACTGAGATTTTAAGTCATAGACCAACACAAAGTAGTGTATATTTTACAGTAAAAGAAAAATGATGCATCACTTCTTTTTTGCAAATGAAAATCTGAAGAGTGGCATGCATTTATATTCACCCCCACACCCCCAAACCTGAGCCAGTACCTTGGAGAACCCCATTTTGCTACAATTTCAACTGTTAGTCTGTTAGCCTAGACCAATTGGAATTGGTCTGGGCTTTGACTAGGCCATTCTGACACATGATGATCCTGGAATCTAAACCCTTATATTTTGGCCACTTTCAAGTATTTTGCAGACTCCAATATTTAGCTCAAGCGATTCTTCTTTAAGGCTCGCCCGTCCCTGCTGAACAAAGGCATGATGCTGACTCACCCAACATGTGTTACCAATGGGGACGATGTGTTCAAGCTGATTTGCAGTTCCCTTTTTTCCCCCCTGAACTTAACGCTATGCATGTAAGCTAATTACAAGCATGGGGAAAACTGCAAATCGGACTTTTTGTGTATTTGTAGAATGCTAGATCTTTTGAATTAACAAGTAATAATTGCCAAGTCAACAGATTCTCCCACCTGAGCCTCAGTTATAATTGAAGTCTTTGTAGGTTTGTTGTGGCGTCATACTCAGATGATTGGTAGGACAGTGCTATGGTGATATGTTCTGAGCTTCAGATATTGTTTTATAGCCTAACGCTGCTTTAAACTTCTCCACAGCTTTATCACTGACCGGTTGCATTAGGTTTTATTTAAGCGTATCAGAGTAAATACAAATGCATGCCACACTTCTCTCTTTTTCTATTTGCAAAGAAAGAAAAAAAAAAAAAAACATGCAATAAATTTGTGGTCACGACGTGCCAAATGGTGCAAAAGTTCTAGATGTTTTTTTTTTTTTTTTTTTTTTTTTTTTTTTTTTTTTTTTTTTTTTTTTTTAAACATTTTTATTAGTTTTGTGTTTTCACAAACAGAAAAAAAAAAAAAAAAAAAAAAGAAAATAAAAAAAAATTGTACACTGTGCAAGCAGTTATCTTACATGAATATGGGACACAAAACAAAGACAACAGAGGAAAACAAACAAACACAAAGGGCAAATTAAAAAAATAAATAAATAAAAGGAAGCTGCCATACAATGTCACATTCCAGTAAAATCATGTCTTCAGTGGTTGCCAAACATTAACATATTGAAAGCCTGATATCAAAACAGTCATAACTAGCCGGGTGATCAAAGAAAGAAAAAAGACACATAGTAATACCAAAGGAGAATGTTCATTAGTTGTGACCTGGTGAAACCTTCCACTTTATAGGATTCTGACCTCTCATCACAAGTTGTGTCAGCTCTTTAGGCAAATAGCTTAGCACAGGAGACCACATAACAATGAAATGCTTCTCATTACCCTTAAGAACTGCACTAAGCCTTTCATGAGGGAGGACCCTAAATATTTCTCTATACCATTGTGTGATAGTTGGTGGTTTATCCTTAATCCAATTAATTAAAATACATTTTCTAGCCAAAAATAATAATTTGTCACAGAGTTTGAAGTGCAATTGTGTCAGAGTGACTGATTTTGAAGGAAGGCCAAGAAGAAACAGACCTGGGTCACATCTGATTCTTACATGAAATACGTCACTCAGCTCTTTAGAAATTGTACCCCAGAATCGTTTAATCAGTCTGCATTGCCAGAAATAATGGTAATATGTTCCTACTTCTCTTCCACATTTATTGCATAAGGGAGAGAGCTGGCGATCCATCTTATTGAGTATAAAAGGTGTTATATGTAGACGATGTAGTATTTTATACTGTGTCTCTCTGAGCGTATTGCATATAAAGGTTGAGTTGACCATATTAATGGCTTCTTGCCAGTCATCCTCAATGTATGCTGTGCCAAGATCTCCCTCCCATTTCCGTGCAATGTCCCCAGCACCACCTGGGGTAAGAGAGTACAGGACTGTGTAGAAAGCGGAGATAAAATGCCTAGGATTATCCCGGTCGACAAGGAACTTCTCAACCTCATTGTGTATGACCAAACCAGAATGAGAAAACCTCATAGAACCAATGAAATGGCGAATTTGGAGAAATCCAAAAAAGTGTTCTTTAGGGATACCAAATTTTGTCTGCAATTGTTGAAATGTCATGAGTATATTTTCTGTAAACAGATCTCCGATCACTCTCACTCCTCTGTCATGCCACAGGTCAAAAATGCTGGGCTCAAGGCCTGGGATAAAATCCTGGTTTCTTGTAAGAGGTGTCAGGAGTGAGGAGCAGAGCCCACCTCCCGAGTGGTTCCAAATTCTCTGCCACACCCTAACTGTGTTATAAATAATTGGATTATGTTTAATGTCTCTCGATAGCCTTTTCCTATCCCCGGTTATGAGGCTCCACAAGGAAGCAGGTTGAGAGGCCCACGACTCAAGGCAGGGGTTTGAGGTGAGGTGAGCATGTAACCACTCCCACAGATAACGAGCATGGCAAGCCCAATTGTAATAATACAAGTTTGGCAAGGCCAAGCCACCTCTGTCCACAGGGAGCTGTAAAGCTGTGATTTTCTGCCGTGGCCTCTTGCCATGCCAAATGAATCTGGAAAATGCTCTCTCTATATCTGTAGTAACTTTTTTGGATAGCCAAAGGGGTAACATTTGGAGGGGATATAAAAGTCGTGGGAAAATGTTCATTTTAATTAAACTTATCCGCCCCATAAATGATAAGGGAAGGTCAAACCACCTTTCTAAGTCCCCCCTTATTTTCCGAAGTGTGGGAGAGAAGTTAAGCTTCCATAACTCTGTCAGGTTAGGGGACACATTAATTCCAAGGTAAGTGAAGCCATGTTGGGAACATCTCAGGGAACAACTAGAGGGTAGGTCCTGGACAGTAGCACTACCTAATGGCATTGCTTCCGATTTATCAAAATTGATTTTATAACCTGAGAAAGAACCAAATTCATAGATAGTGGACAAGATAGATGGCATTGAGATGTCAGGTTTTGTTACGAATAACAGAATATCATCTGCGTATAATGCTATTTTATGAACTTTACCGCCAATCATCACGCCATGTATATTTTGATGTGATCTAATAACCACTGCTAGGGGCTCCAGCACAAGAGCAAATAGAAGTGGGGACAGAGGACACCCCTGTCGAGTTCCCCTATGTATTGTGAAAGGTGGAGACAGAACACCATTAGTCATAACACAGGCAGACGGGGAACTGTAAAGTATTTTGATCCATTTCAGAAAATCGCCTCCTATCCCAAATCTCTCCAAAACATTAAATAAATACTTCCACTCAATCCTATCGAATGCCTTTTCAGCATCTAAAGATACAGAAAAGGCTTTACAGTTTGTTTGTTTTGAGTACTGAATTATATTAAGTAATCTTCTCATATTAGTGAAGGAGAAACGATTTTGTATGAACCCTGTCTGATCTGGGTTTATTAAGAAAGTCAAAAGCTTCTCCAGTCTCATTGCAAGCAATTTAGAGAGCAGCTTACTATCTACCCCGATAAGGCTAATAGGTCTATATGAACCACAGATGTCTGATGGTTTATCTTTTTTAAGGATGAGGTTGATGTTCGCCAGGTTAAGTGTTGGTGGCAAGCCTCCACGCCCAAACGAGTGTATAAACATATCAGTAAGTGGTCCTACCACGAGGTGGCTTAATTTCTTATAGAATTCTGGACAGAAGCCGTCAGGTCCAGGAGCTTTTCCACCCTTAAGGGAGGTGATGGCTTCTCTGACTTCTTTCTGAGAGATTAGAGCACCTAAAACTTCTTGTTGTTCCTCTGTCAGACGAGGGAGAGTCACTCCACTTAAGAATTTTGATATTTTAGCATCGGACGAATCGCATTCAGATGAGTACAGTTTTTGATAGAATTCCCTCATAACCCTATTAATGTCTGTTGTTTTGTGGTGTCTGTCTCGGTTATTGTCTTGTAATGACGAAATTGTGTTTGCTTCCATTCTGCCTTTTGTTAGTCTCGCTAGTAGGCGGCCTGGTTTATTCCCTGATTGATATAATCTGTGTTTAGCAAAGAAGATGGACGACTCTGCTTGTCTTGTTAGTAATTGATTTAATGCTGAGCGAGCCGCTTCTAGTTTTTTAGAGAGTGCTCTAGAAGATGCATTTTTACATTGTAACTCTGTCTGTTGTATTGTTCTTTCTAAGTGTAATTGTTCTTTAATGGCAGCTTTTTTCTGAGCTGTGGTATATGATATGACACTTCCCCTAATAAAAGCTTTAGCCGTCTCCCACAGCAACGAGGGGTTGACATCTGGAGTCTTGTTAGTATCCATAAAGAGATTCCACTGATCTGTAATGTAATCAATAAAAGATGGATAACTCAGTAGAGACGGATTCATCCTCCAGTGGCGAGAGGCAGGATCAGCATAAGGTGGGCTAATACATAGGATAACAGGAGAGTGATCGGAGATTGTACATGTGCTAATTGAACAATTTCTTACTCGATCCAACACCATTCTTGAAGATAGGAAGAAATCAATCCGAGAGAACGTTTGATGGGGTTGAGAAAAAAAAGTGTAGTCTCTCTCTCTAGGGTTAGTGACTCTCCAGGTGTCATACAGTTCTAGGTCTTGGCAAAACTCTCGCAATCTCAGACTTTTTCTTGATATTGTAGTAGATCTAGGAGGAGACTGGTCAACACATGGGTCGTGAATACAATTAAAATCTCCCCCCAATACAATATACGGTGTGTGTACAGAAGCAATATCCGATAAAAGTTTTGGGAAGAAAGTAGCCTCATATATATTTGGACCATATATGCAACCTAATAAAATGTGTTCTCCATAAAGATATCCTGAGATAAGGACATATCGGCCATCACTGTCGCTCATAGTTTTCTCCAATGTAAAGGGAAGACTACGATGGATTAGTATGGCAACTCCTCTACTCTTAGAGTTATGTGACGAGTAAAACACCTGGCCCACCCAATTCCTCCTCAGTTTAAGGTGCTCAATGTCAGTTAAGTGGGTTTCTGATAATAAAGCTATTTTTGTATTTTCCTTTTTCAAAAATGTTAGGATACTTTGTCTTTTTATCACATTATTTATTCCCTTAACATTAAGGGAGACTATTTTGAGATCACTCATAGTAAAGCTAAAGAAATCTTGACACTCTGTGAAAGAGTGCCAAGAGCAGTAGTAAACCTCCATAATTTTACAAAAAGCAATTGAAATATCGGCAGTTTGGTGACATGAAAAATAGGTAGCTTACATTGTACATTGGCGTAAACAACAACGAAAAAAAGAACCCTCGTGAACGAAAGAACAGCCATCCCCAAACGATGGTCCCCACACAAACCCCCCCCCCCCCTGTGCGGTTCCGGAATTCCAGCCGCAGAAAGAGAACGAAAACTGGGGCACATGAATCCGAGAAGAGTCGCCGCCGAGAAGAGAAGACAAGACATCCTCCCTAAAGCTAAGCCCCCCCCCCCCCCCCCAACCCGAGCCATAGCAATTTAACCGTATACCTAATAAATTTTAAGCAACCAACACATTTTTTATCATATATTGTTCATCCACATGAGACACAAAGTGAGCAAAGGTCCAAGTCGCGTAACATCTGAACAACAATTAGCCGCATACCTTTGCAACTCTGCACCGAAGAAAAAAGGAGAGAAAAAGTAGAGCATCAACCTCCATGTCAGGTCCAGCGTCTGGGTCCAACCAGCCTATACCACGGTCTCAGTTCAGTTCGTCCAGGAAAGCAAGTGCATCCTTGGGTGAGCGAAACGATCGGGTTTTCCCTCCGTGCGAAAAAGATAGAACAGCCGGGTATCTCATGGAGAATTTAATCTCCTTCTTGATAAGAAGTTCGCACACCCCATTAAACGCACGGCGCATCTCCTTGACAGCAGCAGTCATATCCTGTCTGATAACGATCGTTTGGCCTTCGTATGTGAGCGGAGCCTGCTTCCTTGCCGCCGCCAAGATCCTGGATGTATCTTTGGAGTGATGTAGCTTAACGATCACAGCGCGCGGTCGGTCAGATCTCGGCGGTCCAAGGCTCCGGTGAGCCCGGTCGATCTTAATGACGCCCCGCTTACACTCCAAGCCAAGAAGAGTTGGGAGCCATCTCTCAAAAAATGAAACTGGCTGTCGGCCTTCCGTATCTTCTTTGAGGTTATAAATCAAGATATTATCCCTTCGGTTCCGTCCCTCCAAGTCGATACATTTCTCTGTCAGAATACGCACTTTTGACTCCAGCTCCTTCAACCTGGGTTCCACCGTCGACATGTCATCCTCTACTGCTGAAATGCGGTGCTCTGCATCCGTGATGCGCTCCGTGTTGGCTTCTAGTTTAGCAGAGATGTTACTCAAAGTGGTGGCAAACTCCGTAAACTTTTTATCCATCAGGGCTGAAATCTTCTCGATGACAGATTGAGAGATATCGGCGGCCAGAGAGTCAGAGTCGCTAGCAAGCACCTCGTGCTGTTGAGCTGCCTGGTTAGCTTCTTTGCTAGTTAGCGTATTCTTCCTTGTTGGCTCTTCAGTTGGTTTGCAGGCGGAAGATTTGGCTGTTTTAGGATTGGGCATGGTGTCCGGTTGCTATAAGATAAACCTACAGCTTGTTATCTTAGATAAGGATGAAAAAAATAAGCCAAATTAGCTCGGGAGAGGTGGGAGCCCAGCGGCAAGCGTCCGCTCAGAGTAACTGCATCACGTGACCCAAGTTCTAGATGTTTGGATAGTTTTGCACGGCGCAAGTAGCAACCCAGGGTTTATTACTATAGTCTCATCCTCAAGTGTCCCCCGGCTGCAATGTTTTTAACACGGCATCTGACGTGTTTTTGGTAAGATGACGCTCCCGCAGTCGAACACATGACCCTAACATATTTCTCTGGGTGTAAATCTGCCGCTCTAAAATTGAACACGTCTGCCGGGGCAGGGAGCAGCGGGGACACGGGGGAGACGTGCAGGATGAGTTCGAACTCCGCGTACTAACCATCAAAGTTAAATCACTCACGGCACTTGATTTATGAGTCGTGCCAAGACAGTATATGTTTTTTTTTTTCTTTTTAAATACTGGAGGGTTATTTATGCAACGGTTGTTGCATTAATTTGGGGACAACGGTAAACTATCCCGTGTCCTTTTTTTTTATATTTTCAGTGTTATTAGCTTAAGTGTGGTTGTTCATCTCTGTAAACCTGCTCATTTATTTGTCCCCCCCTGTAAAGGTGTAAAAAGACCTAAAATTGAACCCCCTTTTTTTTTTTTTTTTTTTTTGTAGTATCATAACATCAAATGGAACATGACATCCAAGTAAAACGCTGTTAGAAAATAGCTTCTTGTTAAACATTGGTTAGAGCAATAATTTAACTTTTAAAACAGCTACTGTGGCTGCATGAAGACTTGTGTCAACCTTGTCGGCACTCACAACAAACTAAATCTCCAGATTTTGGGCTGGATGGGGGACAAAAATATGTCAGGAATGAACATTATTGTACAATTTGAGCAGCTTTGAAAGGATTTAATTCATCTCTTTTGTTTCCAATGTCCTTGTTGAGCCAGTCTTGGGAAAACAGGCCCTTTTGTTTCTCTGAATGAACAATTCAGAGACTAAATGTGATCACGCACTTCTTTTTCTGTGACAGGCGGCGTGGATAAAGGCGATCGAGAAGGCCCGAGCCTTGCCCGACCCCTGGGCCCAGTTTCACCTGGAGGAGATTGAGACTGAACCCTGCGTCCGTTACAGGTACGAACGACTCGACCTTTAATTCTCAACTTTCCGATGTTTGTGTTGCTTTTCTCTGAAACATCTCCTGCCCTGCTTTTGCCAATGGACCATAATGTGTGGCTTGACCATGAATGCAGTGCCTTGCAATAATATTACTGCCCCCTCCCTGAACTCTTTTGTCTCTTTACAACCACTACTTAGTATTTTATTGGGACGTTATGTGGCAGACCAGCACAGATAAGGGGATAACTGGAAAGTGAAAGGAAACAAACGCATGAGCTTCAATGTGTTTTACTACTAAAAATCTGAAAAGTGTGGTGTGTGTGTTTGTATACAGACCCCCTGAATAAATTACAGCACAGCCAATTGCCTTCAGGCATCTAACAGGCCTAATTAGTAAAGTAGAGTCCATCTGTGTGTTTGAACTTTCTGGTCTACATGCAAAACGCATGTTTTTGTTTTTTTTGCAAAACAAAAACAAAGAGCAAGGTTCAAGTCATTGGATTTATAAAGCTGGTTGAGCCCTAACCCTAACCGTGCAGCCTCGATTGCAAACAAAAGGTGGTTCTGCAAAGCATGGTGAACAAATGCATGCTACTCTTTTCAGAGTTTTACATTTTCTTTACATTTATTGGTCTATTGCATCAAATTCAAATGACACACCTTGAGTTTGCGGTTGTAAAATGGCAAAATTAGGAGGAAGTTTAATGCATTTTGTTTAATCAGTCACACATCACTGCTTTTATTCCTTTGGGGCCTAATCATTGTTGCATGGGTGGTACAGTGTGCTCACTAATGTTTTTATTCAGTTAAACGCATGCCTTTTGTTCAGTTCCCTGCGGCTCCAAGCAGCGTTTTTCACTCGTAACATTCTGTTTTGCATGAAAACATGACACGTGAACTCGGGTCAGAGAGTAAAAACAAAAGCTGACCCATCTTATCGCCTCCAGAAAAATAGATTTAACGACCGTGCCGTCATTCAGTAGCTTGTTTACAACACCCAGTGCAGTCGGCGCGGCCAGATTAGCCTGCGACCGGCTGCAGGCTGTGTTTCATGTCACTCGATCAAATGTCAGAGTGTTGGCTTCCACTCATGACAAACATTGCAGCGCTGATGAGAGCTGAAACCACGCCCCTTTGGTCCCTCAAGTCGTTTTTTTTGTTTGTTTATTATCTCTTATTTGGGTGGGATACCCAGTGTGGACCCAGATATTGGCAGCTAATATAAGCAAACACACCCTCTACAAACCCCCTGAGCCAGGGCGGTATGAACACACAAATTAGGACGTGGGTGTGTGCTAAGAGCATTTTGAAAGCGAGCTCCTGATATGTAAGGGTTTAGAGTGGGCGGAGGGATTGTCCAAGGCTGGGATTTGCCCTGCTGTGTTCTTCATGTGTGCTAATTTTACCCGCGCGTAACCTCAACCCCTCTCTGCACCCTGCAACCCGACTGCACTGGTACACCGTGTTCCCAAGACTGAAGTGTCAGCGCAAAGAGGCTCGGGGATTAGATATTGTGAAGTTATTTTCTTCGTGCAGGGAATGGGAACAGCCTCTTTGCATCGACTCGCTAACGTCTTTCTATCCTGCAGGCATCATTAACTCACCGCATGCTCGCTGCCAATTGGAACAAATGCACAGACCTCCATGGGCATTTCAATCACCACGGGGGCTGCAAAACCTCCCTTTTTACTCCAAGCTGAACAACATCAGTCAATATGGAAAGCGGTCAGGATGGCTTTTCTTTGCAAACAGAATCCACTTGTTTTGGTTCTGTTCTTGTTTTACCTACTCAAGAGAGCAGACGACTCATGCGGCTACCCGATAAGAATAGATAATGAGCTGCGGACAAAGTCCTGGTCTTGGCAAACATAAATGAACCTGAGTGCTTTTTAGTAGGAGCCTTCGGTATGGAAGCAGTGAGAAAGAAAAGTAGGTCATTGGTGTGACGACTTTGGAAGGCTGATATACAGAAACAGCTGCTAAAACAAAACCGATATTTTCTTTCTCGCTGCAAAGCGGGGTCGCAGGGTTTAATCGCTCTGCCACTCTGCTGGAAAGGTGACCCCCCCAGTCAGAGAGCTACAGATGCTCGGTTTACACTGCAATATGACAAAGAAAGGGAACGAATACTTTCTTTTAACAAGCAAGTGAAACAATTGCTTCAGTATCTGTGCTAACCTGCGATAATCTCTGCAAAATGTCCCTCTAGCGCAGGGTCTTTTATGACATGCCACACTGCAATTAATGCTTTATGGTTAACATTCTTAAATGCAGGTAATCCTGTAGAGAAAAGGCCGCCCCGTTAACAATTTCTGCCTTCGGCGTTTTATTTTCTAGCTAATGTGTAACTTTAAAAACAGGGTTTGCAAAACTACCATAATAGTAAAACACAGTTCTCTTTTTTTTTTTTTTTCTCTTTACTTCCTGTCATTCACAAACGGAACCCCATCATAACAGCCTGTTGGTCAAGAAACAGCATTTTGTGTGTTTTGGCAAGACTTTGCTAACTGGTGCATTATTAGACTTTGTAAAAGTAATAAAAAATGTCCTGTGATAGACTGCCGACCTGTCCAGGGTCAGAAAATGCATGGATGGGTAAAAATATCTAGAAAGATGTATCCTCTTTAAGACATGTTTGTTTTTTCTTCACAGATACAGTGCCATCACAGGAGAATGGGCTCAAGACCAGATCCATATCAAGATGGGGAAACAGGTATTGTTCTCGCTAAAAGCAAGATTTGAAGCTGCTTCCTGTCATATTGTTAAAATCTTTACCTTGGCGGATACACCTGCTGCAATATAATTCAATCTGTTAGACAATCTTCCATAACTCTGTGACTGTACGGCTCGACAGAACGGGAGTTTTTCCTTCTTTTCTATTTTTACTTCTTCCCCTCCCACCCTTCTGTTTCTGCACACTGAAATCAAGCCTGGTTCTGGCTTCCTGCTTTCCTTCAGCTCTGTATCAAAGCACAACATCCAGTTTAGCAGCATCTGGCAACAGCTAGTAGAAATAGTGGAGCGTTCTTAAATGTGAAGATGACATAATTTTCAAGGAACAGGTCATGTACGTATAAACTTATTAAGGAAACGTTTCATTGTCGACAGCTTTTACATATTTTTATACATACTTTACACTTGTTGGTCTGAAATGTCAAAATCCCGGGTAATGGCTGAAAGTCCCTGCAATAGGCGAGTTTATTCGTAGAGCACATTTCAGTAACAAGACAATTCAAAGTGCTGAACAAGAAGAAAAAGCAAAAAAACATACAAAAGAAAGCACATTGCAGTGAAATAGTAGCAGCAGGTTAAGATATAAGACGAGTTGGACTACAAAACTTCAACATTGACATTTAAAGGTAATTTTAAACAAATGTGCTTTCAAACTTGATTTACAAGAACTCAGGCTTTCAGCACTTTTACAGCCCTCTGGGTGTTTGTTCCAGATAAGTGGAGCATAAAAACTAAAGGCTGCTTCTCCATGTTTGGTTCTAAGTATGCAGAATAGGCTGGACCATAGTGGTCTGGAGGGTTGATGCACTGATGACAAGTCTGTGATGTATTTAGGTGCTAAACTATTCATTGATTTATAGACTGAAACAAGTCTAAAGTCTATTCTCTGAGATACAGGGAGCCAGTGTAAGGACTTTAGAACTGGGGTGATGTTCTCTACTTTCTTAGTCTTAGTGAGGACACAGGCAGCAGCGTTCTGGATCAGCTGCAGCTGTCTGGTTGACTTTTTAGGCAGACCTGTGAAAACACTGTTGCAGTAATCAATTCTACTAAATATAAATGCATGGATTAGTTTTTCTACATCCTGCTGAGACATTAGTCCTTTAATCCTAGAAATGTTCTTCAGGTGATAAAAAGACCATGTAATTGTCTTTAGATGCTTTTGAAGGTTCAGGTCTTAGTCCATCATTACTCCCAGATTTCAGGCCTGATCAGTGGTTCCTAGCTGAAGAGAATACCCCATTGCTTTTTCCAATATGGGGTTATATTCATTTAATCCGAGTTGGCCCAAACACAAGAAGCCCATTGAGAACCAATTTGTACTGATCAAAATTCACACGGGGTTCATGTTTGCCACCCTCTCCTGTTGCTCCTCCTTTGGTGGGTGGGGCTTTGTTGTCATATGTAATTAAACAATGTCTATCTAAAAATACCGTACAGCACATTTATTTCTCCTCCGTTTGGTTTCTCACAGCCCTTTGGGAAAGGAGCCATGAGGGAGTGCTTCAGAGCGTAAGTTGAAATACTTCCCCACATTCCTCTCCTCTCATTATGAGGCCCGCTTCTCTTCTCCTCTTGTTGAGTCAATATAAACAACACAGGAATAGATCGCTGACCCATATTCTTGACACTTCCTTCTCCGACTCGTGGGGGCTGCAGCTGAATGGATGCCGTATTTTTAGATCGCAAAGCTAAAGATAGTACATGGAGTTTATTTCTGACTATAATCCCACGCCATGTATTCCCCAGATGTTTATTGTTTTGAGTAAATTAAAAGCCATGCAGTGTTTATTTTCTGAATAACAATATTAAACTAGAACTACAAGAAGCAAGGAAATGGGGATCAAGCCCTCCTTAGGAAGTCTGGCACACGTTCCTCTCCAGATCTGCTAGATGGGTCTTAGGAAGGGTCTTAAAGTTTTTGCATTGCTTTGAGCATCTATTTATGGGACCTATTAGCTTCTTGCTTTAAGGGCCCCCTAGTGTTCAACATGTACAATTTCAAGCTAAGAGGACTCCCCAGTGCGGAGGACATCAAAGATAATTGATTTATTATGACTGTTAAAGACTATAATAATAAGAAACTGCAAAAAAAAAAAAAAAGAAAAAAATTGTTTTATTGCCATATCTGACTAGTAGAAACCTTTTTGACATGCCTTCAGATCAAAGTTTTTCTTGAAGGGAAAATTGTTAATCAGCACTTACCAGCTATATTTAACACAGCACCATATACAAATAGAATCACAGATTCAATAGATATTTAGCAGTTGTCTCAAATGAAGTGTGCACAGTTTCATTTAAACTATCCAAAGATATTTGGGGATACAAGAGTTAGCTTAAACCCATATATACTTTTGATAATCTGAGCTCATTAAGGACAAACAGGTGTGTATAATGAGCCTTTTTTTTGTGTAAAAGTCAGATTTCTAAATTTATCATAAAGCCACCTCAATTTATTACCATATTTTAGATGCTGCCTTAGTGGATAACCTTCTCCTGCAAACCCTTCAGTGAGTTTGGCTGAATAAACTTCTCCAGACTGTAGCGCCCCCTATTGTTGGATCTTTCTCAAGCTGGGTAAACTTGCTGTGGATTGTGCTGGTGATTTGGGATATGAATTTTATTTAAATATCTCTTTACTGTGTATTCCCAGGTATGTTTTTAGCCAGTTAACGCTGATAATTTATTTGTGCATAGCTGTCTCATTTTTCAGGATCATCCACCTACTTGCAAATCAACTTCCTCCTTGCTTAAAATACACAAGCCTCTAGGCCATTTAGCCCTAAAAGAATCGTGTGATTCCATTGGAAGGTTTTGCATATTTCCTAATAACACAGGATAACTAGGCATGGTATAGAGGGCGTGGCACAATTTATCTTAACACCTATGAGGTTTTTCACAATGTAATGGACAGTTTCCTTCATTTTGTCGGCTTAGACCCCTAATACCCATTCCTCAGTGATGTGGGAAATATAAACCAGTTAATCTTAGGTTCTCATGAAATATCCGAAAGCCAAAATCCCCTCTAAAAAGTTGTTTAGACGAAACTCCCTGTGGCCCTACGAGGTCCAACATGTTTGGTTTCTCACAGACGACACTGCGATATGCGGCGTGTTTTTCTTGCAGCGTCCTGTAACCGTGTGAATCAAACACATCTGGGATCACTTTTCAGCTCCCAAAAAGTTGGCCTCTTTTGATAAAGACCTTTTAATCTTCAGGGAGTTTTTTTTCTCTTTGTATGGGGACTAATAAAACGGTCTATACCCGAGACAAACACGCAGTTCTGTCTTGTTTCCCCCTCCAGCAAGAAGTTGTCCAACTTCTCACACAGCAGCAACTGGAAGTCGGCGTCCAACTACGTGGCCAAGCGCTACATGGAGACGGTGGACAGAGAGGTCTACTTTGAGGACGTCCGGCTGCAGATGGAGGCCAAACTCTGGGGGGAGGAGTACAACCGACACAGACCTCCCAAACAGGTAGAAGGAAAAACATTAAGGGAAAAGGCAACAAGCCACCGAGCCACAGCCTACACTGCAAAAACAGATCTAAAAATAAGTAAAATGTTCTTAAAGTTAGTGTATTTGTCATTGATTTGAGCAGGTAAATCAGATTATTTGCCAATGGAATGAGTATTTTGTCCCCTAATATAAGATAATTAGACATCCTGCACTTGAAATAAGAAGATGGAGATGAGTTGTTCCTATTTTAAGGTCAAAAATCCTGTTCCATTGGCAAATCATCTTATTTACCTGCTCAAATCAAGGACAAATACACATATTTTAAGAACATTTTACTTATTTTGATTTCTGTTTTTGCAGTGTAAATGGGGAAATATTCAATTCAATTCAATTCAATTTTATTTATATAGTGCCAAATCATGAAACATGTCATCTCAAGGCTATTTACAAAATCAACTTCAATCATATTATACAGATTGGTCAAAAATGTCCTATATAAGGAAACCAGTTGATTGCATCAAAGTCCCGACAAGCAGCATTCACTCCTGGGGAACCGTAGAGCCACAGGAAGAGTCGTCTGCATTGTCCATGGCTTTGCAGCAATCCCTCATACTGAGCAAGCATGAAGCGACAGTGGGAAGAAAAACTCCCCATTAACGGGAAAGAAAACCTCCGGCAGAACCGGGCTCAGTATGAACGGTCATCTGCCTCGACCGACTGGGGTTACAGAAGACAGAACAGAGACACAACAAGAGAGACAAACAAGCACAGAAGCACACATTGATCTAGTAATCTGTTCTACATTAGATGGTAGTAGCGGGTGAGCCGTCTTCTCTGGATGATGTCAAAGTTAACAGAACGCCAGACCAGGTGTACCTACTATGAAGAAAAAGAGAGAGAGCAAAAAGTTAAAAGCTGAAATGACGACAGTCATTTCAATTTAATACAATGCAAAACTGGAGAACAGTAGACTGAAGAACAGTAGAAATCAGTAGAGTGAGAAAATTAGACCCTGATGTCCTCCAGCAGCCTAGGCCTATCACAGCACAACTATAGAGATAGCTCAGGGTAACATGAGCTACTCTAACTATAAGCTTTGTCAAAAAGGAAAGTTTTAAGATTAGTCTTAAAAATAGATAGGGTGTCTGCCTCACAGACCAAAACTGGGAGTTGGTTCCACAGGAGAGGAGCCTGATAGCTAAAGGATCTGCCTCCCATTCTACTTTTAGAGACTCTAGGAACCACCAGCAGACCTGCAGTCTGAGAGCGAAGTGCTCCGTTAGGAACATACGGGGTAATCAGAGCTCTGATATATGATGGAGCTTGATTATTAAGGGCTTTATACGTTAGAAGGAGAATTTTAAATTCTATTCTTGATTTAATATTGCAACCCTTAGGTGGACATTGTGCAGATGTGTGTGGTGGAGATGACAAACAGGCCGGGGAAACCTCTCTTTCACGTGGAGCATTTCATCGAGGGGAAGTACATAAAGTACAACTCCAACTCTGGCTTTGTGAGGGACGACAACATCCGCCTGACTCCGCAGGTGAGGGACGTTTACGTCTGACCGAGGAGAAACAACCCGGCGGACAGTCCTGTATTATAATCTCACTTTTTGCTCCGCCAGGCCTTTAGTCATTTCACCTTCGAGCGCTCGGCCCACCAGCTGATCGTGGTGGACATCCAAGGAGTCGGAGATCTCTACACAGACCCCCAGATCCACACAGAGAAGGGGACGGATTTCGGGGACGGAAATCTCGGTACGTTTCTCCTCTTTGATGGACGGCCTTTGAGCTAGTCCTTGCTGGCTAACGCAAATCCTCAGTCTGACGACATCGGGTGTTCCAGGTGTGCGAGGCATGGCTCTGTTCTTCCACTCCCACTTGTGCAACAAGATCTGCAAGAGCATGGGCCTGACGCCTTTCGACCTGTCTGAGCCGGAGACGTCCCAGCTGGACTGCACCAACAAACTTTTGGTAATTCTACCAATTCTTTTATTTTCCAGCCTTTATTACGTTTCCCACACTGCAAAAACAGAACTAAAAATAAGTAAGATTTCGTGAAATTAGTGTATTTGTCCTTGATTTGAGCAGGTAAATAAGACCATTTGCCAATGGAGTAAGATTTTTCCACTTAAAATAGGAACAATTCATCTCCATCATCTTATTTCAAGTGCAGGATGTCTAATTATCTTATTTTAGGGGTCAAGATACTAATTCCATTGGCAGATAATCTTATTTACCTGCTCAAATCTAGGACTTTGAGAACATTTTACTTGTTTTTAGATCCGTTTTTGCAGTGCAGGAACAAAGTGTTGGTCCCATCCATACGTCTGTCCATCCACAAATTCATCCCTTCGTCATTTATACATCCATGTCTCACCTTCTACCATGTATCCACCTCTCCGTCCATCCATCCATCCGTGCATTCATTCATGTTTTTTGGTCCATTCATCCATCTTTAATGCATCTATTTGCTCATCCGTCCCCCCCTGTTCAACCCATCCATGCACTGCAAAAATAGAACTAAAAACAAGTAAAATTTTCTTGAAATTAATGTATTTGCCCTTGATTTGAGCAGGTAAATAAGACTATTTGCCAATGGAATAAGATTTTAGCACTTAAAATAGGAACAATTCATCTCCATCATCTTATTTCAAGTGCAGTTTATCTAATTATCTTATTTTAGATGTAAATATACTCTCTCCATTGGCAAATAATCTTATTTACCTGCTCAATTTGAGGGTAAATACATTCATTTGAAGAAAATTTTACTTATTTTTAGTTCTGTTTTTGCAGTGTGCATCCATCTTTCCGACCATATATGTGTCTTTTTCTCCTGCCTCCCTCACCATTCGACCACCTGTCCATCCTCTTCCTTCTTGTCTACTACGACTGTAAGAGGCTCCATATTAAAATCTTCGCCTCAGTAAAGACATCTGCATGAATTCAGGGTGACCTGAAAAACTGACTCCTAAAAATTCAGAAAATGTTGAACAAGTGTATGAATATCATCTTGTTACAATATTATTATCAATAAATAATACGGTTTGATTAAAACGCTGATTAAAATGTGGGATTTAACGTCATTTTCATATATTTTTATTTTACGGTTGTCATATTCGGACTCCATTGCACGTTGGAGTGACACACGACTTTCTGCGTTCTCTAAGCTGTCTTCTTTTGGTTCCCTTGCCTCTAATTTTTTTCTCGCTTATTTCTAGAAGTCGGCCAAGACGGTGCTGAGGGGCTGTGAGGAGGTCTGCGGCTCGCCTCGCGTCCGCACCTGGTCCACAGGCCGCGGCCCTCCGCTGCTGTCCCGCCTGTCCGAGCCCTCATCCGCGGACGAGAGCATGAGCGACGTGGACTCCATCCCCTGCTCGCCGCTCACCCTCCCCTTCTCTCCCATAATGGCACCTGGATCCATGGGGAAATCGCCTTCAGGTACATTCCTGAAGCTTTTATTTATTTTTTTTTCTCCCCCCTGCAAGAGCATTCATTAGGAGCCGTCCAGTCGTGACTGGTTTTGCTATTTTGTCGCATTTTCCAGGCTTGTCTCTTGCTGGAATGTACGAACACGACAGGCTGAACAACAACAACAACACAGCCGATCACAAGGTGAGTCATGACAAAGTGAACATAACTAGAAACGGCACAGGAATATGTTACAGCAACAGTCTCCTGTTAAGTCCCGCTGTGTAAATTTTTCAGACGGTATCTGTCTGATCCATGTGTGTTTATCATTCCCTGATCGTATTTAAGTAATACCAGATTATTGTTGGTTTGTATGCCTACAAAAACCTAAAATAAATCTATTCAAAATTGAGAAAACTTCCTGGATGGGAAGCGAAACGTCTTCAGCTTCAGAGTAGAAGTCCAGTTGTTTTTTATTTATTTTTTTAACCTCTTTTGGATTGATCATGACCTGGATGACTGAGAATCTTCACCAACTAAAATAAATCTATTAATTGATTTATTTTATGTCTTTTTTTATTTATTTGCCTTTAGTTTCAATTAAATTATAGTCGACCAGAAAGGTAGTTTTGTCACCATATTGAATCGAGGATCGAAAATAAACTACTATATATGCAATAATTTAAATAAAAATGTTACTACATTAAAACAAACAAACCCAAAATAGTATTGATAATTATTTTATTTTACAATTTAATATTTACATGTCGAAATTAATTTGTTTAGATGATTTAAAATCATATAGAATTAGGTCAGTATTTAATTGTTATATTTAGTTGTTTATTATTTGCTCTGCTAGATTTAATCATAATAATTTCATGACCTTAACATCTGATTGATTGAGCTGCACAGCCTTCCATGGCAGCGTTTGCCCCACCGTCTGATTCTCAGGGGTAAAGTTGGCAGAGTAAATGAAATGTAAAGAATAAACGCATAAATATTACATTTTTGATCAAATAGACTATTTAAACATTTAAAAACACTGAACATTGTAAAACATTATTCATACTGTATTGTGACACTTTTTTAGCCCCTTTTTTTTATCACGACTCTGTGGGTCAAACTGATGGAAAACGAGTGTAAAGTGTCTCCGTTCATATCTCTTTTCCCACACATGGAGGATTATGGGTAATTGCACCGCCGCAGACATTTGCGGTCCAGCGAACGAGCAGCCGTCCCCCTGGATGACGAGGCTCTGCGTGCGTCCAGAGCTGATTTGTGGAAAGGCTCAAATGCAGCGAGGGCGGCTGAGGCCGGCACAACAATGAATTTGCTCACAAGTGCAGCTTGTGACTGCCGCTGCTTATGAAAACAGGCCCGTCCGTAACAATGGCCCAACACAACACCCCATTATTTGAACCAGTTGGTTTGTTCATGGCTCTACAAGATATTTACTTCTTGTTTTGTTCTGAGTTTTGCGATCTTTCACTTTTTGTGTCCAAAGGGAAAAAAAAAAGGACAAATGGCAGCAAAGAGGACAAGCTAGTGGCGTTTAGTGCATAGAAACATTACTTATTGATTTCCAGAATTTCATGAGACCCAATACTTATTAATATTCCACAATGAGAGAAACCAATTAACTGTCTGCACTACAAAAAGGGAACTAAAAGTAAGTCAAATTGAAATTAATGTATTTTTCCATGATTTAAGCAGGTAAATAAGACTATTTGCCAATGGAATAAGATTTTTGCTCTTAAAATGTGAATATTTCATCTCTATCATCTTATTTCAAGGGCAGGATATCTAATTATCTTATTGTAGGGGTCAAAATACTAACTCCATTGGCAAATAGTCTTATTTACATGCTTAAATCAAGGAAAAATACAATTAATTTCAAGAAAATTTGACTTACGTTTGCTTCCCTTTTTGCAGTGTGAGAAATTGTTTTCTTGATTTGGACAACAGGGAGCATCAAATCCTATTTATGGGCAGGAAACTAAGGATTGAGACTCCATGTTTCTCTCTCAACTCCGGCAATGAATACTGTGGAGTACATAACAACATAGGCTGTGCTGTCAAGGCTGAGAACCAGAGAAGAACAGAAGAGATAAGGATCGCTTGTCCAAAAACACAAAGAGCAAACAGACAATTGACCAATTCAGAGGGCTGTCCTTTACTTTTGGCCACTTAAGGAAAGTGAGCCAGTAGGTGTAGATCATTTGTCACACCGTGAGAATCTCATACCAATCAGGGTAAAGTCGCAGTGTTTCCAGTTTTCTTCTTTTGCCTGAATCTTGAGCATCGTCTTGAAACACTCACACCCTTCTGAATATAATGTATAATGAACTGAGCAGAAGGGTGTGAGTGTTTCAAGACGATGCGTCTTGAAACACTCACACCCTTCTGCTCAGTTCAATGCGTGACTGAACTGTCAGCACTTTAATGAGGGCTTAAAATGGCAGAAGAAAAAGAAAATTAAAACAAGAGACCCACTTTCTACGCATTGTTCTAGGGACTATGGTGCTTCTCTGGTGATGCACATTGCTAAAGCTATAAATAAGCCTCTAAATCACTTTCCCCACATGACGACATTTTGTTTCCTGTCTGCAGGACTCGGAGAGCGGCGGAGACAGCGGCTACCCCAGCGAGAGGAGGAGCGAGGGGGATCCAAATGATCACGTAGACGGGGTAAAGAGTTTTAACTTTTAACTTCATGTGAATAAGATCAGTTTCTCAGGTCCAAACGAAATTGACAGGGAAACACTTTGAAACATTGAAACTGCTATTAATCAACGTTCAGACATTTAACTTCCTAATATACATTCAAGATTGTTGTGTAATGCACGTTGTGTTTCGTCATATAGGCCCACCACCGCTACCACAGACCTTATTCTGAGTCGGATGACGACAGCATCAGACGGGTAAACAAACTCAGATAACGCCGTGTGAATGCCCCCCCCCTTCCTCCAATCATAGTCATTCTCTTTGTGATCGAATAACCGCTCTCAGTTCCTTCCCTCGTCGTCACGTTTTCATTCTTCTCACAACAAGAACCATTCCTCCTCTTTCCATTGACACACGGCTCCTACTCATTTCCTTTGTTTCCCTCCCCCTGGCTTAGAGGAAGATGGTAGCTCCTCCGAGAGTCTCGGCAAACTTATACTCAGAAAGTCCCGTCAACGAAGGGGTGATTATCTGCATGTAGGCTGGTTGGTGTGGAGCGCTTCTGCTGTTTACCGAGCTTTTAAAGTTTGTGTGCAGCTGTTTCAATATGCACGCTTCTAGATTTTTTTTTTTATATATTTTTTTGGCATAGTAGAACAAAATTTATGAATCTCAGTGAGAGGATATGTGGAAAGAAACACCATCTACCTCCAGTTGACTTACTCCACCATCTAGTTTAACGCTTCTCACCATAATAGCTTTCTGCGTGTTCTCCTGCTTTTTCAGCTCTGAGCTCAAACCCGCTGTCTGTCATATCCCGGTCATCATATTTAGCTTTCTGTCGCTCTCTTTTTTAATTTATTTTTTTGTTTATATTGGTCATTCGTCTCTCCTCAGCTGACGGACGAGAAGTGGAGCTTCTTCCACTCGTCTCGTGCCCACGTCCATCGACCTTCCTGCGTGGCCACCGAGGTGGAGCGCCTCAACGCGCTGCTGCAGAAGAAGATCGGTCAGTCCATCCTGGGGAAGGTGAGACCACCGACATCAAAGTCACTCAGTCAGGATAGAAACAAATATTTGACCAATACTGTCACCTCAAGAATTGGAGCTTTGCAACTAAAACAAACAGTGAAGCCAAATACATAATATATTTGAAGTGAACCTGCTTTATTTGGATTGCCCTAAATAAAATCCAGGACAAACAGTTAACTTCACAACTCACTGAACAAGCGAAAAGAGTCAATACACTGCAAAAAGGGAACTAAAAGTAAGTAACATTTTCTAGAAATTTGTAAATTTTTCATTGATTTGAGCTGGTAAATAAGACTATTTGCCAATGGGATTAGTAGTTCTACCCCTTAAATAAGATAATTAGATATTCTGCACTTGAAAAATGATGATGGAGATGAATTGTTCCTACTTTAAGTGCAAAAATCTTATCCCATTGGCAAATAGTCTTATTTACCTGCTCAAATCAAGAAAAATGCACTCATTTCAAGAAAAGTGTACTTAATTTTAGTTCCGTTTTTGCAGTGTACACTACAAAAAGGGAACTAAAAGTAAAATTTTCTTCAAATAATGATAATTAAAAAAAATTGAGCCAGTAAATAAGAAAAATTTCCAATTGAATAAGTAATTTGACCCCTAAAATAAGCTAATTAGACATCCTGCACTTGGAATAAGACGATGGAGATGAGTTGTTCCTGTTTTAAGTGCAAAACTCTTGTTCCTTTGGCAGATAATTTAAACTTGCCCGCTCAAATCAAGGACAAATACGCCAATTTCAGCGTAGTGCTCTTTTCCATTAGTACCTACTTGACTCGACTGTACATGGTTTCAGTCATTTCCAGGTCGTCATAGAAAAGTGACGTGACGAGATTTGTTTGTTTTCACATCAGCCAACAAGCACATAAGCGTCAGCACCTCTTTGCTGGATCATAGTTTTTATTTAAGTGTTGCCATTTTCCTTAAAGCTCAGAATACGCTCAGTGACTGTTGCAATATTTTAAAGATGGTGGGTTTGCTTCCAACTGTGACGCCACCCTCTAGCCAATCAGTAAATCCTTATCCTTAGATAGGAAATTTTTTGACCAATCTGTATAATCTGATTGAATTTGACTTTGGAAAGTGTCTTGAGATGACATGTTTCATGAATTGGTGCTATATAAATAGAATTTAATTGAAATTAAATGGCAGTCTTTGGCTGTTAAATTTTAAGCTTGTCTCAGCTCACCTGAAAACCCAACCGATTACACACTGAAATATTATCCGTTACTGAGTACTAGCACCCAATAGAAAACCCCAACAAACTAGTAGAGTCGAGCTGAGTGGGTTCTAGTGCAAAAGGAGCTTCAAAATTTCCAGAAGTCTTCCCGTGCCACAGCGACCGTAAACATTCATATAGATCTACAAGGAAATGGCTTAAATCAAAGTTAGTCGGTTATTCCCTTTTCAAACTCATTTAGAAAAATTGGAAATAAAATGGGGGCCAAAATAGATCCCTGGGGAACACCCTTATATACTGTAATTGGTGTGTTTTCTCCCACACATTGATTTCTGAACCTGTTCAGGGCAACTTCAATGAATCCTACAGAATCTCTACATATAATGTTGACATATAGAGCCCCATGAGTAGGAGATGAGGTGTAAAAAGAGGCTCCCTTTCTGTCGGGACTTGTTTTTTTTTTTTTATGTTTAATTGTTTTCTTTGAACACAATGAATGAAATAAAAAAATTTAAGATTGTCCATCGCTTCAATAATGGCCCGAAGTTAAAATGTCTAGTTAGGTTTGTTGCAAGCCATCTAGCCTGAGTAAGATACGGGGCCCATAAAAGTATGCCGTTTCATATTATAAATCAATTTAGTGTGACTGATGAGATACATATACCTTAAATATTATTATATCATTTTGACATTTCATCATTGCTTTTTTTTCTCTCCATTGTTTGCTTCTCCTGCCCAGGTCCACCTGGCCATGGTCCGCTACCACGAAGCGGGTCGTTTTTGCGAGAAGGACGAACAGTGGGACCAGGACTCGGCCATGTTCCACCTGGAGAGAGCCGCCTTGTGCGGAGAGCTGGAGGCCATAGTGGCCTTAGGGAAATGTTACCTGCAGCTGCCTCATCACATTCTCCCAGACATGGAGGTGGAGGTAAAAAAAAAAAAAAAAAAAACGCACGCCGGGTTGATTTTTCCTTCTCATTTTTACCTGTGGGCTGATTTGGTGTGGATAAGGTCTGTTGCCACTCTGACTTGCCGTGTGTTGGCAGGATAACGCGGGAAACAGGATGAAAGGATTCAAGTATCTGCTGCAGGCGGCTGAGGCTGGAGACAGATCCTCTATGATCATAGTGGCCAGAGCCTTCGATAATGGATTCAGCCTGTCTGCTGACAGGTCGGTGAACAAAGCCCAGCAACATTTTAGAAATTGTTTACTGCCCCCTAGTGGAATTTTAGTGCAATTATATTTTTCTTCAAATACAGTGGTTTTTTTCCCCCTTCGTTCGGTCTTCTGAATTTCTCCGTTTCTTATTCCCAGAAAGCAGGATTGGGAAGAAGCGATCCACTGGTATGACAGTGCTCTGAACATGACGGACTACGATGAGGGCGGGGAGTTCGATGGCACGCAGGACGAGCCGAGGTACTTGCTGCTGGCCAGAGAGGCGGAGATGTACCAGGAGGGAGGCTTCAACCTCACCGCGGATCCACAGAAAGCAGGTTAGCTCCATTAATGGACACTTAAATTTCTCATATCATTACACTTAATTTTTGTATAATAACCCAAGAAAACCTGGTCCAATGTGAAAATATAACAATTAAACTAATTTTTTGGTACGATTTCCCTAATGTAGTTGGACGTTAGACGAATAAATGACGCCTGTTTGTTGGGACAGACCGTAACGTGTCTTCTCTCGCTACAGGGGACCTGTTTACGGAGGCTGCGGAAGCTGCCACGGCAGCCATGAAGGGTCGCCTGGCCAACCAGTACTACATGAAAGCCGAAGAGGCCTGGGCGCTGGTGGAGGAGTAATCCTGGAGGCACGACTGATCCGCTCGACGCCTCTGGGAGTTTCTGAGTCACATGGATTTTTACACGTTCAGCATTTTACCCTGAATGATTCTTGTTTACATATTTTTATGACAGAATTTCTGCTGTTAGCGGTTTCCCTGTGCGTGTGTGTGTGTGTGTGTGTGTGTGTGTGCTGAGCCTTTGACGATCAGACTTTTCTCTCCCTGTTCCCGTCTCTTTTTTTTTTTCCTGAGGCTAATCATCCTGTCTTCCATTTTCCCTTTTACTTTCCGGCCCCTCGTTACATTTTATTTAAGTCAATATGGTTGTGTAAATAAGAGAAAAAAAAATGTCTGAAGGATCAGAACAAAGAAAAAACGTTTACTTATTTTCCCCCTTTCTAATGTTAATAAAATAATATTGGAGGAGTTTGTGTAAAGATGCAGAGAATGAAAGTATATAATAAAGGTTTGCCTTGCTTTTTATTGATCATGTTGTCATGTTCTCTGGCCAATCTGTACGTGAGTGGAGTTGAGTTATAAAATTATCTTAGATTCTTACTTTTCTCTAATTTAAAGTCTTTAAATAACCATTAACAACATTATTGTCATATCTCCAGAATCAGCAAAACAAAGACATCACTTGATTTTTGGATTGCTTGACTTGGTTACAGCACCCTCCACATTTATTGGTTAAAATGTGTAAAAGGGGTTAAAATCAAATCAGTTTTATATGTGTGTAAAAGTGAACCTTCTGGCCAGGCTAAAGTCCTGAAGATGGTGCTGCTGTCTCCTATCTTGTTTGCGCTGACTGTGATTCGGATCAGGCCCACAGCGCAGGTTCAGGTTTTTTATTCTGCAGCTTGATTGGATGTTGCCTTAGAATCAGGGGCTTGTGGGAAGTTCCTATAAACTGGCTCTGAATTTAAAAAATCTGAGGTCAATTATTTTAAGACATGTACAAATAACACAGTTTCTGTGGAATAATTTGACAGGGCAATTTGTATATTGAAAATTTGCATGTGAAAAACAATATGTCACCCGCCTACACTTTTACAGCCATAAAAATCATAAGCATAATAGTTTCTAGACCTATAAGATTACATGGCATGAAGCCCTTTGGTAGATTATTACAAAACCATATATGATACAGACAAACGTGAAGTGGTGAGTATTTTTATTTGTTTCAGGGTTTTCTTATTTTTTATTTTGGTCTGCATTTAAATTGTTACTAAAAGTGAGCAATACTGTACAGCATTATGCTGCGTAACACGATTTGCTCCGTCATATTTACCTTCTCTGTTTAATGAAGCGTTTTCAAGTCCACGTGAAGACATGATGATTAAAGTTAAAAGTCCAAGTCACGTCAAAAGTCATTTAACTTGTGTCCAGAGTCTGACATTGATACCAAGTCACATGACTCATAGCCACACCTCTGGGGGGGGGGGACTACTGAACTAAAATAGTAAAGACCTGTTAAATCTAAAATGGAAATTACAGCGTTATAGGTTGGCCTGATATAAGGAAATAAACATAACTGCAATTCAATTGCTCAGTATTCCATTATTAACACTTTTCTGTTTCGTTACTTTTTTAAATACAATATCCCAACTGTTCTTTTATCTTTAGTAGCCACAAAGCATATATTGATTGAGAGCAGCAAAAAATGCATGCAACAGGCTGAATATATTTCTGGCATTCAGAATTGCTGGCTCCTGAAATATCTTAATGAGTAATGCACACAAGCAGTGTGTTGCCATTGCAACATTTCACACATTGATATTGTTCTTTCTTCTTTAAAGTCTTTGAATTAAAGTATTAATCTGTTATGAAGCCAATTTTTCAGAAAAGAAAAAATTTAATCCAAGTTAAAATACTTGTACAAATCTATATGTGCAATAAATCACCGGACAATTAAAATTGTATTTAGATATGTTACATTTGAGTTCATAGTATAAAATGCATATATTTGTTTTCACAGATCAAGAAGTTAAAATCTTGTTTTAAAAGGGTATATCCTTCCCTCCATTTTCACAAAGCACATAGGCACGAAAGAATCACAGCATGGTGCTAAGAGTATTATTTTGCTGTGGAGAGATTCTTTTTCACCAAAGTTAAGATTTTGCTTTGATTCATGCCAGAAAGATCAATTATTATATAAAAGGGGCTGAATAAAAATCTACACAGACAAAGCCTCGCTGTAAACAATTACAAGACCTTCACAAGCTGCATCACATCTCAAATCCATCACAGTTCTAAAAACAGCCGCTTCGTTTAATTGTCAAAATATTTAAGATTAATTTCTTGCAAACATGTTTCTGGGATTGGCTTCAGTTTATCTACTGTGACACCTTTTTATTTTAATTAGAGAGAATATCTGCTGATAATATTGTCATCCATAGACATTATTGAGGTATATAATGTATATACCAACATATGATCGTCATCAAATGGGGGTGGTTCTGTCAAACTCAGGCACGTGCAGAGGGTGGGGGATGGGCGGCGGAGGGGGCTGGATCACCTGCCTCTTTTTTCTTCTTGTCCACAGGTGCCTTTTTGGTTGAAAAAAAAAACTAATAAGAAAAATATAATTCCTGTGATATCAAATGAAAACAATTATTAATGTTATTGAAGTATTAATAATGTTATTTCATAAAAAAAAAATACATGCAAGGACCCCAGTCACCTATTAACCTTTTACCCACGTGACGCGCTTGGTAACTTCTTTCTGCAGACGGCAGGCTGCGGGGTTTGGGTCTGGGCTCTGTATCGGTATGTGGGCTCTTTTGTTCCAAATTCCTAAAAAAAATATTTGGTCATGAAATCGGTAAGTGAGAGGTATGATGAGATATCTGCGCTTTTGAGACGACACAGCAACTTTGTGTCGTTTCTGCTGTAGTCTGGACTCTGGAGGCGCAGACTAGCATAGAGGGGCTAAACACAGCCCACATGGTGGAGGAGAAAAGAGCCATGTGATGCAGTCCTAATCAGGAGGAGCAGACAGGTGAGGAGAAGCAATTTTTATCCGGCCATAATCATTCAGATAGTAGTTTGCTGTTGTAGTTTTATTAAAACTGAAGAATAAAAAAAACGACTTTAATGATACGCTAATCACAGCTGTCTCACAAATGGAGGGTAATGGAGTGCACATTGCGTTGTAAACACACAAGAAGAAAGTTATTTTCTTCAGAAAAAAAAAAAGAAAATAAGCTGTAAATTTAAAATGAAACATTATCCTGCGTAGGTTTTATTCCTGGGTAGATAGTTTATGAATTGACCAGTCAAAGCACTTGTGTGATCCCGTGTGATTAGCAAAAAACAGGACCCAGAATCTAAAACAAAACCCACATGTTCAAGATTGCCTTTTCATTATGATTTTCTGTTACTTTCCTGTGTGTAGTTTGTGTTGTTTCTTTTAATTATGACGATGTTGCTTTTACCATTTATTGTTTTTACCTGTAAGGTTTCATTGAGTGTTTTGAAAGGCTCTTAAAATAAAATGTTTTATTATTATTATTATACAGAGGAGCTCTGTGCCACATTTTCACCAAACAAGCAATTTTATTTAAATATAATGAGAAAACAGGTAGTCGATTTAAAAATAATTTTAGATTATCATGCATAATGTCTCCTAAAGAACAACTTCTTAGACTAAAAAAATAAAGGAGCTGCTTGAAGCTGCCAAAGGGAGTGGTCTGTTACCCAGCTGGGTTAGAAAGAGTTCAACAGGTAAGAACAAAAATACTAAGTTTTCCTAGTCAACATACAGCTGTTTGATAGTGAATGTAGAAATTTACAAGCAGTCAGTTTAAGAATTGTACAAACTACGATCCAAGAGCCAAGTACCAAGGCAAGTTTTTTTTGCTGGCGATGAAATTAACCAAGTTTTTAAAAGAATGCATGGTCGACACAGCAGCTGTCTTGTGTCCATAGAGCAAAAGACAAGTTTGAAAAAAAAATATTTATCACGCAGGACAGTGACTCGGCGTGTGGGACAACAATTTCCCCCTGGGATTATTAAAGTATTTCTGATGAAGATGAAGATAAAGCAGTGAGTTAAACAAAAAGGTGGAGTGCTTTAAGTTATATTCACTGGCACTGGATGAAAGTCATGATATAAAAGACAGTTGTCATTTTTATCTGAGGGATTAATGACAGTTAAGAGATAACGGAGAAGTTTTTGACCATGGAGTCCCTGACAGGACAAACGCAGGGAGAGGATTTAAATTACCGGTTGTCTGCTGTCATTGAAAGAATGAAGCTACGTTGGAGTAAATTTGCCAACTTGAAAAAATGTTGGGCTGCTGAAAAGAATCCAGGATAAAGTGGAAGAGGAAAATGCTAAACAGGATGTCATTTTCCTTCACTGCATTCATCATCCATCAGGAATCTGTGTGCCGTTAAATGCATATTGCAGCTCAATCGTGTCGTTAATCCGGTTGGAAAACTTGTTAAATTTATACGAGCAAAGGGGACTTCAGCTTCCGTCGGTTTATTACGTTCTGGAGGAAACCGATGCCGATCATCAGGACTGGCTTTACCACTCGTGTCCGCTGGTTAAGTTTGGGCAAAGTGTTCCAGCGAGTGTGGGAGCTGGAAGAGGACATTTGGGCATTTTTGGAGTTAATGAGGGAAATCTGACTAATTTCCTGAGCTGAGGGGCAAAAGAACTGTGCCTTTGCGTTTGCTGTGGACCTATTTTCACACATGAATGAGCTGAACTTAAAGCTACAGGGGAAAGGTCAGTTTGTGCACAACATCCTTCAAATCCTGGCTCACCCTATTCTCCAGGCAAATTTCAAACAATATCTTTCATTTTCCTACGTTAGCCTTGCAAACGTAGGACAGCACTATTCCCACTGAAAGTGAGCGTGATTTTAAAATGTTGTGGGGAAAGAATACACTTGGAAAATAATTTGTACAATAAGCCTCACACATTCATGCTTTACTGCCTATTAAAGGCAAAATCTTTTTTAGTAGTTCACACAAACACTTCATACATCTGGTTCTGGCCCGGCCCCTCTGTCAAATTTAAGAACCCATTGTGGCTTAGGGTTAGAAGTTTGCCCACCCCTGTCCCACAGAAAGAAAAAGGTGAATCAGATGTGGAGATTGATTATTAGGAAAGACGCAAAGCTACAGTTGACAACACAGGGAACACTGAGAGAAGGAAGACAAGAGTCAGCATGAACAAAATACACAGGGCTGCAGTGGACAGGAAGGATGAGACAGGAAAGAAGACGCACTGGACTTGGAAGAAAAAAGAAGAGGGAAAACAAATGCATAAATGTACTAATAAAACATGAGCACACACACAAATAAGGTTTAACCTGAAGTTTGGGGTCAGTTTGGCTGTATGTTTTCTCATGTTTACAGGTAACACTAAGGTAACATATCACTTTTCATTTTGTTTGCAGTTTTATGTTAAAATGGATCCAACTGTGCTGTTCTGAACAGGCCGTCTTCCGTCTGGGCTAATCAATAATCAGTAATCAATTATGGATAATTGAAGGAGTCCTGCAGAGTGAAATTCTGATTGTAATAAAATTGAATAAACATATTTTTCCTAGATTTTAATCTAATGTATGAGTCTGTTAACTGTTTTGTTACACATCATGGTACATCGAACAGTAAAAGTTATGTTTTAATTTTGTACTAATTGGCACTAGAATTCAGACAAATGGCCCTTTTTTTTACTTTGATCACCTGCCCCTTTAATGGTTTCTGTGTGGCCTTGGTCAAACCTATTGGTTTCTGTTGCTTTATACATTTAACTTAACTACTGTAAATTTGTTCTGGAGCTCCAACAGAAAACTTAAAACTTTCCATAGTAGCTGAAATAAAACTGCTCTGTTGGCCCTTACTTGTACTGAGTATAAAAATACAGCTAGGAAAACACCTCTGAAAACATCAGCCATCTTTGAAGTACCCGTATGTACGTGGTGCTATAAGGTAGCGTGGCCGAGCGGTCTAAGGCGCTGGATTAAGGCTCCAGTCTCTTCGGGGGCGTGGGTTCGAATCCCACCGCTGCCATTAGCTTTTTATTTTATTTGGGGCCATAGCTCTGCATTTTGTTCTGCTACCATTCACCAGGTGATGTAGAAATAGCTCAACGATTCAAGCGTCGACCGTGAAACCACTCCGTGTATAGTTCTGGCTGACTGAAACACCCCCCCTCCCCAACCCCACGTGTCTAGTGCGCTAGCTGCTCAACATGGAACCTCCAGCCCAACGGTTAACTTGAGCTGCGCTGCTCCTCTGCGAGCTCCACACACCCAGACGCTTCTTCGCACTAATGTAACGGTTGGCACTAAACTGCGACGTGTGCAGGTGAGTGTTACGTGTGTCCCGGCGTGGTTACTGTTTTCATAAAAAACGTCTTAAACCCCCCGGCCCGATGACTGGCTACTATTTCGTCTGGCATGTTTCTGTGAGCACGCCAGGCTAAGCTACTGTGTGCTAGGCTAGCTGCTATCCGGCGAACGGTCGTGCTGTATGTATACAGGATTTTTTTTTCACACACATGGTTGTAGCACTTTGTCTTGCGTAATTTCTACTTTAATTTTAATTTTATTTTGCTTTTTGCAGACCCAATGACCAGCTCGTGAGGGGTTTATACTCGGCTGCTAATGAAGCTATCATATCCAAACACTGTCCTTTTAAGTGACTTCCTGTCTAATCTGGTTATTTTAACGATCTGGATTTACTGTTGTATAGGTTTGCGAGACAAAGTCCTGATTACAAGATGTTTTCATATAGAAATCTGGTGTTACCGGATTGGATTGCTTAGTGTGTCATCATGTGGCTGCTACCTGGACAGTGTCAGTGAACGCATCATCTGACAGCCTGCTTGCTGATTACTAACTTTATACATGGTAGCTCATAATGCTTGCACTGCATATATCCTGACGAAGCTGTAGAGAATCCTGATTTAACCTTAAGAGTCTGCCTCATTTCACGGCTCTTTAGGGTTCTGGTCTGTTGTTTGTGTCAACAGGCTTGGTGTGGCCTTTAAGGACACAATAACAGGGAGTTTTAGTCATTGTAACTCTGTTTATGTTTGTTTTTTCCAGGTGGGCTCTCTCAGGATCGTCCGCTGGTCCTTTCTGGCGACATCTTTTGGCCCCTGGCTCTGATCACATCAATATGGCTAGTGGCGATGAGGACGACCCCATTATAGAGGAGGTATGTCATTTCAGATCAAATGTGAAGGTATCCTGTGAATAAGAAGAATGATTTGATAAACTTTTATTATAAAAACTTTTATTAATAATCGTGAAGATGTACAGTGCCTTGTTCCCATAGACTTTAATGTATTTTTGTAGGATTTTATGTGATAAACCAACACAAAATAACACATTGTTATCAACTGGAAGGAAAATGATACATGCTAGTCTAAGTTTTTTTTTTTTTTTTTAATTAAAGAAATCTGAAAAGTTTAGTGTGTAGTTGTATAATATGTAGAAACATCTCTCTGTGAACTCAGAAAGCAAATGTTGTTATGGATTTTGTTCAGAGGCATCAGAGTAGAACCAGCTTTCCACTTGACAATTATTATCTTTTGTTTGGTCTATCCCATGAAATCCCATGAAATCCCGATGCAGTTGTTGCGGTTACGATGTGATAAAATGAGAAAGTTCAAGGGATGTGGCCCCTTTAACGAGGCTGTGTCGCTCATATTGGATTAAGATGTTGTTAAGGCAAATATTTTATCAAAGTTGTTCCTTCTATCTTTAACCTTAGCTATTTTTTTGCTGACTCTAATATTTGCTTCCAGAATTAGATCTTTTGTTAGCTTGGACAGTAGCTACAGCAGTCCTTACCTTATAACTCTTGGCAAGGTTCGCTCACACGCAATGTAAAAGTCTCGAAATGTCTGCAATATGATTTATGTATTTCCCAGGTCTGGATAGATGTAGAAAAAGAAAACGGTGCACAGAGTAATATTTGTATTTCCATAATTTACTCTCTGTTCCTTTGTCCAAAAACTATTTCCTGTTATTTCTTCGTTGACATTTTGTGGATGTTAATTTGCAAACAGGTGCTAAATTCTCCGGTCAATGACCACTCTTCTGTTTCCTGTAGATTGACGTATACCTCTCCAAAAGTCTTGCAGATAAACTCTACCTCCTCCAGGTGAGCTTTGGTTTCACTGTCCTGCCGCTTGTGCTGTGATCAGTTCTCATGGTCCTCTGAACTGTCTTTTGATGTGATTCACGTTAAACCTTCAAAATGTCTGGAGTTACTCACTTCCATTTATTTTGTCTCAGTACCCTGTGCGACCGGGCACCATGACCTACGATGACGTCAACCACCTGTCGGCTAAGATCAAACCCAAACAGCAGAGGGTAAACGGGCCCTTTTGTGTTATCCAGTGTTCAGTTGACCTCTTTTTAAGTCTGTGTTTTGTGTTTTAGTGCCATTTAAACCTTCTTTAATCCTGTGCCTTCTGGAAAATTATGGAGTCTGATATTTTACTGGTCTGTGGAAATATACTTAGTTTTTCCAGCCATCTTTCCATCCATCTGTGCATTACTCATCAGTTTGTCTCTTCATCAATCTATCCACCATTTATTCATCTGCGTGTTCACCATTCCTCGACTATCCGCCCATCATACATCCATCTGTCTGCCTTTTCATGTATCCTTCCGTCCGTCCATCCATCCATTTTTCCTCCCTCTGTTATCTATCCGCTCATCTGTTTATCATCATCCCATTTAGGCCAGCGTGATATTAGAAAATCTTACAACTGCGATAATATATGCAAATATTCCATTTCATTTGCCATATCTGCAAATTTTTGTCTTTCCTCCGTTTTCTTTTTTCATCTGTGCTTTCATCTCTCTGTGACCTTGGGCATCGTGGGTAATGTCATTTGTGTCCGATGTGAGCATCTGCATGAGTCTACAATGGCTAAGTGTCACATTAGCACGTAAAATGCAAGTTAATAACACTGGGGTCATATTAGCCTACAATTACTGCACTCCAAACAGTCTCTTACTCCATGAATATTGCACACGCTGATATTGGGATATTTGCAACATATTGTGCAGGTTTCACTCGTCTGTTTGTTTATTTGTTCATTCAGATTCTTTCCTTCCTCTCATCTATCTATAGCCCATTATTGGACTGTCTACTCTCTGGGTTTTGCAGGTTCCAGATTTAAACCCTGAAAGGTTTAAGAAATATCTGTATCTAACTATACTTGAAAAATGGACTAAAATGAACATTATGGGATTAATGAGTCTGAAAAGCTTTGCTGCTGTACTATAAAAACACGTAGGGGCTTTGTTGAGCTTTATTTGGTCTCTTATTCACTTATTGACCAGCGTGGCGTTTGAGCCTGTGTCAAGCTCACCTTTACATTGATATAACAACGTTGTTTTGAGATATATTCAAAAACCCTAAATGTCACCTTGTTCTCAGAATGTGTTGTTCTGACTTGTTTGTGTCTTTTTTTTGTCAATCAGCTGGAGCTGGAGATGGCCATGAACACAATGAGTCCCAACTACTGTCGCAGTAAAGGAGAGCAGATAGCTCTGAATGTGGACGGGACGACCTACGATGAAACGAACACCTACTCTGTGTACGTCTGCGCTTAAACCTCAAGGTTTTGAGCCTGTTTGGTTAATTTGCTGGTCTCACCTTGTTTTGTTTATTTCTCCTCTCCAGAAAAATGATGGACAAACAGACGTTCTCCTCCATGCAGGCCACCACCAACACCTCCAGATATGCGGCTGCTGTGTTTCGCAAAGGTGTGACCTGATTAGCTGGTTAAGCAGCTGCTAAAGTGCTGCACAAAAGAAGTAATACCTCCTGAGCTGTTTCAAGTTTGGTCATGTTACTGTCACAAACTCTGGGATTTTATGTGACAAGAGTGATGCATGGCTGTGAAGCAGAAGGAAGATGATGTTTATTTGTATTTAACTCATTTTAATCTAATACTGCTAATTACTCCACCCATACTGACAGAAAGGAGAGCAGTAAGAGAAACGGCTAAGAGAGCTGGGGACTCTGGAAGAGCTGCAGGGATCCACTACTCAGCTTGGGAAAACTGCTGACTGGACATCTTTTTTGTCATGCACCCTACAAACCCTACTTTTTTATATAATCTACAGAAAAGCAGCAAGAAGAACGCCATTAGAGATACTTTTTATTTAGCAGTTTGCCACAAGTCATGTAGGCGACACAGAAAGTATGTGGGCCACGGTGCTTTTGGTCAAATGAGACCAAAATGTAACTTTTTAGCTACATTTCAAACATGTATAGGAGAAAACTAATGTTGTACATCATCCTAAACACACCATCCCAGCTGTTAAGCATGGGAGTGACAGCATCATGCAGTGAGGATACCACTCTCAAACAAGAGTTAACACGTCATAGTTGAAGGGAAGATGGATAATCCTGGGAGAAAAGCTGTTAGAGGTTGCAAAAGACTTGAGACAAGGGGGAAGGTTCATCTTCCAGAATGAAAACTTCCCAAAAAGTACAACCAGAGCTACAATAAAGTGGTTTTGACAGAAGTATTTTCATGCTTCACAGTGTAATGTGACCTGAAAGGTGATGTTCATCCAATCTGACCAAAATTGAGATATTTGGCAAAGAAGAATTACAAATATTTTAGTTTCTAGATGTGTAAAGCTAGCAGAGATGTACCTCAAAAGATTTGCAGCTGAAAATGCATCCCAGGTTTTCCTTTTGCTTCATAATCACGTGGTACTTGGTGTTGGTCTGGCGCATAAAATCCCAATAAAATAGGTTATGATTTACTGCCATTTTTATATTATTGCAAAACACTGTACAGTCTTACATTGTCTGATTTACAGTTGGTGAACAGTCAAAGACTGACTTAATGGTGTGTGATTGTTGTTTTATATTGTCCTCATCAACAGGTGAGCTTCATATCACCCCTCTGACGGGAATCCTGCAGATGAGACCCAGCTTCTCTTACCTGGACAAAGCAGACAGTAAAACTAGGGAACGAGAGGCGGCTAATGAAGGTGTTTTTCTTTTTTCTTTTCCACAAACAATTTGCTGCTGTTTTACTTTTAAATAGGGCAGACAATCATGACAAATATTTATTTCTTCCTTGATAACCATTATTTTAATGTTCTCCTTCTATAGATGATCTGCTTCTCTGTATGAGGG
Source organism: Fundulus heteroclitus (assembly GCF_011125445.2). NCBI lineage: Eukaryota > Metazoa > Chordata > Actinopteri > Cyprinodontiformes > Fundulidae > Fundulus > Fundulus heteroclitus. The sequence continues at coordinate 9,805,071 of NC_046370.1, forward strand.
ATTGCTGCAAAGTCATTGACACGGTGCAGGCGACTGTCCACAGTCGCTGCACACTCATCCAGAAGTGAATGCTGCAAGTCAGTGACTCAATGTAATCTGCTGGGATTCCTTAGATGGAAAACTTTGTGACTAATCTGTCAGTATGATTTGCTTGATGTGACTCTGTACGCTGCCTTGAGAGGTAGTTTGGGGCTATATGAATGTAGCTAAAATTCCCGAAATATTGGTAGCAATAAAGAGATTGGCTGCTTTCCTCAAAGTTTAATTGATGAAGTAATATTGTCTTTAGACTAATTGGTTCTGGTGTATATTTTTACACATATGTGACCAAAGTTTTGTCTTTGTAGGAGGAGATTCTTCTCAGGATGAAGCTGAGGAGGAAGCCAAAGCAATTACAGTGAGTGTTTATATTCGATAACAAAATAATGTGCAGTTTACACAGACCTTTAGAGTCTTTTTAATTTTTATTTATTTATTTTTGCGGGACTAGTGGCTCACTTTTTAACACAGTAGGCTGACAGGAAGGGGGGTAGAAGTGGGGGAGAGACATGCGGCAAAAGACCGCGGGTCTAAGGACTAAGGCTTCAGTACATGGGTCGTGCTACCTGCTGCGCCACCAGCATGTGACACCAGCCACACGTTGGTGACGTGTGACACCTTTTTAATTTTTTCCGGTCATGTTCCTTTTCAGGTGAGGTTTGCCCGGCCCGAATCTGAGCAGGCCCGGCAAAGGAGGATCCAGTCCTACGAGTTCCTGCAGAAGAAGCAGGCGGAGGAGCCCTGGATCCACCTGCAGTACCATGCAGCTAAGGTAGAGGGCGCACTCACCTTATTTTATTACCTTATAAGAGAGAAAGTTTTGACTTTTATCAATTTACTTTTTAATTAATGACCATAGAAGATCCGTTGCTGTTGTCCTTCAGATTTTTTGATGATATTATTATTTGGATGCAGGACAGCCGCTCGGAACATGAAAGGCAGTACCTGTTCTGTCAGTCGGTGGACGCCTCGCAAAACTCAGAGCTGGTCAAGACTCCAAAGTGAGTGTAAACAAAACACATTTTATGACATTGGAATTGTTTATGTGAGCGGAAGGGAAAAGCCAGTTAATACATTGGCAAAATGACAAAAAAACATTCATTCTGTTCACTTTGTCATTGGAGTCATTCTACTCTGGAAATGCTGTGCAGCTAATTCATGAAAACCCAAAGGAACAGCCGTTAAAATTAGCCTTTTTTGTTGTCTTTAGTAAAAATAACCCACATGTTTTATAACATAGATTTAAAAAGACATCATCAAAACGAGTTTCTCTCACATGGACTTCAGAATGGGGGTAAATTAACAAGGAATTCAGACCAAAGCATTGCAGTTCCACTTGATATAGACAATGATTTCAATAGGAAATGAACTGAAAAGCCTGATATGTCCCCTTTTAAGTATAAGAGTAGTCTAAAAACGTTGCTTGTTTCAGCTCACTCACATCTCACTTCTGATCTCGGGCTTTGTTTTACCTGCTTGCCTCTAATGTTTTACCTGCTCGCCTCTTATTTCTCTTATCTTCTCAGGGAGTACTTGGCGATGCTGATGCCCCCGCTGGCGGAGGAGAAATTGTAAGCGTTGTTTTTTTTTTTTTCTGACTGACGTAAAGCGGCTGCAGAGACGCACCGATAACACGCCTGTCTCTTTTTATTGTCAGTGCCAAGCCTGTTGGTCCCAGTAACGTGCTCTCCATGGCTCAGCTCCGCACTCTGCCGCTGGGGGAGCAGGTCAAGACGCTGATGAAGAACGGTACCAGAGAGAAATACTGCAATTTGTTTAGTAGCACAACGAAGCCCTAAAGTCATTTTGTGGTTTTTGTTTATCTTGTTTTACTTGTATTACGTTGCATCACTTTTCCTTTGCAGTTAAGTTGATGCCTTTTGCCAACCTGATGGGACTTCTCGCCTCTGGTAGCGACCAGACGTCAGTGCTGCGGTGCATCCAGCAGGTGGCACTGTTGGTGCAGGGCAACTGGGTTGTAAAGAGGTGAAATTTTTGTTTTTCGCCACCGTTCATGAAAAAAAATGATTACGTTATAGAAGAGAATAGTAGATTTAAAGGTCCTGATGGTGTGTTTTTGCGTCCACAGTGATGTTCTGTATCCTAAAAACACCTGCAGCGCTCACAGTGGCGTGCCTGCAGAAGTTCTCTGTCGAGGCAGAGACTTTGTGGTAAGCTGCTCTGTTTTTTTTTTTTAATAAAGTTACCTGATTCTAACTGTATACAGCCTAAATGCTGTCATAAATCAGTCGGTCTTTACTTTTAGATGTGGAGGTTCACGCAGGAGCGCTCGGTGATGAGAAAGGAGATTACCTCCATCATCAAGGTAAAAGGCACTTCTGATCAAAATGCTTTAATTCATATGAACTTGGTGATATTAATTAACCGTTGTATTAAGTCGACGCAGCATTTCTCGCTTTCCACAACTAGACTCGAACAACTTCACAAGCTTCAAATTTCTTATAGATTGTTTCAGGTCTTCTGCGTTTTAAATAGTTATCTGGAAAGCTGATAGGAGTTACGAGTCAGACAGATCAAGGAGAAAGTTGTGGAAACCTTTGAATATCTTTGCTTAGCTATCTTTGAATAGCTTTGAATATCTCACAGAGACCTTTTCCATCCATCGTCTGAAAATGGAAAGAGAACGGCACAAGTACAGCCAACTCACCAAGACAAAGCTGTGCACCACAGTGAACTAGCTGGGCAAGAAGAGCACTAATCAGAGGAGCTGTGGAGGGGCTGCAGAGATCCACGGCTCAGGTGGAAGAAGCTGTCAAAGCACAACCTTCAGTTATGGACTCTACAAATCATTTTTTTTGTGGAATAGGCACCAAAAGCCATGTTTGACACACAAGCGAGGTCCTCTGGTCTGAAGAGATAAAAAATCGGCTTTTAAGACTAAATGGCTTTGTGTGGCGGAAAACTGACATTAAGCATTATCCTTAAAGTGAAACATGGTGACGGCAGCATGACGCTCCAGGGATGAGTTTTTTTTTCAATAGAGACTGGTTGCTCAGAGTTGATGGGAAGGTGGTTGGAGGTATATTCTAGGCAATCCTGGATAAAAACCTGTTGGAGGCTGTGAACAACATGGAGCCGGGTCCATTTGGAGATCCTAGCTGGTTCTAGGGCTGGACGAATGTTCAAAAACAATATATATCGATCGATAGACGTATATCGATGATAAAAAAAAGGGTCAGTAAAAAGTTCAATAGAACAGTTTTCCTTCCTTTCACATTTTAGCCATGTAGATTAATATTACAGTCGTTACGTCCTCCCAACCAATCACAACGCAGAACCGTCACCAAGCTCCGCCCCCTTCAAAGCGTTCAGAGAGCCCTCGTTCTTTTTTTCTTTTTTAAAAACTTGCAGTTTTGGTAAAAAGTTGACTGAATAAAGAGTTTGTGTGTTCTGTATCTAAAAATAGGTTGTTAAACAACATCACAAAATGGTCAGGGATGCACTTAAAATATTTGTTTTGAATTTGCTGATAATTATCAAAAGCAATCAATATGATTTCTATTTTATCAATATGCTGTTTGTTTTATCTATATGGTCCAGCCCTACTGGATTCCCTCTCATTTTTGTCAGTTTTTCTTCTAACGCAGACACTCATGACTCCCTTCTCCTTTCCTTCGCCTCCATCAGCTTCCCCCCGAGGACGTGAAGGAGTTCCTGGAGCATGTGGCGACTCCTCGGGTCAACCGGGGCTGGGAGTTCCTGCTGCCCACAGACGTGGAGTTCATCAAGAAGCACCCAGACGTCGCTCACAGACAGAACATGCTGTGGCTCGGTATCCAGAGCAAGTAGGTCACCTGGTTATTAACGTGCATGCATGAATTCCTTTGGGCGTTTCTTGTTTGTTACAGGAAATTCAGGCCTTTTTTTTTTTTTTTTTTTAAAGGTTAGAAAAAGTTTTCAACTTCTCTAAAGAAGACTTTATGCCAAAGAGTTCCCCTCAGCCTGGTGAGTTATGGTTCAGTTAATACTGTTGTTTTCTAATTCTAACCTAATCCTGAGATAAATCTTCCATTGTGACTGCTGGGTGTGTTTTTTTTTTAGAGCCCGTTCACGTCAGCGGGGTGCAGCGACTAAAGCTCGCGCAGGAGCGAGCTCAGGAAAACCAGGCGTCGCTCAAAAGGAGCCTGGAGGCCAGACACGCAGACGGCAGCATCCAGATGACGCAGAAGCTTGACGGGGAGGAGGAGCCGATGGACACGTCTTCCTCCGTCCCCAACGGTTCCGTCAACGGTTACCCCGGCGCCAACTCCCCCGGCGTGGATCACGCCAACGGAGGGAGCCCCGCAAACGGCCCGTCCCCGGAGCTGCAGGAGTTTGTGACAAACACTTTCCGGAAGCACGCCGTGTTGACGCTGAACGAGCTGAAGAGACTCTTTAACCTCCACCTGGCTTCCATGCCGGCGGGGCAGAACGTCTTCAGCTCCATCTCGGACCACATGCTGCAGGACGCCGTGCTGCTCTGCCAGTGCAAACAGATAATGGTGCCTGTGAGTATTCACAAGAACGAGCGCGCTCCGCCGCCGCTACCTTTCTTTTCGCTTCTCTTCAGTCGTTCCTGATGCAGTTCTTGGAGCGCTTCAGGACTTGAGGCAGTTATGGTTTCTTTTAGTTATTAATGGAATATAAAACAATGTACCTAACCTGATGAGCTCTCTGTGATGGAGTAGTGGATTGTGGGTAAAATGTTTGTCCTGTCTCTAAAGGAACCACGCCTCCTGAGTAGTTTTATTGCTGCTGACTCTTCCTGAGAAGGCCCTCTGTGTTGGAGGAGAATATCAGCAAATGAAGTAAAATGGTCCCCAAGTATTTTTACTCGTCGACTAAACTGCCCACTAAGCAGTTTGGGAGGGAGGATAAACTGTTGAGCTTTTTAGAGTTACAACGAATGTCCTGTATTATTTTATTCACTGTCTTTTTTTAAAGAAGGTTTGGCAGATCAATTTCCATTTTTCTGACACCCTTCACAACTAGTAAATGGACTATATATATATATATATATATATATATATATATATATATATATATATATATATATATATATATATATATATATATATATATATATATATATATATAAATCCTGCTTTAAGGGGCACTTAAGCCATGTTTTATAGCGAGGACAGGGCTCTTGTTCAATATAACAGGGATAGGGCTATACCAGAGTGGATTTCACTAGAGCCACAGTTACTCAATCCCACACAGATACACACACATTCCTTCATACTAGTGTTGCACCGATGCCATTTTTTGGCCTCGATACCTGGCTGTGCAGTATTGGCCGATAGACCATCAGTTTGAAATTGATGTGTGAGTGTATATATGAAGAACTGCATACTGCTTAGGGTAGTAGAACATTTTATTGCCTCCCTGGAATGGGTGACAATAGTTGAATAAACTTTTGGCTCTCAAAGGCCAAAATAGTGCAACATCATGAAATTATAACATATATAATAGTAGTGCAACAGTAAGACAGTACAATTACATTAATAATTGAATAATCTCATTTAAACCCTGGGTTTTGGCTCTCAAATGCCAAAATAGTGCAACTTTCATGAACTTATACAACATGTATAATACTAGTCTGGAGAGAGAAGGCTGCGTTCAAGTGACATACAAACATCAAAATGGTATCGGTGCAACACTACTTCATACACCAATATGCAGATCAGTAGGGAACATGTGGTGCCTTGCCCAAGGGCACACTGTGAGAGTCTAAAGCAGTGGACCCCGACTGGCAAAGCTGTCAAAGTAACAAGAAGAAGCAAACCAGCCATGTAGCAGAAAAGCAAAAAACAAAACACTCTGATGTTAGAGCTACCGCACCCTGTAGGCTGTGAAACACCTTTGGTGGCTCTGGCTCTTTTCCCCTCAAGCGAGCCCCACTTGTACTTTAGAGTGTTTTGAATATACAATGCACGAAACAGAAATCTATACTTTAACTTGTTTAATCTAGGAAAGTCAGAGAAATGTTTACAGACACATCAGCGCTGACGGGCTCTAGATCGGACACGACGCACGGAAAAGGAATGTAGCAAGAGCTCCGGCTGATCCTCCCCTAAGCGTTATAAAGAAGTCTGGGTACACGCCCAAGCAAGGGCTGTACACTTCCTCACATGTCATCAGTAAAATAATGTGTCAGCACTGCGGTGCTATCTGATAGATTGTGCCATAGCCTCGTGATCCAGACTATCTAAATGAACGTTCCACTCATACATCCCATTTCTAACACTAATAAATTATTATAAGTGTACATTTTGTACGTTTTAACATGAAGTACTTATCACTTCAAGCTAGCTTTATAGTCTGCGCAGTAAAACTCCTCTGAGTTTCATTAAAAGTGGGAGGAATCAAATGAGCCCTGTACTGACATCAACTGACCCAGAAGTTTAAAGCAGCACAATTTTGTTAAATGCTCTGTAGTTACTGTTTATTCTGTGACTGAAAACAACAAAATACTGGTTTGGTTTCAGCCGTGAGTTTATTTGCCAAGTTTATGGGCAACAAACAAGGATTTTGACTTCTGTTTTCATCACTTGCAGCGTAAATCACGCCTAAAACAACAGGTCACAGTATGTAAAACAATCAGCTTTTATTTAGTGTATTTTTAAACCTTTTCTATAAAAAAAGATCCCTATGGCCTTAACAGATGGGCTGTATTCCCCATCTTCATGTCTTCCTGTATGCTACAGGTGAACGTACAGCCTTCTAGCCGTCTCTAGCCCTCTGTTTGTTTCTGTTTAGCTGCCATAAACAAACCTACTATTCTTCATTATTGTTTACGACACCGTGTGCGGCCATTTTGGAAGTGTGACGTCAGCTTTCTTCTTCTTCTTTTTTTTTTTTTTACTGCATTTCCACTGGTTATGTTGAGTACTGCCCCCTTGTGCTTTGGAGGAATACTGCACCTACGTCTGTGTCAAGTTTTTCTACAGCGCTTCTATGTTCCTGTGCCTGGTTTGCACAGACCGGCACGACAGGCTAGCACGCGAGTATAATGGCGCCTTCAGATGTCAAAGTAGAGATGTGCTATCTCAGTACCCACCAATGCATTAAATTTAGCGAGTCCCACATTTTCAGTGTATAAACGCATCAACCAGTGTACTTTGATGTACGTTTTAGCCTATTAAAGTGTAACTGACCCCAGTATAAAATCATATTTCTGCCCCCAGACAAATTTAAAAAACTCCCATCAAAGTTATGGGAGAAGCTAGCTTGATTTGCCATATTGAATAATTTTTATTTTATTTTATTTATTTGACAGGGACAGTGTACATTAATTAGCATTCCTGCAAATGCACCAGAATTAGCCAAAATGCTATTTTTCATCTGTTGTCCCTGGACAGATCTTAAAGTTGTCTACCTAAAAACTCAACAGGAAGAATTTTACAGTGAACAATACAAATATAAAAATGAATAAAAACAGCTATAACTCTTTAAAAATGCAGAGTTCATGTGCGCTAGACTACAGATTTTAGGTTATTAATGTTCGAGCCGATGCAGAAGGTGGTTGCTTTCATGTAAATTCGGCCATAACACACAAAAAGTTGGTGCATTTGTTTCCAGTCGCTTTTAAAAATAAAATAAAAATTGCTCTAGGGTCAGAAAAGTGCAACAATGCTTGTTATGGAGGTAGCTGGGTTGTTTTTATTTTATTTTTTTTATACGAGCTGCTTTTATACCACACAGCGGCAGAGCTACCTATGTCACTCTCTAAATTACGTCACTGCCACCGAAAGCAAAACAAATTCAACGCAGGACTACATTTAACCCAAGGAGGCACAACTCTGACGATATTAGACACAAAAGCAGGATTTCAACAAATGTACCCTAATTTTTCAAAATAATGACCAGGATATGTAGACAGTAATATAAGACAACCATGTTAACAGTTTATTGGTAAAAAAAAAAAAAGTTGATTTAGGGGTGAGTTACCTTTTTACAAAAAAAAAAAAAACAGGTGAAGGTTGAGGACAAATGCTTTCATGCATAAATTTGGATAATCTAGCAGTTCCTTAATTTTCTGTAGGTTTCAAAACTACAATCAATGGACCTGCAGGATATTTACTTTTATGCTGTTATATACCTTTAGGTAAAAAATTTAATTGATCAAAATTGCAATTGTTAGACCGGATTTAAGAGAAACTCTGAATCAGAAATGAAAGAGGGATCCACTGAACCTTTGTGCCAAGAGATGGTGAAGAGCAAGGGGTAAATTCTCTGTTTAGACTGGAAGAAGTTTTAAAACCATTTCCTGATCAAATTTTACTTTTTTTTTTATTTTATTTTTTAAAGTTTCCTGCTCAGAGCAAAGCAGCTCCTGACGAAAGGAAAGTCTTCGGCCTTTGGGAGAAAGGGGACGACTTTGACAAGGTAATAATCGTTTTCTTTCAGGTTTTTATTTCTAAAGGCGCCATACAAACCACTTAGTGTTAGCAAAACAATCGATCCTTTTTCCACACGTACATGTACACCCTTTGCATAATGTCTAAAAAGGAAGGATGTCATCTGCATAACAGCATAGGTTTTTTTTTTGTTCTTTTTGCTCTTGTACAAGTTTCAGTTAAATATAGGTGGTTGCGTAGAAGAGTACGTTTTATCTTTTAAAGCTTGTTTTTCTTTTCCTGCAACAAAAAAAATCTGTTTCTGAGAGAACTATATATATATATATATATATATATATATATATATATATATATATATATATATATATATATATATCTATATATATATATATATATATATATCTATATATATATATATATATATATCTATATATATATATATATAATATAAAAAAAAAAAAGAACGAAATAGGCCAACATACCAACATACATATAGTGCGGCAGTAGGTGGTGGTGGTGTCCTCAGTAAAGAGCATCTTAAAGAAAATTGCTGAATATTAACAAGCTTTTCTCTGAAGCTTAATCAGAACAAAGTGGCTTCTTGGTGTATTTAAAAAAAATATGTTTATTTTTGGAGTGGTGGAGTGATATTACACACTTGGGAAGAATATTTAATGCGCGTTATAATCCGGAGCGCTTTATGATCCAAAAAATACGGTAATCGCCACATTGTTGAGAAATGCCCCATTGGCTTTTTAATACAATTGTGACCTAGAGACATGCTGACAGTTTATTCAATAATTGTACAACACTGATAAACAGTTATCAGATTATTGTTATTTTAAAAAATAAACGTTTAATTTATGTATTACCTTTTCAATGTCAAAGAAGCGGTGTATCTGGTGCCATGTAACTCCTGAGTCCAGGGCGCATTTAATCTAAGGGAGACAAATACAGTTTCACATCTCAGCATTTTTTCATGTATTTATTTTCTATTTGTCTTTTTTGTCCCACAGCACCGCCGGCTCCTCTACGACCTGTTCACAAAGAACTACCGGATCCGGAGGAGCGCGATTCAAACCAAACTTGCTCAGGAGTTTGGCGACGTGTCTAAGGCCGAAGTCGATCGGCTGCTTCAGGTAAGTTGGGCGCTACAAACCGTTCTGAAGTGGAAGACATATTCTTCATTTTTTATTTTTACCTTGTTTCACAGATAAAAAAAATCTAAAAGACATTCTTAAATATCCCTTTTGCTCTGATAGACGTAAATAAAATTCAGTAAATGCCATCTAATGGGTAGATTGTGTACTTAAAGTCAGTTTGAATCCAGCTCTCCTGTGAAGGACTCTGAGGCTTGTTGGAGAATAGTTGTGCACCAAAAGCATCACGAACACCAAGGAACACAGCAGGCAGATTTGATTTTATTTTAATGATGGTACACAGCTGCTGTCATTAAGCCCCAAATGGTAACTTCTAGACGACCTGCAAAGCCATAAACTAAAACGGAACCATAAAAAGTCCCTGTTTAGATCATCAGACATGTGGATGAAGCTGCTCTTGTCAGAGGAGATCAAAATAATTTTTGGTTTACATGTGAAACAGTAGAAAAGCAGACTCCCCATCCCCATTATGAAACACAGTGATGGCAGCTTTATGGTATGGGGTTGCTGTACAGTGGACACAGGGAAGCTGGTGAGAGTTAAAAATAAGTTAAATAAGGGGCAATCCTGGAAGAAATCTTGATAAAGGCTGCATAAAACTTGAGACTGGGGCAGAAATTCACCTTCCAGCAGGAAAACGACTCAAAACATGCAGTCGAATGGTTCAGAACAGCAGTTGGCAACCTTTAAAACCCAAAGAGACAATTTGTCCTCAGTCAAGGTAAAAAAAAAAAATATATATATATAAAACTTGTTTAGAGCTGTGAGTACAGTATTACATGATCTTTTGGGGAGAAATTATAATTTTTTTTGATTAAATATCTACAATAGAAGGAAAAAGTTACAATTTTTAAAGAACCACCATTTTATTCCTATTTTTTTTTTTTTTTAGGTTTTAAAATGAAGAAAAACACAAAACTTCTGCAAAAAGAGTACAAATAGATGCAAATGAAATGCTGATGTTGTGCCAATATGCATGTTTTTAAGTTATTTAATGTTAAATAACTTTTGGTCTGTTAGGTAATGTCCAGTGACTATCAGCCCAAACAGCTGATATTAGGACAATAGTTGAAAGGGTGATTCAAGCACTGGAGTTCTTTTAACAACAAAACTCTGCACAAGTATGCACTCACTGGTCACTTTAATAGATACGCCTGTCCAACTGCTTGTTAACACCACTTTCTAATCAGCCAATCACATGGCACCACACCTACAACCATTGTTCTGCCATCAGTCTAACCGGTTAAATTTATTTTTATTATTGTTTCAGGAGTGCTGCATCTGCAATGCAGGGTATTGGTACCTTAAGGGAACGTTGCAGTCCTGACCCTGAGAACCTGCCTGCCTTCACTCACCGACAGATAATCATCAAACCGTCTCCCGCGTATCCGATGGGAGGGCAGACGAAGACCCGCCAGCCAATCACAGCAGGCCGTTCAGGCCTGGGGGCTGGGGATTGGAGGGCAGAGACGTTCACTGCGCTCCCCTCCTCCGAAGAAACTTCAAATTACTGTGAAGAAATGGCAACTGCCTAATGCAGCAGGAAACATACGCCACCAAAACCAGAAAGACTGAGAAAAAACGGATAAATAAATGCAATGAAGAAATGGTAAAATATAAAAAAAGCTGAAGGTTTTTTTGCCTTTATGACTTTTTTTTTTATACCTGGGATTGTGTTAAAATGTTAATCATTTCAAAGTATTTTTATTTTTGCTCCCTGTTTTGCCAGATTAAGATCACATTAAGACCTTGTGAGGAAACCAGTTCCTAAGTTTAGGATCCATTAGGTGAACGCATTTTTAATATGTCTGGCTTTGGGTTCGGAACGTCGTTATATTTATTTCACCCTTAGTGCACAAGGGGAAAAGGTGTGAGCTGTAAGAATGGACTAAAACATATAAACAAGGTTATCACTCAACTCCTAAAGACAAAAGGGACACATGATGCATATCGAGTAAATACTGTACTAAATAGTATTTTGGGAATCGTGGACCTGAAATCTCCAATCTGTAATGACTGATCAACTTTAAGAGGAAAAAGTGGATTACATTGCTACAAAGCTAGCTTCCTGAGCAGAATATACATTTTTCAAATGTATATTTTTTGCCCTTGGGAGTGACGGGTTATTTTCTGAACCGAACCAATAAAGATTCAATTTGAAGTTAAAGTTGTATTTTTGTCTTTTGAAGTATGACAAATTCAGTCCAGAACACATAATCTAGTCTACGTTCAAAGTACCCTTTCTCAACAAGAGATGCTTTAAATGAACGCTGGAGGATTAAGATGCGCTAATCGGTTATGAATTCATGTTCCTTCTATCAAGGAGAGCTTAAAAAAAAAAAAAAGGTTAACTCTATATATAGTGCATTCGAAAAGGGAGTATATATATATTTTTTTTTTTGTATAAAGACGAGTTAACTGGAAAATTAATGTGTGCTATAATTTGGAATGCTAATTGAGGACTATTAATGTTAATCCAACCCTTGAACTTTTTCACATTTTGTCACAATCTTCACATCTCATTCATCCATACATTGCCATTACATTTGCTACTATTTATGGGAATTTCTAACATCTCTTCCAGAAAAAAGTACATTAGTGAGGTCAGACATTAACGTTGGATGAAAAGGGCTGGTTCTCCATCTCTGCTCTAATTCATCCCAAAAATGTTCTAATGGGTTCTGCAGGCCAGTCAGGTTCTTCCACAACCAATTTGTTCTGCCATATCTTTTATAGACATCGTTTTGTGCATTGGTGCACAGTAGCATTGGAACAGGAAGGAGCCATCTCGAAACAGAGAGCTTGAAATTGTCCAAAATGTCTTCGTTTGAGAGTTTTTGTTCATTTGAAATGAACAAAAGCAAATCAAAAGTAAATGTAATAAAAAAAATTGTATACTTTTGTATATATTTTTTGTATACTCCATGTACAAAATATGATAATTTTAATTAATTTAATCAGATTTTCAGATTAGGTTAGGTCCAGATTAGAAAGGTTTTGCTTGTTTGACTTAACAAAAGATGGACATCCAGCTTGCTAATCATTTTAGCCTTGGTTGAAAAAAAAATAATTCTGCGAGCAGGATGTGGGTCAGTATTTCCTTGAAAGCACTTGCTGTATTTATAAAATGTTCATAAACAAATTAGAAGCAGACTTTACAGCACCAAAGTCCACATTTGAGTAAAGGTCACTGGATAGATGGAGAATCTAAAAAGTGGATGAATGTTTTGAATATATTTTGTAATTGTAAGATTTTAACTCGTCTGTAATAATTTTTGCAGCAATCTGGACGAGTGAGCCAGTAGTTTTGATAATATAGTTTATATTATCACAGGTGGGTAGTTCTGAATTACATTTACTTCAATAATGTGAAAAAAAGTATACCTGTCTTGCTGTACAAAACTCTTTCTGGTTTATTTACTAACCTGCAGTTTCTGTACTGCATGAAGACAAAGTAAGTTTTAACTAATAATGCTCCAGATGCAGATTTACAGTTTAAGTTTAAATAAGACTTCTTTTTTGTGCACAAGCTTCATTGCTTTGGTTTTAATTTTCTGTCTCCTGAGACTAATGTACTATATACTGATGCTGGTAGTGGTTTAATAATAATCATATAATCATTTTCTTCATTTAAAAACCAGAATTTGAAGAAAAAAACTCTATTGGACTAAATACATCATTTTTTTTTTACAAACTAAATCAGATTTTCTGAACTGGAACATTTATTCAGTACTTTAATAGCACTTTAATTATTTTTTTTACTTGAGCAGTGTATGGATGACTTCTTTTCACTTCTATTGATTAAAAATATATTATAGTAGCGCCACTTGAATACAATTTTTGACTAACTCTAACCACATGTTTATATTATTGGGATTTTACATGATTGCAAAGTGGAAGGAAAAGAATAGAAATTTTTATATATATATATAGATAAAAATATAAAATATAATAGTGCATGCAAATTTGTCACTTGAACTTCTATTGATATTTAGTTTTATCCATTTTAAAACTCTTGTTAGTCAAAGTTGCTTCTGAAATCACGAGAAGCTCTGCTACGTTGCATCCAGCAAGTGGTGCTGTTGGCTCAGGGGAACTGGGAGCTGTAAAGAAGACTTTATTTTTCCCACTTAGCTATTTATATTCTACTTACATGGGAATTAAAAGCCTCTCTTTTAGACCTGGAGGCTCACAGCAAAAATAAGAACTCGGTGCCATCTAAGGAGTTATCCTTTAGAGTCAAACTGCACAGCCCTGAACACTTAGTGGCTGGGAGAGGAGACCATTAATCAAAGAATAAGTGAAGATGTGTTGATTTCTTCTAAGCATTTACTCAACACTTGAACTGGTTCATAGTCACCTGGTGACATTGTGATGTAGAGCTGTGTGTCGTCTGCATAGTTATGGTAGCTGATGTTGTTTTTTGATCTGATCTAGAAGGAGCATGTAGATATTGAATAGGAGGGAGCCCAGGATGGACCCTTGGGGTACCCAAGTCACACAGTTCTTTTGTACCTCTGTCTTCAGGGTTGTCAGCTTGAAAGTTAAAATCTCCCACAATAATTAAACTGTCCTAATCAACACATCTCACATATAGGAGGTCATTAAGATCATTAAAAAAAGTTTGATTTGGACTTAGGAGACGTGTAAACATTCAAGAACATCGTGCATACCGGGCTCTATACCTGCAGACACATTTTCCCAGAAACACCTTTTACTCTTTAGCGAATCACTGAGCAAAGTGGCCACTCCTCCATCTTTCCTTTGCTTTCTAAAAATAGTGGTTTGGAGGAGTCGTCTCTATCAGAATAGGTGCTTCATTAAATTCATGTGACCATGCTTCTGTTAAAAACATAACGTCAAGATCATGATCGGTAATGAAGTCATTGATTAACAATAGTTTTTCCCGACAGAGATCTAATGTTTAATAAAGCCAGTTTATATGACTTAGGGGTCTATATTGTCTCTGTGGCAGGTTGCGCAATATCTGACAATTTATGGCTTTTAAGTATGATTCTTTATCTCTGTTTGTTATCCTTTTAGCTTTGTTCTTTCTGCCACGTATCATCACAGATATTTTACAGCTATCTCCCATCAAGCATAGACCAAGAGCTTCGATAGAAAACGCTCGATCAGAGCATGTTTTAAAATGGTCTAGTCAAAGTTCAGATCTAAATTAAATAGACGTGAGAACTGATGCTGAGAGGCGATATCTGAGAAGTCCGGACCGCCAGCTTGAGCTATTTTGCTAAGAACGAAAGAAAAAAAAGAAAAAAAAAGTGGAGAGCGTGGTGAAGGCATACCACAAAAGGTTTGCAGCTGTAACCATCTGGCAACCTTGTGTATTAACATATCCAAAACCAATAAATGATAAATTCAGAATGCACGGCTGGTAGACGGTTTCCTCCTACAGTGAATGATGTCACAAGACGTAGGGACAGATTTCCCAGTTTATTTTTCTCTGGGTCATTAAAGAAAGTCTGAGAGTTAAATCAACCCGCAGACGTCGTTTCAGATGGAGTCGTCTGCCGTCTGTCGTTTGAGACAGATTAGGTAGACTTAGGTAAACCTGCTGAAGGCAGCAGGATGTGGGAAGCATCAAAGCTGCAAGATCTGCTGGCCGTGCAACAGGAAGAAGCAAACCATGTTGTGTTACAAAGACCAACGTTCAGCGTTCAGAGCATGCAGCCATGTAACACAAGCAGGAAACAAGCTGTTTGCA
Source organism: Fundulus heteroclitus (assembly GCF_011125445.2). Lineage (NCBI taxonomy): Eukaryota > Metazoa > Chordata > Actinopteri > Cyprinodontiformes > Fundulidae > Fundulus > Fundulus heteroclitus. The sequence continues at coordinate 9,820,355 of NC_046370.1, forward strand.
GTTTGGGCGTATTCTAATTATGAATAGCATGATTTGACAAGTAAATTTAGACTTAGGCTAGAAGCATAAAGGACTCATTGATAATCCACTTTAAAGTTCAAAGTGCTGAGATTACAATCATTTGTCATGAAAAATAGATCCACTGAAGCGCTAATCTCGGCTTTCAGACACTTGGAAACAACCTGCGACGACTGAATGGGGGTTTTTCTCTCAGGCAGCTTGATATGCAACTATCAGTTTTCTTGCACAGAGTAACGACATTAACGGTCTTTTTTTTTTTTTAAACAAAGGAGTTGATCCACTGAAGCAATGCCAGCAGTGGCTCTCAGGTTCCAGTGAAGTACCAGGGGCCACCTGACACCACTGTGCAATAGCTGCAATGGCTGGGTAGTTCCTTAACGGTAACTCAGAGCAAAGAGAAGGCGTGGTCTAAGCCAGATCAATGCAAGAAAAAGCTCAGTCCTGGTTTAGTTTTTACCCTTGTTGATCTTCAGGGACAGTCTGGACTGCCAGAACTGCCCCTAAACCAGGATTATCTCTTCAGATATGACCCATTGACTGGGAAACTGATCCATGGACTGCCAGACTGCCACGCAGCAATGTTTACAGTGGTGTTGGAGAACGAGTCGTCTGGTTCCAGATCTGCCTGCGCTCACCAGCAACCTGCTGGGTTAAGCCTTCGCTGAGCAGTAAAGCGCTTAGATTTAAAGCTAATAATCTGTTACGTAACATGGACTTCTCCGGGCTCACCCCCAAGCCCTGCAGCCCTTCAAATCCTTTACAAGGAGCTCAACTGTTTAAAAGTGTTGTTTTCAAGCTGATGCACAATGTGGCATTTCTGTTAAGGCTTTGTTAATATGCATCATCAAAAACACTCAAACTGGAGCCAAAAAAAACAAAAAGAAGCAAAAGAAACAAACAAAAAAAAAAACAGTTGCATACAGTGCCTTGCAAAAGTTCTCATACGCCTTTAAATTTTGCATATTTTGTCACATTACAGCAACAAACTTCAGCATTTCACTGGGATTTTATGCGATTTTTATGCAACTGTGAAGCATGAATTCAGTAAGATGGTTTTCAAATATTGTCAAGTGTGGTGGCCATTAATTAAACATCAAACAATACTTTGTAGTGCCACAATTTGGGGTCTCTGCCATCTTTGCACATCCAGAGGATGACATTTTTGCACAATTTTCATTGCAAAGTAACTCAATACATCATTCAGAGCTTCTGTAAAGGTCAAGCTCTCACTTGGATTTTGGTCTGGACTTTGACTAGGCCATTCTACCACATAAATATCCTTTGATCTGAACCCCAGTCTCAAGTCTTCTGCCGCCTCCAACAGGTTTTTTTCCACCACCTCGCTCTGGCCATTTTCCCCATCAACTCTGACCAACTTCTCTGTCCCTGCTAAAGAAAAGCCTCCCCACAGCACGATGCTGCCACTGCCTTGTATTACCATGAGGATGGCTTGTTTAGTATAATGTACAGTGCTGGGTTTCCAATACATAGTGCTTTACATGTAGGCCAATTCATTGCATTCTAGTCCCATCTGATCAGAAACTCCTTCTTCCACGTTTCCTGTGTCTCTTGCACCACTTGCAGCAGAAATTATACTTCTTACAGCTTTATTTCCAACAATGGATTGTCTTGCCGCTGTTCCACGAAGTCCAGATTTATGGAGTGCACAACCAATAGTACTCCTCTCCCACCTGAGCTGTGTGTCTCTGCAGCTCCTCTAGAGTTCACGTGGACCTCTTGGCTGCTTCTGCTCTCCCGGCCTTACCTGCCAGTTCTGGTGGATGCCTGTGCCTTGGTAGGAATCCAACAGGTCTGGAATAATATTTTATTACATAACTCTGTTCTAAATATCTTCACACCTTTATCCCTGATTTGTCTGCTATGTTTCCTGGTCTTTGTGATTCTTTGTTCTACAACAAACCTCTGAGTCCTTCACAGAACAGCTGGGTTAACAAAGGGGACCTCAGGTCCACAAGTAAGTGCACTGGGTTTTAACTTTAGGTACCAGAGTCGATGGGGCTGACTGGTTGCACTCTACGTTGTGTTGGTCTATCACATAAAACCCCAATAAAATACAAGGGGTGGGAATATTTTTGCCAGGCACTGCAGGTCTGGAGAAATCTTAAAACCTTGTGAGAAGCACATAGGGAGCTTAAAACAAAACTAACCCTACAGGTAATCTAAATGTAATTAAAACTCATTTATACTGAAATCTAGTTTTCAACCAGTCTGAGGAATGTTCAGCCACGTTTCAATATTTAAGCATAAATTTTAGTCAGGGTATATAACTTTGAAGCAATCAACTGGTTCCCTTATATAGGACATTTTTGACCAACCTCTATAATATGATTGAATTTGACTTTGTAAAGTGCCTTAAGATGACATGTTTCATGAATGGTGTTATATAAATTAAATTTAATTGAAAATTATAACACATTGATGGTCAAATAAGCTCAAAGAAAGAAAGCAGAACTCCAAGATTGCTTGCTTAATATTTTATGGCTCATATGAGCAACATCACAGCTGAAATTACATCAGTGCACATTAGTGAGGTCCACCTTGAAAGAGCACATTGTGTTAGCAAAAAAACGCCACAAAAAAAAAAAAAAAAAAAAAACCCATCAGAGCTGATGGAGCATTTCTAAAAAGCATCTGCTTTACGATGCACAGCCTTTCAGCTCAACAAGGACACACAAATACAGCGGCAACAAATGCGTCCATTCACATTCCTTCATGAAGCTTTTACACAGTCCACACTGCGGACAATTTTTTTTCTACGATAATTCATTCAGACAGTTCAGCTACAGGGCAATTCAAGTATAATCAGAGTACATGGATACAGAAATCCTTGCTAATGCTAATAACACTAATGTCTATGGCTGCATCAGTGGGTCTTAAAGGCAGCAGGCAAACTACAAGCAGTCAATTTTACAGTTCCAGAATAAATTAGATACACACACAAAAAAAAACCCATTTAAAACCCTTTTTTCTCTTTATTTCTTGTTAAGGTCTCTGGAGAAACTCAATAGACCTCAGGGATGCTTTTGAGGCGTTAAAGTGAACCTGCTGCAGCTATTCTGGTATTTTCAATGACCGAGGCAGAAACTTTCAGAATTTCCATAAATTTTCCATTTTAAAGATCTAAACTTTTGACTGCAACATTTTTTTGTGGCAGAGTTTATAACGGTCTAGAAATTACGGTATGAGACGTTTTCCTAGATGGTGAATGTACTTTTAAACGTGATACAGATGACGGTTTCCACTTCAGATGTGTCATAAAAGGCTGTCTGGATGCTCAGATCAGTGAGAATTAGATCAGCTCTATTTTAAAATCCAGGTAAGGGCTACATGTCACAGCCCGTATTTTATCAGAAATAACACTTTCCTGGAGCTCACCGAGTGCCTCACCAGAACTTATAGGTCACTGTCGGCTCTGACCCGACGATCACGTTCACAAAATTCATTACAACTGAGAACCGTCGCTTTTTGTTTTTGGTCTTTAAACACATCAACCAACCACATGCATTTTGAGTTTAATAAGTCAGATAAACACATAAATGCTATGCATAGATGCATAACTTGAGATATTCTAATTCCTTCATTGTCTTTAAAATCTACTAAATCCATCAACGAACATTATTCTCTTTTTTATGTGTTAAACAAACGAAACAAACAAATAAATAAAAAAATCTGAATTAGCAGGTCAGAGACAGCCAGAAATCGATTTGAGCCAGGAGAAGCCTGATTGGTGCGTCTCGTTTCTGGTTGGTGGGAAGAGGATGGATTGTGTCCCAGAAGGATTCCCGCCTGAGCGACCACAGCTGCGAGGTAGAGCGATTGTACGGCGCAGACGAAAGGCTTAGGCACTGGTGTTTCTGTGCAAAAGGAGCCACTGAAGCTGGTGTTATTGAGCCTTATTCTCTCTGAATCACCGTTTGGTCGCAGTCACCATCCGGGCAAATTATAGTCTTTACAAAGACCGTTTTTTTTGTTCTTGGAAGACGACATCTAATCCGTCTGCTGGTTTTATAGGGGAAGAAACTTATTCTGGAGTTTGTAGCGCTTCAGGAACTGAGGCTCCTCCTCTGTTTTCACTCAGGTCTTCTTTGGTTTTCTGAATGCGAGAAAAGATTTCCCTAAAAAGTTCCTTGTACTCTGGTTGGTGAAAGTCGTCCCCGCCGTCCTCCGCCTCTGCCGGCGCGGGAGACCGCAGGTCCTCCTGACGGCTGCAGCGACGCAGCAGCTCGTCGTACTTCACCTGCAAGGCACTGTACTGGGCGTCGACCTCGTTGAGCAGCGAGATGCCGCGGTACTTCACCACTTCGGGCCGACGTACGCAGGAGCACTCGTGGTCGTAGATCCTGCTGGGAGAGCCGGGCGCCTGGGCGGCCTTCATCAGGCGCTCGCTGGCCCAGCGCTTCAGGACGGCCGGGCTTTTAGCCGCAGCCGGCTCTCCGTCGTGCTCCTCCTCTGGGTTGAGCAGCAGCGAGTGAGGCAGCAGGCCTCGGATGACGTCCGACTCGGCCGACCGTGAGGAGGACTGCGATTTCCAGAGCTGGCGAAGCTCCTCGGCCTCCTGTTCAAGCTCAGACACTCTGGCCTGAGGGAGAAAAGCAGATAGTGTCTCAGCTCAGCTGGAATAACAGCAAACATTTGCATTTTCAGCATGATTACATTTGTCCTGGGAACTTCGGTTCTGCTGTGGGCTTCATTGGGTTGTGCTACTAAAATTAGGGCTGAACGATTTTGGAAAAGAATCTAATTGCGATTTTTTTTTTCTTAGTATTGCGATTTAATGCAATTTTTTTCCCCAGTTTATTTTATCATGTCTTTTTAAACATATACAAACAACAAATCAATTTGTTTCCTCGCCGTGCGGATTAGTTGCTAAAAGACCCACAGCATCTAAACTCGGAGCACAAATGATTGCGTTCTGCCTACGGTATATTTCAATCAAAATTGCAATTTTGACTTTTCTATGCATTAACCAAAAGCAACAAAAATGGCCTCTAAATAAAGATTAGATTATTTAAAACAAGAACTTTTAATATTTCTATTGATCAGAATATTATTCAAGAGAACAGCTTTTAATTGATCAATCCTTGTTGAACATAAAGTGCAAAGTGCAACCAACAAACAATTCTATATATTAAACTGATTGACCTGTACGTAATGCTTTGTATGATTATATAAACTCTAAAACAACTAATAAAATGTGATTATCTCACTGCTGCAACTGCCTTCACTTCCATGTGAAGGTAAACCCACTTTAAACATTTTACCGACTCCTAAAGGACGCATCTGATTCACTAATTGTTACATAGCCAAAAATTGCAGACTCTGCGATTTGGAAATTGCGTTTTTTTTAAATCATGATTATATACAAAATGCAATTAATTGTTCAGCCCTAACTAAAATCTCTAAACCCGGATTGTCCAACGTTGTAAACCGTTTTGTCCAACTAACCGTTCCTGGTAGGATTACACCGAGATGGATGTAACTGGACAATAGGGAACCTGGTGACGGACATACTATACCTGACATCCCTCCATCCTCGCCAGCTGTTGCTCCAGAGCTGCGTTTTCTCTGGCCAGCAGCTCCGCCTCCGTCTCCGCCTCCTCGCGCCGAGCTCGCTCGGCGGCAAACTGAGTCTGGAGGGCGCGGAGCGACTGCTGCAGCGCCGCCTGCGCCTCCTCGCGCCACGACGCGGCGGACACGTCGGGGTCGTCCGAACGTTCGTCCGGGTCAGGGTCATACCTGCAGAGAGATGTGGAAACTGCAGCTGACCAAGATCTCTGAACCGTGTGCAGCCGCGATTCTCCAGGTTAATAACCTATTTATTCACGACTAATTAATGCTAAATAAGGTATAGATATTATAAAGTGAAAACCTTTTAGAAAGACTCGATAACTTCAAATTATGTATGTTTTACACTGACTCTAAAGAACTAAATAATCACATAAAATGTCCTTAACTGCAGCTTTCATGAAGCTAAACAACTTATCTCTTGTTTTTCAGCCATTATGACCATCAATTCAATGATCATATATTAGAGATCGACCGATGCAGGTTTTTTAACACATGCACGTATCGTTGATACCGATACACGACAAAAACACAAATATCGGCCGACCTTTAGATCTTATTGTCAGCTCAGGGAAGAGTGTTAACGAAGACAGGACCACATGTTGCTCTTCATTAGAAAAGCAGAAATTATGCTTTTAATAGTCGTTTTGGTTTTCTCTGTATTAACCGCGAATAAAACCTCAAGTCTAAACTTTCACGCACATTTAAGTCTCTCCTCAAGTCCCTAAAGAATAGCGTTGCTGGATATTAGCCCTAAACCCCCTCCTGTCTCATGCTGGAAGTGTCATGGAGCATTTAGACTGTCTCCTTTTAAGACTAATCTTAAAACTTTTCTTTTTGACAAAGCTTATAACTAGAGTGGTTCATGTTTCCTCTGAGCTACCTTTATAGTTTTACTGCTATAGGCTTAGGCTACTGGAGGACATCAGGATCTAATTTTCTCACTCTATAGAGTTCTATTATTATGCTCTATTATTATGTTCTTCAATTATGCATTATGTGTTGTCATTTCTGCTTTAACTTTTTGCTCTCTCTCTTTTTTCTTCATAGTAGGTACACCTGGTCTGGCGTTCTGTTAACTGTGACATCATCCAGAGAAGACGGCTCACCCGCTACTACCATCTAATGTAGAACAGATTACTGGATCAGTGTGTGCTTCTGTGCTTTTTGTCTCTCTTGTTGTGTCTCTGCTCTGTCTTCTGTAACCCCAGTCGGTCGAGGCAGATGACCGTTCATACTGAGCCCGGTTCTGCCGGAGGTTTTTCCTTCCCGTTAATGGGTGGTTTTTCTTCCCACTGTCGCTTCATGCTTGCTCAGTATGAGGGATTGCAGCAAAGCCATGTACAATGCAGATGACTCTCCCTGTAGCTCTACGGTTCTCCAGGAGTGAATGCTGCTTGTAGGGACTTCGATGCAATCAACTGGTTTCCCTTATATAGGACATTTTTGACCAATCTGTATAATCTGACCCAATCTGTATAATATGATTGAACTTGATTTTGTAAAGTGCCTTGAGATGACATGTTTCATGATTTGGCGCTATATAAATAAAATTGAATTGAATTGAATTAATGTCTTAGCAACGCTGAAAAATTACGCTCAATTCTCGGCTGAACGCCTGTTAATATGTGTCGTGGTTTCCTGAATTTCAACCATCTTATCCTCCTGATTTAAAATTTCTACTAAAACTCTAAAATATGTTAAACTGGTCCATGATACATACCAATTGTTAACATTCAATTATTCGCTTTCAAAGTTCCTTCAACAGCAGCTCCTATTTGCCTTAAGTCCACATTTAGAAAATCGGCACTGGCCGATGGGGTCAAGGCGACAATTTAAAGTCACAGACCTCAAGCTGAGGCTGCAGGCCGGTCATTATCTTTATTATAGACTCATGATAATGTTCAGCTGATTAAGTGTTGCAGCTCTACGTCTAACGGAAACGCCGCCGTTACGTAAGCTTGTGCTCGTTCTAATCTCTGACGCTTCAGACGGGAGAAAACAAAGTGAAAAGGTGACAGGAAATGCACACGCAGACTTAAAGGGTCAAAGACCACGAGACGGGTTTAGTGTTGATGCAGCAAGGTTTAGCGCGATAAGGAAATAAACAGAAAAGAGCATGTTTTTATGCAACGTCAGGACACAGCAAAGAAGATTTTTGACAATGAAAGAAAACAAGAAAGGAGCAAAAAGCAAAACAAGAAGGGCTCTCTAATCAAGAAAGCAACGTGATTAGACTAAAATCCCTCAGCTTCAGAGGGTTATCGACCGTTATCCGAGTCCTCCAGCTCAGACTTTGACCTCCCTCCTTCCAGCCTCCTCCACCACACCGCACTCTGACTCCAGACGATGCCGCCTCCTTATCGGGGAGACGTCATTGTCTCTGAGCTGGGTATATCTTTAAATACACCCCCCCCCGTCAATAAGGACTAAACTGAATGAACGAACCGGTCCCGCTGCAGATAAACAGGAAGTGGCTGCGTCCACCCTGCTGTGAGGAGGTGAAGAAGACTGGAGGAGGAGGATTAGAGCGCATAAAAAGGAGGAAGCAACTATGGATCCTTGAGTGAAGCTTAAACAAGAGCTTCGGGATCAGTGACAAAGAAGTTAGTTATATTTTAAAAGGCTTAACTAAAGTCTAAGAAGCTAAAGACCACAGAAGAAGCACGAAACCCTGGTGCCTTACTAGCTTACCATCATCCTAAAACACTCTAAATAAAGAGTCTTCTGTCAAAATAGGACACAGATACTGGTGTGTGTTATTCTTTACTTGCTTAGATTATTTGACAGGTGTTTTAATCAATCATACAACACCAGTAAAAATGGATTTAATCCTTTGAGGGTGAAAAGTTGGACATGTGGCAGAATCAAAAGATAATTTTCCATTTCCATTTACGACATTAAAACCAGGATATTCTCTGACATTGGCAGCGTTTTCTTGACCAAGCGAAATTCTCCATTAGAAATTTACTTATTTCAACCATAGAAATAGGACAAAATAATAATTTAAGGAATTGCAAAGTTCAAGTTTCTGCAAAAGCGGGTCTTTTGCAGACATGTCCAGTTCCTTCATCAGTGAGCTGCTGATGTCGTTTTTTTTCATAGTTTGACAGCTCAATGCTTTTCACTAGGGTTCAGGTCTCTAAAGTAATCTTCCTGCTTGTGGAAGTCATCAGTTTTTCTCCCACAAACACTTTGCTTATATGCTGCTGTTGTCAGGTACAATAAATTGACAGAAAGTGAGTAAAAAAAGCAGCAAAAGTCAGAAGAAAACATTTGAAAAGACCCCCAGAAAGCCTAACCTGACGAGCCAGATGAATTTCGTTCCGCTTAGCTCCGCCTAGCTTCACTCACATCCATCTGGGACATCTCCCATAGAAAGTGATTTCTCCAACCAATTTTATTGTCCAGCCAATCAGGACGCAGGGCTGGAGTTTCATAGATGTGACGTAGTGGAGAAGCGACCAATGGCGGCTCACATCGAGGAAGCAAGCGTTAACATTGATGCTGCTATTTCTTCCGTGTTGTCCAATCTACCTAATATTGTTTCATTAAAAGAACATCGGAGAACGCCTCTGAAGGCTTTTGTTGGTGGAAACCATGTTTTCACCCTTCTCCCGACAGGATTTGACAAGTTTTGTTTTTTCCTGCGTCGCTCTCACAGCGTCACGGGTTAGCTTCGGTGTGAGTGGTTGAAATAGCACGTCGATAAAGATGACAGACAAGTGTCTTATCCAATCATATGCAACGATTTTTGATAAGGCCCAGCCTTCAAAAAAGGCAATTCCTATGGATCAGTTCCAGATGGATGAGTGGAGCTAGGCGGAGCAAAATTCATTTGGCTAGGGTCAGGTTACAGAAAGCCTAAAGAGACGATTAATTCCCCTTTAAATGAAAGTCTGGTTCTTTCGCAGCAAAGTATGAAAAAATTACAGTTAGTTTTGAACTTCTCCGCAGCACTTTGGAAAATATTTTATATACAAAGATAGATTTCTGTGACCTTTGTTAACAAAAGCAAAATAATGAAAATTTTACACAATAGTTTCAGAAATTATGAACATTTTGGAAAATCTGAAGCAGATGATGCCATCAATTCTAATGTTTGACAATTTTCTGTCAAAACAGGGAGGGGGGGGAAAAAAAGAGGAAAACAAAAAGAGTGTCTTAGTATCTTCACCTGTGTGCGTTTTGCAGCTCCTGCAGGCAGGACACACTCCGCGTGCCGCGAGGCGGCCATTTCTCTCCGCAGGCGGACCTCTGGGACTGAGACGACGTGAGCTTCAGCTCCTCCACGTGAAGCTGCAGCTCCTCCACCTGCGTCTGCAGCAGCTCCACAGTTTCCATCAGCCTTGACAGGAACACGAGTCACACGACGTTGAGAAGGAATGTTTTCGAAACAAAAACAACAGCTGTCTTTTTTTTTTTTCTAGACCAGATTTCTTTACCCGTGGATCTTCATCTGGGCCGTCCGGTTGTCCAAAGCCAGTTTCTGGTTGCTCTGCTCCAGCTCTCGGGCGGAAACGTCAAGCTGCTCGTATACCTTCGCATGCTGGTCGTTGACCTGCCGGAGGAGGTCCACCTGTTTCGTCAGGTACTGGAAAAGAAGGAAGGTTGATACTAAATTGGGGGGGGAACAGGAAACAGACCATTTTCTAGTCATTTTAGTCATCTTTGGAGCTATTAGATATTTAATGACGGCTTAACTGGACACAGGAAAACGGATTAGATGACAAATTTAAAAAAACTATACCAGATATCTTTAGTAGAGACATTCTCAAAGCTGAAAGATGAGAAACGCATCAAAGATTGAAACAGAATAAGGAAATATTCCCATTCTAGTTGTAACACGCAGGAACATCTAATGGTAAAGTGGTAGATTTAAACTAAATAACCCCTGCCTCACAAATGCCTTTCAAGAGAAGAGAAACTACCATGGGAACTAAAAAAAAAACAAAAACAAAAACTCAAACCCCGATTTAATCTACTATTTGAACTGTACATTCTGGGCTTCTGCAGAAACATGACAGGACAAACTGTCGAGAACGTTTTAATTTTTTGGTGGCTTCGCACAGAGAAAAACACAGAACCCCAAAAATAGCCTAGATAGGTAGGTAGTACTTTTGGTGCCACTAAGTTTCACCCAAAGGTGAAGATAAGGTGCAAAGCATTTCTGACTAAATGGGTTTTAAAGCTATAGTTTGGTAATCCTGTTCAGAAACAGTTTTTGTTATAATGGGTAAAATCGTCCTTCCATCCTGAAAGTAGTCGATACATTATGTATTCAAAAAAAGGAGGTAAAGAAAAAAATAACAATCTTTGTGGGAGCTGCAGGCCTGTAGAAAGATAACATAGTGCTGCAAAAAGAAGCTTTGGCTAAAGTTTTATCGCTAAAAGTTACTGCTTTTTTAATTTTTTTGCTAGTCAAGGGAGGAGTAGTGTTTCCTAAATACACATCTAATGTTTCAGGTAATCCTGAATCCGACAACGAATTATCTTATTACCTATTAAGGCTGTTCTTAATTTGTACCTATTAAGAACATGCTGAAACTTTCATCTTATCTGCTAAATGACAATTAACTAAAATGAAAGAAATGTTCACCTCACACAACAGTTCAGCACCGCAGCACACAGAAACACCTCTAACCATCCATCCAAACATTAACAAGTACAAATAATAAATAGTTAAATGTAGTCCTTCACTCAAGTAAAATGTTATTAATGGCTTTCTGCATTGGATTCCCTGCAACCCTGGACACCAGATGAAGAATCTTCTACATAGATATTAGAAACATAATTAATTGAATTATTTCCAGTTCATCGGTATGGATTTGTGGCGGAAAACAGCATCTGGCTACAGCTGCAACATGCAAATACAGTTTCCTAAGACAAAACGCCGTCACCTCTCCTGCCGCTCTAAAAAACAAGCATAATCTAATATATTATAACATGAATGCAAGAAACCCAAGCAATTACTTGAAGTCGATTGCTGCTGAAGCAGTCCTTAGGGTTACTGGTACACTGACACACATCATTTTTGCAGTGACTAAAGCTTTGATATTGTGCATGTGTCCAAATGCCCAGCTGCAGATGGAAGTTTAAATTCACTCAACACTGACATATGATAACAATTTTGCATTTTTAATGATTGTTTTAAACCGTTTTTAAGACGGTTTTACTGTATTGTGAATTTCTTTCCAAACCAATCTCAGATATATACACATGGGTTCAATTTATGCACTTAAGAGTTGAGGTTAAATGTCCCTCAACTGTCGTACCTGGATGTGTTTGGGATTGCTGTCCTGTTATTTGATTTGAGATGAAGTTAAAGAATTTGGTGCTAGTCCTCCTTACTTATTCCATTCTTTAGACAATGCACCAGCACCTCTGGCATAGAAACAGACCCCCAGCATGATGCTGCTACCGCCATGCTGGACAGCTGGTCAAGGTTTGAAAAGCTCCACCTTAACTCAGTTACACATTCTTCTTGTCATTGTGACAAAATACTCCAATCTTTTCCTGATCTAATCAGAAGACCTTTCTCCAATTCCATAATTTCTGATTAGAGAGTCCAAATATCCTGCCAGAATTATAGCAGACGCTAGCTGATGGCAAGAGGTTTGTGGTTTCTCTGAAACTTGCTAAGGAACCTTTACCCAAATAGTTTAGCCTGTAAGTTAACCTTTAAATCTATGTGGAATAGGGGAAATCCACCATTAATTTAAGCTCGTGCACCAAGTTCTTGTTCGTAAAACCCATTCAAGTTGGTTGTGGTATGATCATTCAGCTGTAGAGAAAGAATGGCTGAGTATCTGATAAGTGAATATAAAGCTGTTATGGATGCCGTCAGCAAGCAGCTCTCTGGGATACTGATATTGCTATGACAGTAAATATCGGATATTACAGCGCAGCGCTAAATAAATATGCTCACTGCATTGGAAAATTTTGACACGCCTTTAACTTTTCCCCAATATTTTGACATTGCCAACAAATGTCTTCAAGGGACTTTGCGTGCAGAGGAGTGCATCAATCTTAACATCCAATAAAATACATGTTTGTAGGTAAGGGGACGAAATCAGAAAATGTTCAAAGGGTACGAATTATTTCCCAATGCACTAAATGCAGATAAAAAAATATGTTTTTTTTGTAGGTAAACCCTTGAGAATTAGAGTACATCAGCTGATTAGCAACAAATCAGAGACGCTCTTAAGAGATTAATTCTGTAAACCAGCAGGGATGTGCAGGTTATGCCTTTGGACTCAGGCGCCCAGGGCTGACCTGGTTTAAATAAATTTAATTAAAGTCGGGGGACCTGCTAGGAGTCTTGAATTCATTACTTACAATGCACGTGGCGGAGGACAAAGAAATAGCTCTCTAAAGGCAGGCTAAATTGCTGTTATTGTTGCCTAAACGGCAGAATGACGGACTTCAGCGTTTAGGCATGTTTCAACGATGCATCAAGGAGGGAGGGATCATACGGCATGATTTTAGACTTTATTATAGGTCAGAAAATACTCGGGACATGCAGGAAGTCCCCCTTTACCTCGATCTCCTGCAGTTGCTCCTGGTTGGTGGTGTACATCTGCTGCAGGCCCTGCTCCAGCTCCCGGTTCCTCTCCAGGAGAGACTTCCCCAGCTCTGCGGCCAGCTGCAGGTCTGCAGGAGAGACGGGAGGTGAGGCGGAACCGCGCGGCTTCTCTGGTTCGCATTTAGTGCCACTAATACAGCCGTGGGGACCTTTAGCAAGCTGCTTTGAGAGGGTTTTGTGCTTTTGTTGGCAGAAGTCCATAAACCTGTTTTTTCCCCTCTCCTCCTTAGAAAACTGATTTGCATTTATTCAAAATGGAATAAAGAGGTTTAACCTTTCTGAGTCCCTGGAAATTGAATTAGTGTTTGATGTATTTTATTTTATTTGCCACTTTCAAGCTTGGATAGTATTTCCCCACAAAGCAAACAAACAAAAAACAAAAAGAAAATTGCAGATGAGGAATAAGAAATTAAAATTTACTTTTACTTTTTGGTTTCTAAAAAAAACAAATAGGCTTTTACCTCTTAAACTGATATTTCACGAGGACACATTTCCAGAAAATTCTGCAACGTTTATTATTTAAGGTAAGGACCAGAAATTAATGGCATTCATCAAAGACATATTCCTTTTTTAATTAATCCTTAGAAACAATTTATAATTCATCAAGAAATTAGGAGAAACATGTTGCTACATAATATTTCCATAGCAGCATATTTTGTTCAAAGGGGACACGTGTAGAACCAGAAATAAAGGGACCCCTAAAGGGTTACATTTTCACATAGAAATCATAAAAAAAATCACCTCAACTGCATCATGTGACCTTGCTTGATTTGCAATTTAGGAATAATAAAAGTGTAAAAATGCCCATCAGTGTTAGAAAAAGAACAGAATAAAGACATAAAAAGGGAGAAATCCTCCTAAACAAAGCTTTTTCCGTTTTTTCCCACCCTCTTTGCCGCATATGTGATTATTCTGCTGACCTCTGCCTTTTCCTGCAACCACCATACAAATTAGAAAACTAAATATTTAAAAACAGGTTGCATGCGCTATATAAAAAAATAATAATAACAGCGGCTTGAATATTGTATATCTTAAAACATATGGATTTTTTATTTTTAAATATACCATCAAAATGTTTAGGAGTGACTTGATTCCTGGATTATTTATTGCAATCCTTTTCTGCCTTTAAACATTTACTGTAGTAAAGAAAAAGGGGCAAAAGCAGCTGTTTGCATCTTTTGGGGTTCGTTAACAAAGACAGAAAGGAAACGTACCATGCTCAAGGTCCTGCTTGTCGTACCACGGTTCCTCCTCCTTCATCTCAAATTCCTCTTCAACAATCATGTCTGCCAGCATCTTTCTGATAAAACTCCCCTCAGGCACAGGCAGGTCCAGTTCCCGTCCCCAGGCAACCAGAGACCGGTTCCGATGCAGTCCTGCCCGCCCGCCTGGCCGCAGCGCCCGGTGTGCAGGACTCAGTGACGGTCACACAGAGCGACAACTCACCGCTGCTGAAGCTGAGCGGCTCTCTGAGCCGGCTTCCGGTCTGGCTTTTCAAAATAAGTCGTGTTTTCCTCTTTCTTTTCTTTGCACTTTAAAAATATACGTAGATATAATGTGAGGGTTATTTGAAATCACAATGTAATTTTTACTGACAGAATAACCTAAAAGAGCAGATGCAATTATTTCAACTTTAGAATAAGATTTACTGCAAAAGAACATAAAATCTGAACAGTAATGCACTACTACGACCAAAACAAACCATACATAACTCCCATTTACCAATAAAAACAGTATAATTATCCCCAGAAAGAAATAAGAAATCAAATAATCATGACATCTTTACAGTCTACATCTCCTTCACAGGCTGCAGGCGCCAAGACACGTAAGCAAGCACTCACCAAATCAACATAAATGAACAAGCTGTTATTCGTCATTTTGAATTATATTTCTGTTTAAACTTTTTAAAATTTTCTTTGCAATTTTAGATTTTACAGACTTTTAAAAAAAAAAAACTAACAAGAGATGTTGCATAAAACTTTTAAAATCACCCATAATAGAAGAAAACAGACGACAGAAACCTGTAATATAAGAGTTCCTTTATTGTCCTGCAATGGGGAAATTTGGGTGTAACAGTGGCAAACACACAGACAGTTTTTAGCAATAAAATAAAGGATAGGTAATGCAGAAATATACATCCATTGTCTCTACCTGGGCCACTGGGGTGGTGAGGGGGACTGTCATTGGACAAGAGGCAGGATAGACACCCTGGATAAACACCTGTGACCTGTGACGTTGACTTTTAAGCAACTTTTTCTGCTATTCTTAGGGCTGCTTGAAAGAGCCATCTTTTTTTCTTTGCTTTTTTTTTTTTTTTTTTTTTTTTTTAGAAAACGTGTTTTTTTATTGCTTGTTACATTTTTAGACCCTGTTTCTATAAACGTGTTTTAAGTGATTACTTCCTATAGGCTGCAACAAAAAAAAATAAATAAATAATAATATTTTGAACTTATTTTGAAAAGACAGACTTTGAATTTCCTGTCTTGATCTGTTTCACCATTGCGTTTCACTGCCAGTTTCTACACATCTCTACACCTGCTGCTCCTCCGCGCTGGTTTCCTGCATGGGAACTGTACCGGACATGGTCACCATCACCACACGGGGGCGCTGCAACGAAAGTGTCTCTGTTTTAAATAGCCTGAAAGTAAAATACAGCAATTTACTGACTCTAAATCATTATTTTATTAGGAAAATACAGTAGTTACCCAAATAAATCAATGAAATCCTTAGTTTGCTAGGTTTTTATTAAAATGTATATATTTTATAATTCCAACAACATATAGAAACATACTTTATTTTCCCCTCTTGGAAAAATACAATAATTCATTAATGAACTGAATAATTTGTCTGTTTTTCTCCATTACAATATTTTACAATGACATCTTTGCTTGTCTGTGCCGGGTAAATTCACACATTGTATCGTTTTTACATCAACGTAATTTATTTGTCTGGGTATTTGTTCAAACTGTAAACGATCACATTTATGAATAGTTTTTTATGTTAAATGTTACCTTGATAGCATTTTAAATAACAAGTGTTTATTGCCTATTTCACATTCAAAATGTTCGAGAGAGGGAAACTTTTGTGAATTCACCTGACTTGTTCAGTTAAACGTATATATATATATAAAGCATTTTCACTCTAATTGTAAGTGCTCTTTCTTGTCAGTTGGGGGCAGTGTAGCTTTATTTTTCTGTCTGTTTTCTCTTCTCAGGGAGTCAAATCCAACTCTAAGACCTTTATTCGATCACAGACAAAGAAAATATGATTCTTGCGTGAATATGAATCATTCACGCAGATTATCATTGATATTTATTGATTTAAAAAGTAAAATAAAACAGCGTTACCACAGGGAGCTGATCCGTAAATCACAATAAATCAAGTATTTGATGGGCTGGAGTGGCAGATCTTAAGAAAATGTTTATTTTGATGCATGTTTTCTTTTGGGGGAACATCTTTCAGATGATGAATAAATAATAGATCATCTGGATTCAAAACGAGGAGGATGAGACATTCAGATCTTCTCTTAACTTATGCTATCTGACTTTTTGGAAAATTTAAGCAACAATATTTAAAATGCTTTAGCAATAGCTCAGTTCTCAAATACATATATATTAAAAAAAAATCAACATTTTACTTTTAGCTTTTATAAGATGGCATAGAGCAGGGGTCACCAACATGGAGCCCGCTGGCCTGTTCCAAAAACAAAAAAACACAAAAAAAAAAAACACAATCCACCAACAAAACTTTGTTTTATTCCGTTACTCATCTTGTTTAATCACACTTGCATTTATATAGATTTAAAAATGACAATATCTATAAAAATGTATTAATTTTACATAAAGTTAAGCTGAACTATGACTCTTCTAGTTCAAAGATCAGTACAGGTAACCATTCTTCTGACACAACACCAATGAAGTAGCTCTCAGTTTCGAAAAGGTTGGTGACCTCTGGTATAGTGTATAACGTCTCATAGAAATCTCAAATAAATATTTCATTATGACTCAGCTG
This sequence comes from Fundulus heteroclitus, assembly GCF_011125445.2. Taxonomy (NCBI): domain Eukaryota; kingdom Metazoa; phylum Chordata; class Actinopteri; order Cyprinodontiformes; family Fundulidae; genus Fundulus; species Fundulus heteroclitus. The sequence continues at coordinate 9,837,558 of NC_046370.1, forward strand.
CTCTGTGAAAAAATAAATCAAACAATAATCTGTCTGAGACAGAAACCGGTTAATAACTCACGATCTTTGTTTTTCTCTCTTGGGTTTTGGACATCAGTCTGTTCGTCCGAGTGTATTTTAAGGATATGATATTTTACCTGCAGTGACTCAGTGATTACTCAGCTGGAGCTTCAGGTCTCTTGCTTCCACCTACACTCAGATAATAACTTCTCTCATAGTGGGACTTCTCCTCCTGTGCTAATACTTTCAATGTTGTTGTTATGTCATTCATCACTGACAAACTTTCCCCGCAGAGTAAATTACCAACAGACTCACCAAAGTTTATTTTCATTGTTTTAAAATTTATTTCAGATGATTTTGCTTCAACTAACTTATTATTTTTAGGTGACGCCTCATTCTGGCTTTTCCAAATGTTTCTACCTTGGATTTTCCAAAAGATGAGGTGAAAATATAAACAGCCCAACCAAAGCTGGTGTTTCAGTTCGATAATTTTAAACATAATCTGTAAATTTCTTTTCATTTGGGCATTCCAGTTTAATGTTAGCCTGCTTTATCCATGCCCAAATATTTTATTGAGATAAATGCCAGTGGTACTAATGCACTGGACAACGTGGGTAGCACTCACTCAATTCTGCTGCAGTCCACTCCTTTATCACTGCAAAAACAGAACTAAAATTAAGTTAAATGTTCTTAAAATTAGTGTATTTTCCCTGGATTTGAGCAGGTAAATAAGATGATTTGCCAATGGAATAAGATTTTTGCACTTAAAATAGGAACAATTCATCTCCATCATCTTATTTCAAGTGCAGAATATCTAATTATCTTATTCTAGTGGTCAAAATACTCTTTCCATTGGCAGATCATCTTGTTTAGCCGCTCAAATCTGGGACAAAAACACTCATTTTAAGAACATTTTACTTATTTTTAGATCCGTTTTTGCCCCAAAACTCTTCATTGCTCTTTGATGCACTATCCTCTCGAGGCGTTGCTTATCACATTTGCTTGTGCATCACTTTCAACCACAAGTTTTTTTTTTTCCACTCAACTATCCGCTAAAATGCTTGGGTAACAGCGATCTGTGAACAGACTGCGTTCTTCGGCAACAACGTTTTGTAGCTCACCCTCCTGGTAAAATGTGTCAGGCGCTGTCTGCTGCATGGTGCTTGTGTATCTTTTTCTATCGCACTTTTTCCTCCTGCTCAACTTTCATTACTGCTTTTGCATAAAGCACCCTGTGAACAGCCAATGTCTTTAGGAAATAACCGTTGTACGATTGTCTGCAAGACCTTTTTGTTCTGTCATTTTGTTTTTCTTCATAGAAGGTACACCTGGTCTGGTGTTCTGTTAGCTGTGACACCATCCAGGGAAGACAGATCACCCACTTTTACCATATAATGTAGAAAATATTCCTGGATCAATGTGTGCTTCTGTGCTTTTGTGTCTCTCTTGTGTCTCTGCTCTGTCTTCTCTAACCCTCAGTCAGTCGAGGCAGATGACCGTTCACACGGAGCCTGGTTCTGCTGGAGGTTTTCCTTTCCTGTTAAAGGGGAGTTTTCCTCTCCACTGTCGCTTCATGCTTGCTCAGTATGAGGGATTGCTGCAAAGCCATCAACAATGCAGACGACTGTCCACTGTGGCTCTACGCTCTTTCAGGAGGAGTGAATGCTGCTTGGAGAGACTTGATGCAACCTGCTGGGTTTCCTTAGATAGGACAGTTTTTGACCAATCTGTATAATCTGATTGACTTTGACTTTGGAAAGTGTCTTGAGATAATGTGTATCCTGAATTGGTGCTATATAAATACAATTTCATTGAATTGAACCGACTGTCCAGTCAGCTTTCATCCCCATGGTTGGGCGGGTTACGCCATTTGTCTTAATATATCAGTTTTGGGTCGTTTTCTAGTGTTCAGAGAAAACGAATTTTAGATTTTTCATCAGCTGTAAGCCATAATCATCACGTTAACACTTCAAATATATCCCCTTGTGTATGATGAGTTTGTTTAACATTTTAGTTGGAGTTTTAGATTTGAATGAGTGAAAGGAATACAATTGTTTTGATGATATTCCAATAAAACGAGCTAATACGCCTTTGGAGATCCACGAGCGCCTTTTCATGTGTCATTTCCAGACAGCGCTGCTCATCAGGTGCGACTTTAACCTGAAGACTGGTGCGAATGGATTTTCACAGATTATGTGCCTCACCTACTTCACCCCAGGTCACATTATTCTGTCAGCCTGCAGATTAGCTGCTCCAACATTAAGCCTCTCCTCTTCAAGGCTTTCCCAGAGAAAACCCTTTCATCTTCACGCTTTTTTTCACCTTTAGTGTCTTCCTCTTCCCTCCTTCCTTCACCATCCTCCTGATTTCTTCATCTCTGTCTGCGGCTGTCGGCGAGATTTGAGGAGCAGGATTCCTCCGCGGGGGAGCTCGGCCTCTCAGAGCGACAGGATGACTGTGATCTTCTCCTTCGCAATCAATACTGTTTGTGCCTCTTCAGCCCACACTTCCAGCACAGGCATTTTTTTCCCCCTCTCCCCCTTTTTTTTTTATGACTGCTGTGCTCCAGCTTGGATTTCATGGGGTGTGAAATGTCAAAAACAGCAGGATGAGACCCAACGTGCGCTTTCAGTCCACCCGGCAGACAGGAATACGTCAAACAAAGATTTCTACTCATGTTTTCTTCGCAATAATGGAGTCGAAGAGCAAAAGAAAATGCAGATAAACTAAGGGAGGAAATTGAAATATTACAGGCAAGCGTGCAAGGCAAACAAGATGATTGCCACTGCTCCCCACTCCTCTTCCTCCACCCCCCCGAAGCAATATGGGTTGTGATGCCTCTTGCTGGGGCTCTGAAGTGGTGACAGTAATGTGCAGCAGAAACTGGTAATGAGTCGTTAAAAAGAGAGATTTGGGGCTTTACTGATCCGTTTCCACACCAACTGTCTTGGCTGTGGGAGTTGGATCTTCTAAATATTGCTGGGGGAGCTGGGGAGGGGCTGTAATGGGATTTAAGGACGCGCTTCTGGGGTAGAACCATAACGCAGACTCAATACATACTTTCAATCTGCCTGTGTGTGTGTGTGTGTGTGTGTGTTTACATTTCATCTTCAAAGCCTTTTTCCTCTTTGAACAAATTAATTGTGACAGGGGCAGAGCCATTTTATTTTGCTGTGGTCCTTTTTTTTGTTTTGTTCCTGAATGATTTGCTCGGCCTTTTGTTCTGGACGCGAACACAGGCAGACGAGGATGGTTGATGCGTTTTTTTTTTTTTTTTGTTTTTTTTTTTGCGCCGAGAGGAGATGCTGCGTTGCCATGACAACCAGGCGTTTGGCAAAGATTCCCGTGATGCCAACTCTCATCCAGGATCACTTATATGGGTGTGGGACAAAAAGACACCACCGCGAGCGAGAAGACGCGCTTGTATAACCAGGGTTGTTTCCACACTCGGTACAACACAAAGAAAATTACTCAGTATCATTTTTGACAACGCAGCAATTTTATCTGAAGGCCATGAATCACAACATGGTAATATTTTAGCTTCCTTAATTAGGCCAAAACTAATAAGTAGAAAACAACTGGACCCATCACTTAGATAAATATATCATTATAAAGTGTCACCTCCCTCTTTGGCAACATGGTAGACACGATGCCAGTATAAGTGTTAGTATCCTTCGTGGACGTGTGTGCCTTTGATTCAGCTGTGCAATCATTTCATTTTATTATAACTGCAATATAATAAAATGAAGAGTAATAGACGGCTTATTACTACTCAGTGACGGGTCTGCATATCTGTAGTGTACCACTGCATGTTTCCACTTACCTGTCAATTTGATGTTGATACAAATAAATGTGACTATTAAGGGACAAATAAGAGATCATTCAGTACTAAAACTGAAGCGCTTCATATTTGCAGTCAAACGTAGCAGCAGTATCATAGATTTGAATGTGAAAACCTAAAGAACTTCCTGTAATTGATGAAATATTGACTTCTGCTCTCCAGTAGAATAAAAAAAAAAAACACAAAGGAGAATGTCCAGCTGTCAGTTTGTGACCTAAAGCAACAGGACAATGTCACTGTGACTGGCTAAATTAGGGAATTTAGATGGAGTTCATCAAAGTCTGGATCTAAATCCATTTAAAATGTTATAGCCTGACCAAACCAGACCGTGTTTTCCTTGACAACCCTCCAATGTTGGGGAATTAAAAACAATCCTGCAAAGAAGAGTGGGCCGAAATCCCTCTACAGCGTCGTGAAAGAATAATTTCTGGTTATGAGAAATGCTTGTTTCTCATAACAGGTGTGGCCTCTGAATGTGGCGCAACCAGTTAGTAGGTTCAGCGGGGAACTTTTTCTCCACCTAGGTTTGGAAATGATTTTCCTCATATCACTTTAAAATAAGGCTCCCCTTATAGATGGCTAATAAACTGTTTATAGATCTGTTGTTTATAGACTTTATAACTCATTTATAAATGTGTATTATTATGAGTTGCTTATATTAAACGTTTCAGACTAAGTTATGACTTTGTAAGCACAAACTGGTCAGTTTTGTCTCTTGCTCACCCTTAATTAATGCATAATAAACACTTACGAATGAGTAATAAAGTGTTTACAGATTAATTTATAACATATCTATAAACTATTCATTAGCCATCTATAAGGGGATCCTTATTTTCCCTAATTAAATAAATTATTATTTAAAAACTTCTTTTTATACTGACTTGGGTTATCTTTTGATAATGTGAAACATGTAAGTGTAACAAAAGAAAGCTGAAAAAAAAAGGAATCTGAGGGGTACAAACCCTTTTTCATCATACTATATCATGAATGTAGCATTATGAAGGCATATGAAATTGTATTGATGTTGGAAAAAAATCTTCAAAAGTTCCTGTAGCTGCAAGTTTAAATCTGAGGAAGGCCGACTTTGCTACACACAGGTGCATCTGGGCTGTTTACTCACACAGAATGCAATAAACAGGAAATTAGGACAAGGAGAAATGGTGAGAAAGAGACACTTTGATAACAGGGGATCTCTAGATGGCAGCGGCGATAAGAGAAAATTGGGAATTGCGATAAGGGGAAATTGGATTTGTGTTATCAGAGAACTGCAACATCAAAGGCTTCGTTGGCAGAGGGAACTGGGAAACTTTAAACCCAAAAAAAAAAAAGTTAATTTCACAAGTAATCTCCCGCCCTGCGGCTCGTGGGTAAAACAAAACTCTGTGAAGAAGATGAATTTAGCTAATCTCTCTCACACAGCTTCAGGGAATTTCAAAAGGCACAGGGATATAAATTTGCCCAAGCCTGTGGCTTGGTGAGGAAAATTTGGGAAACGGAGACATTTCGGGCTGTTGGTTCTCTGTGAGTGCAAAAACACTTTTAATACATATTCAAGATGAAAACACGCGAAAGCAATGAGCAAGAGCTCCTGTTCAGATGTTTTCTGCAGTTTATGAATGAAAGACACACCTGGGTCATAACAGAATATACATCAGGGTGGTTTTATGAGAGCCTTTCAGTCTGAAATCATGCTATCCTGTATAAACCAATCTTCTAATAGCAAACATCACCATTAAACACGGCCAAAGTATTATTACTATTCACTGACGCGTCTGCTATCAAAAACAAAAGGTGAGGTGCACGCACAGACAAACTGAAGGTGTAGGTGTTAGTCCGTAAATGTTGGTATCACAAAATTAAAAGGTTAATTTGTCACTCTTAAATGTTTCAGATCATCAATAATGTCCTAAATTAGACAACAGAGACCTTTAAGACTACCAGGAGACGACAGGCTGTGAATGAGGGACTCAACAAATCACCCAGGTAGCTGCTCTAGTTTCAGGTGCCTTTTATACTAATCTTACACACGTGGGAGAATCTATTTCTGGATCTATGTGTTTTTACCAAATACCATGTGGAGTCACTGGCTGTCTGCTAAAATATCACAAGAATTTAAGACTTTTGTGAAATTAATATGAGTTTCTTCAGTTATGTCCAAAGTTAGAACCTGATTGGGCAAAGAAGTCAAATGGGAGCGGAGAAAATACCCGTGGAAGTTGATTATAGACAGGCAGACAATACAGAAATCTTCTTGCTAACCCCGGAGTAAAGACAAAAAGTAGTTTTAAAATTCTGATTTATTTTAATAAATCCACTTTTTTACCCCTAAAATACATTCTGTGGAGTAGTTGTAGTTTCTGAGCGCAGAACTTTTTTGATGTAGTCTGTCCAGGAGCTGTGCAGATATCTTTATATTCTTTTTGGGTCGTGTTTTTCAAGCTAATCAGTTTCATCTGTTTTCAGTTATGTTATTTGAACAATTTCGTCTTCCATATTTGCTGGGAAGCTGCTAAACAAGTTCATGGACTTATGGCTTACCAATTTTGCAAATGTTTTAACATTTTGCTGCGATTTTGTATCCAGGCAGGGGATGGCCAAGCTCAAAGTGGAGAAGCATACTACAAAAATGGAACAAAAATGGAACTGTGGAACACTTTACGACCCGGAGAACCTGAAACGCCTCCTTTAGAGACAGCATCAAATCAGGCTGCTATCTGATGTACCTCAGAACAGGGTTGAAAAAGGGGAACGTGGAGGTAAATCAGTGCTTCTCAAATAGTGGAGCGTGTTCTCCAATGGGCACAAGAACAGGCTTGCCTTTTTTTGTCCGTAAAATACAAGCTGTCTGATCCCCTCTAAATGTGACAACAGCACCCCCTGCTGTTTGGTCTGTACTGGCAGTCAATAGCATAACTAGGAAGGGATTCTCTCTGTTTTTAGAGAAACAGCTTCACTGCATTGAGGTATGATGGTTGTCTGTAGATGAATAATATCAACAAACTCCTGAAAAAAGTATAAAACTTAATGTAATGGAAGTATGTCTTTAATACGAATGACTTGATTTTCATCTCATCTATTTTGTATTTCTCTATTTTATTGATGATGATCTTCATGGCTGGTTAAAAGTAATGTGCCGTGTTTCCACACAGAGAGAACGAGTTCTCTGCACAGGCAGTAAAACTTTTTTATTTCATCCTTTGTTTGGACTACAGGTACCAGTCAGACTAAAAACCTTTTCCATTGTTCTTAATACTACATGGTAAAAAAAAAGTGTGGCTATATTTAAAAATTGTAAAATTATAGTTGTTAGAAACCATTGTGCTATAATGTAATTAACTGTAAAGTACTTCAAAGCAACAACTTTAGTGCATAAAAAACAGAAAACAAAGAAAGTTAAATTTTTTGACACTGAAAAATTTTCATTTTTCAAAGGGGGGTGTAAAAACAACAACAAAAACATTTTAGAGCCACTGTGGTAAATTAACAAGGAATTCAGATCAAAGCATTGCTGCACCAATTTATGTGTAGATCAAAACTGAATGACTTCAATGTTAAAATGGAAAACCATGATATCTCCTCTTCAAGGGCACATATCATGGTTTTCGGTATTATACGTATTTGATTATGCACGATGAGCCTTTTAATTATCTTTTTCCTCAGTAGTGCTCTTTGCCTTCTTTTTTTCCTTCTTTTTGTTGAATGGTGAACACCGACATTACAGGAGCAAGTAAGGCCTGCAGCACTTTAGATGTTAATTTATTTCAGACATTCTCCTTTAAGGTCCAATAAATGGTTTTGTACACAGATAGATGTCAAGGAATTTATTTTGCTTCGCTTTTTGAGATATTTTTACCTACTTCATGTTGTCAGACAGGTCCCCCTTTAAGACATTTCTGAACAAATGAGGGATTTGAGTATACAAACATAAACCATTGGTATGGTTACTATTTAGTCTATTTAATGATGCTACTATTAGGAAAATATGTATATGAAGATAATAAATAAATATCAAACTCACAAGAATTAACATGAAAACTAAAAAAATAAAAATACAACAAGGTTAACTAAAAAAAAGTGCAAACAAGCGAATTAGCTAAAAATAGACCAATTAGGTTGGCAAACCATATACATCAAATACATCATAATTGTCAGTTAAACTGTTTTTTTCTTCTATCAGCTGATTTGAGCTGTTTCTGACTGTGTCTCTGCATTTCCTCGGATCTCCTCAGATATGCTTACAGTAGCTGGAAAAGGCCAGGCTGATGCTTTCTCTCTGGCTCGGTCCTACTGCTGAGCAAAGAGAAAGAAAATCTGTCAGTTGTCTCCTTTTTTATCTGCACTGATGGGAAATACTTCTTCCTGCTTTATCCTCAGATGCAGCGTTTTCAAACAACACTTTTAGGCAACTTTGACAACAGCTACAAAAGAAAATGTCATTTTTAAAGGGTTCCTGTCACTATCTGGTAAATCTCTGTGCCGCTGAGGATACTTTTCTGCCAGATTCAGTTTTAGATCTTTTCTGTGGGGAAAGGTAATCACGGAGGCATTTTGTACGGATACACACGTGTAAATATCAGCAGGAAGAGGAAACTATGGAGCAGTTTTGATGTTTTCCCAAAGCAGCTTAGATGATTTAATATGTATAATTCTTATGTACAGACATCTCCTCTTGTGCATCATTTCTTAAAATTTTACATGTTGTGATTAATAGATGATGTTGGAGCTAAACTCCGAACGTGCTTATTTAACATCTCCAGTTGATTATTTAACAAGTCCTTAATTCATGGAAACAACACATATTTAATAGCAACAAAAAATGATATATTTTGCTTTAATACATAAATCTTTCAAGATAAGTCTTGACAAATAAAAAAATGTTTCTTTGCACAATATTTCTTTTAAGCATGTATTTTGTTATGAGGACCGGTAGGTAGAGAGAGTGGGTGAAAAATCTTTAAGGGGGGAAAAAATATAGCAAATTAATTAATAATAGCTGGGAAACCCTTAATTGGGTCAGTGGACAGAATTTTCTTTCAACAAGAAGAAAATTGAAACAAAAATCTTAATTTTTTAGTCAATACAACTGACTTCTAGTCGGTATATACAGACAAACTAATTGCCTCTTATGAAACACTTTTCTTACCCAGAAGGGATAAAAAGCTTGGCTTATATCAGAAACTAAGGAGAACTCCCAAGCAAAAATGGTTATCTATTAAAGCATAGCCATGTTAAATTGGCCTAGTCAAAGCCCAGAGTCCTTTGAAGATTTGAAAAAAACAACAACAACAACTGGTCTTTACATATATGCTCTCGGTCAAATCTGAGCTATTTTGCAAAGAAGAATTGGGGGAAACAATCTGTCTTTAGCTGTGCAAAGACGGTAGAAACACCCCATAAGACTTGCAGCTGTCATTGCAACAAAATATGATTTTACAAAACATTGACTCATATAGGCTGAATAAACACACTCCACACAGTTAAGCAAAAGCAAAAGCTTTTTTCCTGCTGCCATCAGACTGTTGAACTGCTGCTGAACTGCTGAACTATAACCCATAAACTCTGCACAACATTCGCATATTTGCACATTTTGCATCATTGCATCTCCATCTAGCATTACAAATGCTGCTGACCTCTTAGTTTTTAAATGCATTAATTGCCCTTTGCACAATCAAATTCTGTACATACAAATGTTTTTTTTTAAATACTCACCTGTACACTGTGACTTTCTCCTGCATTGTTTACATTTAAATCGTTTACTTTTAAATCACTGCTGCATCTTATACTGTAATTTCATTTTTACTGCAATTTACAAGCTGTATGCAACGAATTTTCGTTCTGTACGCACTCTGTGCATACAAAATGACAAATAAAGTGTTCTAAGTCTAAGTCTAAGTCTCTAAGCTTCAAATGAAACCATGCATATGTGTGTGTGTTCTAATTTAAATTAGGAGGACAGTATTTTAGTATGTCTCCAGGTGGTGACCGACAAGAGTTGGAGCTCCGCTGGTTTTGCTGCATTCACAACAAAAGAGGTGAGATTTGTGCAGCAAAGCAGGAGCTGAAGTGATAAAAACAACACGCAAGACTACATCAGCCACTTTCTTTCTCCACCTCTCCCTCAGTATGTCCAGGAGAGAGAGAGAGAGAGAGAGAGAGAGAGAGAGAGAGAGAGAGAGAGAGAGAGAGAGAGAGAGAGAGAGAGAGAGAGAGAGAGAGAGAGAGAGAGAGAGAGAGAGAGAGAGAGAGAGATTTTTTGCAGAGCTCGACACTATTGGATGCCCGTGCGTGTTTTCCCTCCCGTTCACAGTGCCGCACCCTGAACCTCCTACATCCACACATCCTCACCCTGCACGATACAGACAGACAGGTTCAGTCTTTCTTGGAGCGCAGGAAGGATAACGGAACCTTTCCGGACAGCTTTGGAGCCAGAGATGGGAGAGGATCCGCGGCTATGACCCGGACACACAGGGCGGGAAGGATGGCTCTCACCAGCCGGGAGATGTTGAGCTTGATCGGAGGCGCCTGCCTCTGGCTGCCGCTGTTTGCGGAGGTACGTATGGGCTTCTGTCTGCTGCCTGGTGGTGATGAGGAGGATTTTTTTTCACCCCAATATGGCCTTTTTTTTTTTTCTTTTTCTTTGTGTGTGTGTCTGTGTGCAATATATCACAGTCACGCTCTAATAACCTCGCCCCAATTTATTACGAGCCCATCTTAATTAGGCTGATAATTAAACTGAGATGGGGCAGATTTCTTTTTAAGGCTTATGCATGTGAAGGTCTGGATGAGGTTGTGTTCTTATCCTACATTAACGCACAATAACCACCGCTGATCCATGCAGGAGGCATTCGCAGCAAAGCAGGTGCGGGTTAGGGTGGTTAACAAGAACCAGATCCGCATTTCATCCAGTTACTGAAGGCATGTCCGCCGCGCACTGTCCAATCAAAGCCACTCTTTATTGATTGATTGTGTTGCGCGCAGGAAGCCGTGACAGATGAAAGCGTGCACACCCCCTCCTCCTCCTCCTCTTCCTCCCTCAGAGGAGGGGATATCATGCCACGGAGCCGGCGGTGGCTCCTCTGGTCCACGCAGGTGTTGCGGGGATGAACCCTGCACGCCTGGTTGAAGCTTGTCACCGCGATTTGCTCAAAGCTGGACAGGTTAACCCAGAAAAAGGCCGCAGGGGGAACAGGTGCCGCTGTCAGATGCTCGGTGTCTGTTGCTTTTTCACCAATTTTGGCAAACAAAATGTGTTATTAGCAATTAACAACAACAATTCCTATAAAATAAATGTAAACCAATCATTTGTAAATTCAAACTTGTTCATTTCCAGGTGATCCGTGCGTCTCTGAACTTGTGTCCCTGAAATGCAAGAGGGCATTTAATTCTTTATTTCGAGGATGTTCGTCGATCTTTTGCCCATACTAACAGTCAGAGCAAAAAATAAAGCAAAAAAAAAAAAAATTAAATACAAGGCTGATGAACACCCATGTTTACTTTATGACGACATACAGTGCGCATGATTAAAGCGCACTGTGAGGGACATCCAGCAAAGTGGGACATCATCACCAACTTCAATAACAAACTGATAGCTTTACAGCATCTAATAGTCCAAGTGAGTCTGATTTAAAACATAAATTTGTGGAAAAGCATCTCACGTCTGCTGTTAAGCACGGTGGAGGTTCTGTAATTATGTGGGCCTGTTTCCCTAAAAAATGCACTGCAGCCTTGAGTTACATCTTGGGCTCGTCCAGTCTCCACAACAAGGACATATTTTGTGACTTTTGTTTTCTTTTTAATTTTTTTTTGTGTGTGCAATATATAACAGCTACGCTCTAATCACCTCGCTGTAAGAATTAAGACGCTATCTTTGAAGCCATAACCATGAACATATGGAAATATGATAAATATTGAGAAAAGAACAAGATTTTACCTTTAAAACTGATAATAGCAGAGATGTCTCGAGCACAATCATGCAAAAATGTTCTGCAAATTTTTTTTAACACCCGTCTGTAAAAGTACATTTTCACCAGGGGTGCCAACAAAACTGCAGGGTGCTCTATAACATTCATTTATCAACATCTTCTGTTGATAAATGTCTTTTTTTTTAAATGTTGCATATCAATACAATCATTTAATCATACAAATAAAGTGATAAAAGGTATAGATCATTCCAGAGCATCACTCTGGGTGTTTTTTTCCCCCCACCTGGTCTCAAACAGATAAGCTTGTTGCCCATTAGCCTCTGCCCACCTCTGCAGAAGGTGGTTTTGCGTGTGTTCACGCGGCCGTGCAGTGGGCTCAGCTGTGAGAAATCACAACAGATCATCGGCGTAATCGAGCCGAGGGATTGACATGAATGGAAATATCAGCGCCCGTGTTTCAGGACCAGGGTTCACCTGTTCCTGTTCGGAAATCATTAGATGCGGCGGGTCCCCCTGAGAGATCTCTGCATGCTGATTTTGTGGCATATTTGCAACGGTAGATCTAGAAAAAATGATTATGGGGTGAACGGGGTGAGACTAGCCACTGAGGGAAGTGACTGAAACTGATCTTAATACTTTTCTTTTCTTGCATTTAGGATAAATAGTAAATATATTCCACCTCTGCTAGGGACGCTCAGTTTCAGTGTCACAAAGGACTTCTTGGACTGCAATATAGGCTAAGCTCTTATATTTAAAGTGTGCCATACATTCATCCTTTACAAGCAAGCAGCATAACTGGCCAACTGGATGGCCTCCCACTGCAGTACAGTTGATTTAAATGACAGTGGCTGAGAGGCGAAAGCTAAGGGAAAGTGTTGGAGTGCCTTGCAAAAGTATTAATCCCCATTGGACGGGTTGTTTGAGAGTTTGCACCAGTTCACTTACAGAACATACCTATAACTTTGAAGATGTATTAATTTTTTCACTGTGAAGCAAACAACAAATAGAAAAAAATAACAGAAACCTTCGGTCACTCAGTTCTTGAGCATCCTCTTTACCAAATACAACTTACCTGAGTAAGATTTTTGGCTCCTCAACTAACCTCTGGTTATGTAATAAAAACAATAAACAAAGAAGAAGAAAATAACTTATCACACTGAGGCATTGCTTATTTGGTCAAAAGATGCAATGAGATTTCAATGAGAAGTTAAGGTTTCCAAGTCTATACTTTTACCAGAAAAGTCCCTATAAGATTAAATTCCTGGTAGGAAAATTAAACGTTTTTGACCAACAGCAAACTCAAAATCCAACATGGCTGTCTTGCACATTTACAAAATAATAGTTCCAGTAATAAATAATTTAGTCACAGTTAAAATTATCTGTATCTCTTTGAATCTATTGCATGTACAGTCCTAGTTAACTTCCTTAATTAAACATGTGGCTTCAGTCTTTTTAATGTACAAAATGTGAACAAAAGCATTGCTAACTATTACTGCTAATAGTTGTTAGCCCAGCTACTTCAGTTACTCAGTTGACAATCCCCAACAATTATTGAACTGAAGCCTTTTTAAAGGTGCATAATGCCAGTTTTGAAGTTAAATATCTATTTTCTTTCCCATACATACAATTCCCCGATGTGCAAAATGACTTATCCTCTATTTACCAAAGTTGCCTCTCTAGGCTGGATTAGTCAGTTTATTAGAGAGTTATATAGCCGAATGCTCTGGACATGCACGTGGGTGTGACGTGGTGCACGTCTCGGCTACATTGGTGAGTCTCCGCCGTAATCGGTGCATTACTGAGAGAACACGGGCTAACTTCAATATTTATAGCTTTCTTACCTCAGAGGACATAACGCCTCTAAACAAGACCTGTGCAGTCACAGCGGCGGGTGCTTTTCCTCTTCTCCCATGCATGTGCACAACACCGGTGTCATTCCAGCTTCCCGCCGGAGGGGGCAGACGTCTGTAAATATCTGAGAACTCTCGCTGTGCGAGTTGGGTTAGCTGATGTTCAAAGATCCAAATTCTGCTTTCAGAGGAAAATGAAACATTTGTGCTTGGCTCCATTGCACTTCTCATTTGAGTAGCTTCTGTTTGGAGCAAAGATCAACGTGCTCTGTCTTCTAAATAATAACACCCCAATTAATTTGTATTTGCCGTTAAGTCCTTAATTACAGTAAGTACAGAGTACGCTGGCTTCAGTGGATGCGGGGGGCCATAGGCACCCCAGAGTCACCCTTGGATCTGTCCCTGTGAATGTGTGAATGCATTAATTGGCTCATTGTGTCGTAGCTGGATGGCAGTGGACAGTAACAGGGAGCAGAGATCACTCAGCTTGTATTTCACTGGCCAGGCTTCAGGTATTTCATGAAGGGGATTGTGTCCTTGTGTGCTAGTATCCTAATGACCTGAGGGCTGATCTCACAAATAAAATATATATTTTTAATGTTAAAGTCAAATAACATCCATTGCTTTCCACTACTGGTGTGTTCCCTTGCTCTGTGCAGTAAAATGTGTTTACTTGACTGGTTAGTCAGGTCTTTGGTAGAAGTGATGGTGCAGTCACTACTCTTTTTCAAAACTAATAATAAAAAAAAAAACCCTTAGGGCTTTTTCAAAGAAAAGTGAGAAAAAAACCTTACAGAGGAGCCTTTTATACAGAGAGAATCATTGGGGCTGTCCTTCCCTCCATCCAGTTTTTATGAAATGTACCCATCATCTCTGCAGACTCCACACATCCTGCACACAAACTGTTTAGATTTTTATCTTCAGGCTGGCTCTACAGAGCAATATTGGCTATAACCAGATGCCACAGAGACAGTTTCTTCCCCTTGGCTGTCACTCTGATGAACACGTTCCAGCCTGAGTCGTCAGCTACACTGCTGTGGTGCAAAATAAGCATTTTGCAACATCACAACCTCCAGCTTTTTTTCTTTTCTTTATACAAAACTGTCTACACATACCCCTACATACTGTTCCTTTTATCCAGTATTTTATGTCCTGTAAACTTAATATATTATATATTCCTATATTTATACTTAATCTCTGTATGCTGTGAGCACTTGAAACCAGTTTCCACATTTGTGCACATAATCTTGGCCAATAAAGCTGATTCTGATTATTATAACAGAATTTGTTCCAGCTTTTCATTCTCTGCCAATAAATCTTTAAGAAATCTAAATATATTCAAGGGAAATGTAGAAAAATGAGTCAGCTCTCCCTCCTTATTGCAGAAAAAAAAGCAATGCTTAAAAACAAGATGGTGATGTGCGACTAAAGTAAATCAGTTCCACTCTGACCGTACATGGCTAACAAAATAAAAAAAAAAGCTTACAGTGCTTTGAGCTTTATTTATTTTTTCAGAAAATTGGGGCAGAGGAGTACAGATTATGGTCAATGAACCTATTTCCTTTGTTGCATTAAAACTATTACATTGTTCCTCGAATTTATCCAATGAATAAGAGAACATCTTCAGTCCCTCTTTTTGCAGCCTGACCCTGAAAGCATACTGTGACATTGGGAGTTTTGAAAGGTAACCCATATGTACAAAGCTGATGCGAAATTGTTGTTTGTCTTTTAGAATTTTGTTTTGTAAAGCCTTTCCACTGTTCACTAATTGGAAAATAAATCATAGGTTCAAACGAATCCAGTATTCAGAATGTTCTCAATGAAACTCTACAATTATATATTTTTTTATAAATATCTAGAACTGTTTGGGGAGGATTTAAAAAAACGCAGAATATGCAGCGTGTCAAGGTGCCGAGTCCTGCTGGAAAATGGAATAATCAGCTCCAAAAAAAAACAACTTGTCAGGAGAAGGAAGCACGACATGCTCTAAAAGTTCATGGCCGCTGTGACTGGACTTGGACCAACACACCAGCAGATGGAACGGCTCCCCAAATCATCTCTGACTGTGGAAACTCTAGGACCTTGATTTCCAAATAGAATAGAAACTTCCACCTTCATCTTAAAAGAAGACTTTGGACCCTTTAGCAACAAACCACTTCTTTTTCTCCATAACCCAGATATGGTGCCTCCGACATCATCCCAGCTTGGAGTGGCTTGACAGAGCTGTAGCCTGTCCTCAAGTCAAGGCTCTTGAAAAGCCGACACCAGCTTCTGTCCACGCCTTGTGAACACCCAGAAACTCCTAACTGAACTTTTCTTAACAATCCTCTCAAGGCTGCGAATATTTCTGTTTAGTGTGCACCTTTTTCTGCCACACTTTTTCCTTCCACTCAACTTTCTTTGCATTTGATTGGATACAGCACTCTGTGAAACAACCAGTTTCTTTAGCGTTGATCTCTTCCTCTTGTGGATTACCCTTCTTGTAGAGGATCTCTGTAACTGACTTCTGGACTTTTGTCAAGTCAGCAGTCTTCCCCATGGGTGTGTAGATCATAACATTTCATTATTTTTAATTGTTTTTCTGGTTTTGTGTGGCACTAGAAGCTCATTTAACAAAGTAGGCTGACCGGAAAGGGGGGAGAACATGCGGTAAAGGATCTGAGGCCGGAATCAAACCTGCATCAGCTGCGTCGAGGACTAATGAATGAATGAATGGAAACTTTATTGTCATTGTCACAAGAACAACGAAATTTAAAAAGTGCCATCGATCCGTGCATGTTTGAAAAAATAAATAAATAAATAAATAAATAAATCTCTGTCCCATAATTTACACACAGTATAAGAAATAAACAAATAACTGATAAAAACAACTAATAAATAAAAAATAGCCCATTCTCACACACATCATCCACGATAATTAATGGTTATTTTTGGTTGCATTTAGTTTTGTTATTGCTGTCGGGTAAAAACTCCGTATATGGGTGGTGCTCACTGCCCCTGCACCATCGGAGCACGCCCAAAGACCATAACACTTCTGTTTTGCCTTTATCGGTCTGAATTTGGGGGTTTTAATTAGCTGTGAGTCATAAAATTGAATAAGAACAAAAACAAAAACTCATATCACTATGTGTGAGATGAATGTGAATTTTAATTGAATTTCTGAAATGATTAAGCGGGTCAGAAAATGGATGGAAATTAACTTTGTGGCGGAAGTCTAAGTTATTAAGATGCAGCTCCACTAACGCCAGTGGCCTAATTTGCCATCAAAACCTGTAAAAACTGTAAAATGTTTGTTCTCTCTTGAAAAAGGGGTCATCCATACGAGTTTGTTTAACGCTGCGTCTCTATTTGCAGATGGTGGCTCAGGACAGCTACCTTAACGAGGTGCAGAACTCAGGTAGGCGGAAAGTGATCCATCCCTCCATCCTTTCCTCACCTGCTTCTCCTACGCCATCCGTCTCCACTCTCTCTGCTTTCCTCTTCATTTTATCCCACATTCTGACTCAGCCAGCATAAAAGCACACCTCCCGATGCCTCTCCTTGTCTTAAATCTTCCCCTCTTCGCAGCCTTCATCCCTCTGCTTCTTATTTTTTTTTCCATGTGCGTCCCTGAGAGGATCAGAATCCATAGCGGTGATGATGTTGGGGGGTTGGGTGATGAGCTCCTCCTATTCAGGCTGAGTGTCTGTGAATTTTACGCCACGCTGACAAACGAGGGAAATTTAGGCTTCGCACGTTTCCAAACCCTCCATAAATCAGCCGCTTCGGCCTTCTCGTCAAGGTAACGCCACCTCTAGCACCAGAGTAGGTCAAAATGTGGAACACAAAGCCTAAATATGTTGGACGTAACCTAATTAAAACCAGGTGTAAATTACCTAATTTGGTTAGCTCGATGTTTGTGAGGAAACCGCACACACGCCAAACCTGCGAGCGTGAACCGTGTCAAATGCTCATTGTGGCTGGGAAATGGATTATGAGAGCTGGGAGGCTGAGCGTTCCCAAGGCAATGGGCAGAATATGGCTGTCGTGGCAGAGACCAGCGCTGCGGGTGTTGAGATGAATAAAAGAGGCTGGATGAGGGAAAAAAGGATGGAGGAGGAAGTAGAATGAGGGAAATATTAGTTATTGCCCATTTATAGAGACGCACAGACTGGTTTTTGGTTTATGTGATGTTTTATAGGTTGCTAAAATTGTATTCAGATGAACAGAATTTTTTTTGTTGCAATACATTAGCAGGGCTTTTCATTTAAACACAGTAACAGTAAAGATCAATATCTTACATAATTTAGGTCACATGTATGTTTAATTTGTACGATTAGACATTAATCTAACGGTTCTTATGGTAAAATACAAGGATCAGGAAAATAGGCGTAACATTTTAGCACAATAATTTCCGCCATTCATTGGAAAGCTGATTAAAGTGGCAATAGGAAGAATTTCAAAACTTTTTACAAAAATCATCGTTTTTATTGAGTCCAAAAAACACAAGAGCTGCTGTACAAATAAAGCACACCCACTATCCAATAGGCTACATTAACACCTTAGTTAGGTCAAACGGTACACTATAATTTCATTAAAACATAATTTTAGATGTAAATTGAGCTCCTATGGAACCAAAATTAGCAAAAAGAAGAGAGAAAAAGGAAAAATCTGTTACATTTTATGGTTGTTACGATAAATCAGACATCCTGTCACGATAACTTTTGTTCACAATAACAATAAATTATACGTTTGAATGCTTCATGTGGTGCTTTTTTTGTATACTGTACAAAAAAATTCAAAAGACAGAAATTTAACTATAAAACCAGTTTTATATACTACTCTTATTATAGCCATATGAATGGAATTAGTACTTTTTAATGCTTTCTTTTTAAAGATTAATTTTGATGTACATGTACACATAATGATAATGAAAGAAAACAGGCGACTGTGTTTATGGTTGCTCCGGTTAAAATCAGTGTCAGATCTAATTAAACGGATTTTAAATTGTTTCACTACAGATATTTTGAAGATCAAGGTCGTTTTAACTCGTTCATAAGAGATGAGATTAAATATTGTGCATTTGTATTTAACGGCCCTGAGTAAAGCTTTTACTTACTTAAAGGTACAAGACAAAGGCGTTCTCTGAGTACTACTGCCACCTACTGAGCTGTGCTTCAGTTATTATGAAAACAGCAAAAACTGCTTCATAAGACAAATTATAACATAATTCACCCATTATTTTTGTTTACAATTAGCAAGAATTGCTGCACTTTTTAGAATTATGTCCAGTGGTATCTTTGGCTTATTACAGCGCCTTGGAAAAGTCTTGAATTTAAGCACAACCACAAAATTCACTGTATTTTATTAGGATTTCATGCTAAAGACACAAAGTTGTGGATAAAAAAAGGAAAATGATGTATGATTCATTTAGTTTTTAATAAATTAATATCTGAAAGTGTTACATAACTTTTAAAGCTTAATATAATCAATATTTATGTTTGTGTAGCTTGAACTTAAGCTCCTTGAAATCTTCAGACATTTGAGGAACATTTAAAATAAATGACTAAATGTTATGCCTGTTCTTAGTATTCACATCTGGTGGATAGAATTTAAATATTGAAGGATTTTTTTAAACCATCATCACCATCATTTTAGAGTTGGAGGATCTAAAATGATGGCGATGCTCTTTCCAACCTAATCAGATCAAAGAACTGTACCTGTGTTAGTTTTAATTTCTATTCTCCTGTGAATGTAAAATGCAAAAACTAGACATAAAACTGCAACTAAAATAATTTACCATAAGCTTAAGAGAAGCAAACTAAACCTAAACCAACCCAAACAGAGGCACTGAAATATAATTAGTTAATTTATATTAAGAAATTAAAGCTTTGTGTTTATTTTTTGTGTGGAAATGATGACGTTTACATACATATATTAAGAGAGCTTATGTAATGCTGTAAACATTTTGTTAACAAACATAAATATATTATTTTATTATATTAAAAGAAAATAATTATTAAAAGGAAAAATTCTAGTGTCTACTAAATTTGTTCAAATACTACTTACATGTAATATTTGCAAGTATTTAATCATAAAACATTAATTGCTCTTTACCTGACTTCAGTCATTTAATAATTTAAAGCCCCGTGCTTTGTTATCTAAGCCACTTACAGTTAAAGATGCATTATTAATGAAGTCGGTAATGTTTGCAAACATTTACCTCACTGTAAATAACCGCCTGTAGTTTGAGCTAAAATATTTAACTTGCATTTTAAAAGGCACTATATGTGGAGCACAGGGAGTTCCTGGTTGAAAACCTAGCAGGATTTACTCGTTCTCTTCTTTGCTGTCGCTGAAGCTGCACTGAACGTGGATTTCTGGAGGGGAATCAACGTCAAACATTGAATGATCGAGAAAAATAAACAGATTTTGAACATGCAGCCTAATCTGCCTTTTGGGGGAAGACTGACCTGATTTATCAACCTGATAATCTGTCATCCTGGATTTTTCTTTGATCACAGCTCAAGCAGGAGATTTAGAATTTGGGCTTTCCTTGAGACATAAGCTCAGTTTCCAGCTTTATTTTGGATCTGCATTTGGGATAATGGGAGGAAGAACTAGCAAATGGAAAACACAGCTAAGGACATATGTGGCATAGTGGGTAGAGTTGTCTTGCAATTGTAAGGATGTGAGTTCAATTCCAGCTTTCCATGTCACATGTCAATGTGCCCCTGGTCAAGGCACTTAACCTCAAGTTGCATGAATGTAAGCGTGACTGTGGCTACAGTGCAAAATGCTTTGAGTGTTCAGTATGACTAGAAAAGATCTATAGAAATTCAGTCCATTTATAATGTCATAGCTTTGCAAAAATGCAAGTATAAAGTTAAGCAAGCTTGTTGAATTTTATTTTTGTCTTTGCCCAATATTCAACCTGGCTCTGGTTTAATATGTCTCTTTGGCAGTATTCATCGCAATTTTATTGCTATGGATTGTCTTTTCCATCTCTTCCTTCTCTAATTTCATACCTGCGAACAAACCAGTCCTCATTCATGTAGTTAAAGCTTTGTGTATTACTTGTTGTTTTTTATCAATTATAGAGATCAGTGGTCATAAAAGGCTCAAATCTCACATGCAATTCAATTGAATTTTACAAGCTGAAGAGTTTGTATTAAACTCTATTTGCGTTTAATTTGGTTCTGGTCCCTGTTTGGGGCAGCAGATTCTTAACTATTAACGATTATGACCCTTAATAGAAGACAATTTAGTAAAAGTCACTGGTGATGCCATCATGTAAAGCCTCTGGTTCCAGTTCTAGAGGCTTTCTCTCACAAAATTACATTTAGTCCTTTTGGATCCCTAACTTGGCACTTCCCCTTTTTTTTGTACTTTTTTTTATTTTTTATTTTTTTATTAAGAAAATAAATAATTCACACTTAGAAATAAAATACATCCATGCCATCCTAGTAGAAAGTTTCATTCACATTTTCTGTGGTGGAAACAGATGTGGATAAATGTGTAAGAAAAAAATATAATTTATATTTTAAAATGAAACAAATATTTTAAATTTCAGTAGCAAATTTTACATTAAATCCAAGCTTTGATTTCAGAACATTGCCTTGGTGAGGGCTCCCACATTTATATAAAATAAAAATAAAATCACTGTTATCAATCCCTAATACTTGGAACCAAATCTTGGGTTTCTGTTTCTAAAATTTCTGTAGAGTTCATAGAAATATGTTTGGGCAATGATTACTTACAATTTTTAAACAGTATTTTGTTGATTGTTGCTGCTTTAATGCCTCTGGAGGGCGAGGCAGATGTATTTTGCTACGCCCACCAATCTTTTTCCTAAATATCTTTTAGAGGCATGTTGATTTTATTGCAGATCTGATGACATATTAAAAAGTTAGAGCCAAACCAAATGAGAAAAACTTGTTCTCTCTCTTCTGACACAATGTCAAGTGGATTAGATGAAGAGGTTCAGAGAGAATGACTTTTCCAAGTGAAAAAAGATTTCCTTTTCTTTATTTTATGCTGCCATATCCATGCCTTTCTATGTGAAAGTTTGGACTTTTTTAGTGCAAAGGCACAGTTTGAGGCCTGGCTATTCCCAACAGACGTGCTCAAAAACTCACCATTTTTACAACTTTTAATCCCCCACACCTTAAGAGGATACCAACCAAATTTGAAGCCTATACATCAAAATCCTTAGTTCATCAAAATTTGACGTGTAAAATCTCAAAAAGGCTGGCTTTCTGTTGTTTTTAGGACGTACTTTTAAGACTTTTTTTTTCTTGTTTTGGAGGGTTTTATCTGTGTATAAACTTCAAATGTCTACGTTTTACCGGTTGGGCTGACTGAGTTTAGGGGGTACTGTAGAGCCATTTGGCTACTAAAATCTCATTAGGAGCTGACGTGTGTGCAAAATTTGGTGTCTTTTGGTTTATACAGTCAGTCGGGAGAGTAAGTTTTTGATACGCTGCCATTTTTGCAGGTTTTCCCACTTGTAAAGCATGTCTTTGATTTTTATTATAGGTACTCAACTGTGATGAAATCTAAAGCAAAAATCCAGAAAAAACACATTTTTGAAATTAGCATTTGATCTCTGACCAGCCAGTACAAATTGATCATGAGGAATCAGAGGGATCAGCCCAGAACTACACAGCAGGACCTGGTCAATGACCTGCAGACATTTTGGTAAATACAGTCTCAAAGAGTACAAACAAGGTCCCCCTACTAGGGATGGGTATCATTAATTATTTACCGACACTACTACTACTAACGATACTCCTTATCGATCCGGTATTTTATGGGTACCATTATCGATACGATTTTAATCAAACAAAAAAGGTAAAAAAAACAAACAATAAGCAAATCACGATCACTTACTGGTTTATTTTTTTAAACATTTGGAACAAAAGCAATCAAAAGTACAAAATAAACTTTTTTTTATAGAAATAGAGTAATAAAAACATTACATAAATAACTTTTTATATAAGAAAAGGCTAAAATATATCTTGAGTAAAAAGTTATTTTTTGTCATTGAGAAGAATTATTTAAATTAAAAACCCTCTAAATATGCTCCAAAAAAGTTTTAAGTACTCAAAATAATTTTAAGTATTAAATACAATTTTATCTGAATACAAACTACATTTATACATTTTTCCATATGATCAATTTTAAACAAAAGGAGCAGAGGCACCCTCAGTGCATGAGCTGAATAAAAGAGAGGCTCTGTGAATCAGTTACAGGGAGGGATTGATTTAAGTTTCAGAGAAGACAACAAAAAATACAATTACCTGTTAAAAATTCTCTTTATAATGTATGTATTTACATGCTGTTTTGTAATCTAGTAGAAGCTTTTGCTCATGCGCGACTCATTTTCAATGGGAAACAGACTTCAAGCTGAGTTTGCTGCAGCAGCCCGCCGACTGACCGACCGATTATTTTTTATTTATTTATATATTTATATATATAAAAAATGCAAAATATTTCAGCACATGACTTTCTCAGTACTTGATAGTTTTAGTACACAACATAAAAGTATATGGCATTTGACATTTAAAAAAAGTCTTAAGCCCCCCCTGAACATGAGAAAATCCTCGTTATTCGATGCTGTAGCGCACATATTCCTTAGTTACTGGAGGGAAATAGGGAGTACCAATATGGCGGCTGGTGGCTTCAAAGCGACTCGTTCAAACAGCGGGCGATTAGCACTCCAGTGTATTATAGAGATCAGTGGTTTACACATCACCCTAGTACGGTCCCTCGCCTCCTAGTGACGATCTACGGTACTACAGCTCTCTGGGATTGAAGGAGGGAATCAAGCAAATAAAAATGGCGGCGCCCGTAACATTCAGGAAGTTATGTTTCGTTATAATTGTGATATTTCGTTGTTTGCGGAGAGTCAGGCGAAGAAGGCAACCTTTGGTGAATTTACTTGACGGAGTCGGCTTTTGGGAAGTGGATAAGACAAACGAACGTCTAATCAGGGCTTAGAGACGCAAGAAACAACGACAGACGTTGAGGTTCATCACACTGCCAAGCAGAATCATCACTGGAAATCGCGTGGCATGGTAGGGAAGCTAGTATTTTTATGAATGTCTGCTCATGCGCTCTTTGTTATCAGAGAACCGAGCCAGTGAAAAACCGGGCCAAGTCCACCTATCGAACTGGTCTAGATTTAGTGCGGTCCGGTTGTGTCTGGCACGGTTCAGTTCAGTTGCGTTCCATTTAAACTCAATAGTTATCTCAGTTACCGAGCTCGGACCGTTCTCAGCACAGTTAAAAAAGGGTAGTGTAAATGAGGCTTAAGTCTCCCTGAAAAATTGAGCGCGACCTTAAAAGTACCGTTAAGAGGACTGACAAGGTGGAGGACCGTCCGACATGGCCCTGGAGCCGTTTTGATACCAGGTTTCGGTACCCACCCCTACTTTAAAATCATACAATGGGATTTTCTGGATTTTTGCTTTAGGTTCCGCCACTCACAGTTGAAGAGTACCTCTGATAACAATTGAAAACTTCTACATGCTTCACAAGTTGGAAAACCTACAAAATCAGCAGTGTATCAAATACCACCCCCCCCCCCCCCCCACACACACACACACACACACACACTGTATTTAGGAATCTAAACAGCCATTTCAAATTGGGGGAGAATAATAATAAGAAATATTGGAATTTCAACAGAAAATAGAGTGCATGAGTGAAAAAAAACAAAACATCAAAACTCACGTCTGGACCAGACGTTCAGAACAGTATAAGATAAACTTTGCTTTTAGAAATATTCTCCATCTTCTGCCATTTAACTACAGTTTTCGTGTTCTTATATATTTCGGAACTAAATCAAATAATTGATCAACGGACACGCTGCTCATTCTGCAGAAGGAACAGGAACAATGATCATTGGATCCAGATTTGAACCGTACTCATTATCGCAGGGATTGAAGTACGGATAGAGCGCCTCGGTAAACAAACAATCAGTAAAGGAGTAAATGTGAGCCGCTGTGACGACGTCAAAGAACGACACCTGACCTGCGACGGAGTCAACGAAAACCCCGACTTGCTCCGCTTTCCCTGCGTACACCGATACGCCCGGGGAGCTGAAGGTTTCAAACTTGTCCAACAGGAACCAGATGGCCCAGAGTCCGCAGCCGGGACTCCGGACCAAATCCCCGCTCCTTTGGAGCGACGCCGTTGCCACGCCCAGACACCACTCGGTCTTCTTGCCCACGTGAACCTCGAAGTAAAACCTGCAGCAAGAGAAGCCTCTCCGTCCCACCACGGCGAGATGCTGAGTGAACCTGGTGGGCTTGAGGACCTGGTTCTCCCACAGACCCACGCCCACGTTGTACCGCACCTGCTTCCCGTCAGAGGACAGGCTGAGCATGGGGTGAGCCGTGTCGGGATCCAGCGCCACGTTCACCGCGTACTGCTGCATGTACCGGAGCGTCACCTCGTTCGACGCGTCTGCGCTGTTGGAGAATCTGTTGACGTCCTCGTTCAGTTTCCCCAGTACCCCCCGCAGCTGGGATATTGCGTTTCTCACCGATTTACGCAAGTGCTGCACCTCCAGGTGCCTGTTGAAGCTGCATGTGGACAGGTCCATGGTGTGTGGCTGGAGGGACTGGTGAGGGAACCTCTGCAGGAAACACACCTGGTCTTTAACCCCCCTTAGCTCCTCCAGCTCCTTCGCCGTCACCTCCAAACCAGAAATCTCCCTCTCCATGTCTGTAAATAACCCCTCCGCCTGTTCCTCTGCTGCCTTCTGCTTCTCCTCGACCACCTTTAAGAGCTCCTCCTGGGTCTTCTGGATCTCAGACACCAACTCCGTTAGGCCCCCGGTGGCGTTTTCGACCACGCCTTCTGTCTCCGTCCTGCTTTGTACCAGTGACCCCCTCGTGCTTTGGACCTTCTGCCTCCTCTCCCGGATCATCCGCTGCACCTGCGCCTCCGCTTCCCCCAGCCGGCGCGTCTTATCGTCGTATCCCCTCTGCACGGAAACCACGTCGTGGCCGGCGTGTTGAAAGCTGGCGCAGAAGTCACAGAGCACCGAGTTGTCGTTCCTGCAGAACAGCATCATGAGCCGGTGATGCGTCCTGCAGACCTTGTCCCCCAGACGCGCCAGAGGTTCGACCAGCGTGTGCCTCTTCAGTTCGGGAGCTCTGTAGTGCGGCTCTAGGTCGCCGTCGCAGAATGAGGTGACACAGTCCAGACAGGATTTCACAGCGCGGCTGCTACAGCTGTCACACTGCACCTCGCTGCCGGAGGCGGCCTGCTGCCCACCTGCTGACCGCTGGGTGGGGACGTCTGTCACGTGAAGGGACATGAACTCTGACAACACGTCTGCCATGAAGGTGTTCACCTTGAGGTTAGGCCTGATTACAAACTCTTCCTTACAGATCGGACACAGGCAGACAGGTGTGGTGTCCCAGTAGGTCATAATACAGGACCGGCAGAAGTTGTGTCCACAAGGAGTGGTCACTGGTTTATTGAAGACGCCAAGACAGATGGGACAGAGCAAGTGCTCCTCGCTCATGAGATTTGCACTGGTTGCCATTTCTAAAAGCACACAAAGAACAAATAAATCAACATGTTATATTCATTGTCAGTTCAACTGGTAAACTAGTCAGGCTCTTCTGTCTCGTGCAGATTCATGACTTCCGGTCTGACCAAAGGATTTGGATTTGAACCGAATTCAGAAGTATTAAAACGTAACGTCGGAAAAAATGCCCTGGACGTAATTTGCTAGAGGTAGTTTTGAATCCATATATTTGACCTGCTGGTGACCATGTTCAAAGCAGAGTCGAACAAAGGGAACCTCTGTTCGACCCCGGGTTGACTGCTTGGTGCATCTCGAGACAGTTTATGAGACCATGCTGTAATAATGTAACCTGACTCTCGCCATATGGATTTCGCTCCGCCTAGCTTCACTCACATCTATCTGGGACATCTCCCATAGAAAGTGATTTCTCCAACCAATTTTATTGTCCAGCCAATCAGGACGCAGGGCTGGAGTTTCATTACCTGACTCCGCCAGATAGATTTGCTCCGCATATCCATCTGGAAACCTTCCGTTGAAGTAATTTTGGGAAGGGGCAAAAATACTGGTTAGCTGATTGGCCTATGTTGGTGATAGACGGGCCAAATGAACCAATCAGATTCGTCGTCACTCTGTTACGAGCGACGACGAAAACACAACCACAAGCCAAGCTACTCTTGCTGCTGCAGGTAAAGGCTCGTAAGCTCAGCAAAGAAATACTCTGTAATTCCGATAAAACTTGCTCGATAGCCACGCTAACGCTAGTTTCATCGGCTGAAGCCGCCATGTTCTTTAGACTGAACTGTCGCTCCTCGTTGCGTCACACCTCAACCCTCCTCAAAGCCAACGCTGATTGGACATTCGTTTGGTGAACGGCTCCAAATTTTCTTTAACGGAGAGTAGCCAGACTGATCTGCGAGTGAAACCTTGAAAGCTTGCGAGATCAGGATGGTCTCACGAGGCTAGGAGTTTCATAGATGTGACGTAGTGGAGAAGCGACCGTGAAGTGAGACTGTTTTGATTCAGACAACAATGGCGGCTCGCATCGAGGAAGCAAGCGTTAACATTGATGCTGCTATTTCTTCCGTGTTGTCCAATCTACCTAATATTGTTTCATTAAAAGAACATCAGAGAACGGCTCTGAAGGCTTTTGTTGGTGGAAACCATGTTTTCGCCCTTCTCCCGACCGGATTTGCCAAGTTTTGTTTTCTGGGCCGCGCCCGTGGCAGAGCAGTTATCGTGAACCATGTTAGCAGGCCTTTAGTCCTCAAAGTGGTCGGCCCGGAATCGACTCCGACCTGCGGCGCTTTGCCACCTGTCTTCCCCTCTCTTCCTGTCAGCTCACTGTCAATAAAACGCGTGCCACTAGAGCCGCAAACACATTAAAAAAAATATATAATAATAACTGTTTTTTCCTGCGTCGCTCTCACAGCGTCACGGGTTAGCTTCGGTGTGAGTGGTTGAAATAGCACGTCGATAAAGATGACAGACAAGTGGCTTATCCAATCATATGCAAGGATTTTTGATAAGGCCCAGCCTTCAAAAAAAGTCATTCCTATGGAGAGGTCCCAGATGGATGAGTGGAGCTAGGCGGAGCTAGGGTCAGTAATAATAATAATAATTATTATTATAATTAAATATATATATATATATATATATATATATATATATATATATATATATATATATATATATATATATATATATATATATATACACACACACACATACATACATATGTGTGTGTGTGTGTGTGTGTGTGTGTGTGTTGCAACTAGCCAATCACGCCCAGTAAATCCGAGTTACAGTGACAAAACCCACAAAACCTCTGTTTTGTATCACACACAAAGAAAAAAAAAAGTCTTACACTGCATTTACTACATGTGACTAAAAACTGCATTTGACTTGTTACTTCATATCCAAGTGTCGCGTTGACTTTGAAAAGTGCAGCTGGAGGGAAAAAAAAGAGAAGCAGCTTGTCTGGTAAGGATGACGTAGTTCAGCTCACCTCTTCTGCTGGATGTCTGCTCTGCAGGACAGAGAGTTTGTAGCTGAGTAACCAACACGGACAGAGACCGCACTGAAGCAAGAAAACAGTCCTGCAGCTAAAGGCAACAGAAATACCTACATACTTGCGAAATTGGACATTTATTTCCCAGCAACCCCCATTTACTTCCCGTTTGCGCCACACCTCTTAAAGAGACAGGCACTTCTTTTTTTTACCTGCCTTTTCAGGCTGGATGATTCTTTAAATTGAAGTGAGCTGCCCTGTGTTAATCACCAGCATAGATAGTTTCAGTTCTTTTTCCAGTAGTTTTCTCCCACTTTCTCACTTTTACTCCCATCCTTCTTGTCATCATCTATATGGATCAAGGGTATTTAATTTTGTGTTTTTGCTGCAGTCAGGCAAAACCCTTTCGGATATACGTGTGTATGTGTGTTACTGTATGGTGGGCTTTAGGATTTGCAGCTGGGTGATAACGTTTCTGGATAGCCAAGCGGTGTGTGTGTCGCTGAGATAAGACTGCTGCACTAATGCTGGAGCACCTCCACCATTAATCATGGTTCACTGGCTTTACAGTGGAAGAAGAAGCAAAGTTCTTCCACTGGGGAAAACGCTAAAGAAGGAAAATACATTAAAAGATGTGGATGTTTCAGATCTAGAGATTAGAAGGGAAGGATGTAAATGAAAGGAATGTCAGAGTTATAAAAGGCTTGGGGAAGAGAAAGAAAAACTAGCAAAAGTGAAAGTAAAAAAAAAATCCCCTCAGATCCCCAGTGGCTTGAATTACACACATACCACATTATTACCTGGGTCATCACATTATTCTTCCTGTTGCTAAAAAATACTCCTTCATTCATATATATATGATAGAAAACACAATTTGCACCAATAGAGAAATATTCTTCTTTATAAGCTGCAGGTAATATACTTTAAGGGGGATATTATAGCTTTCATATTTTAGCAAAATTACGATTTCCTGAGGTCATACTACAGCACATTTTATTTTGTGGTCGTATGAACTCAGACATTAGTACAGCCCCTTCCTTATTAAATGCAAGTCAATTTAATTTTTCTACGACTTTTCCACTGTTACAAACTCTAAAACTCAAATGTTTGAATAAAATCTAAATGTAAGATTGATGTAGGACATAAGAAATTAAAACATCAACTGAATTAGCACATTAAAATTTTAGAGATACATCGATCAGACATTCTTTGTAAAGATTTTAGACGCCAAAGGTTGTTTTCAATTTCAGTTGCTCTTAAAGAACAATAACTAAGGACTCCTTTTCTGCCTTCTCTGCAGGAAGTACAACTCAAGATCCATCCAGAATAAATCGTTTTCCCTCAAACTTAATATTTGAGAGAAAACAATTTGATTTACTGTTCTGTGTCAGACAGTTAAATCATTCATTAATTTATTGTTAGTATAAATGTGCATAGAGCAGTCTTTATGTTGTGAGCAGCCATTAATTATTTATACAAGGACCAGAATCGATGTCATGCGTTTGTGTGTGAAAGACCAATCAATGTTACACAGCTCTGCATTCAAACAGGATTAAACTCTCTAAAAAAAAAAAAAAAAAGAGTTGACAGTTTAAAACAGCCTTAGCATCATATATTAGCATTTAGGCAGATTAACAGGAATAGCGATGCAAAAAGCAATCTCTTTCCTGTAGTGGGAGCGGACCATTACATTAAAAGATATTTCTGCCAACCTCTCCTAATCTACCCGATTGCATTGAGAGATTAAATTGGCCTCTCAAACCAACAACTTTGCTGAAACACATTCAACTTCCTGTTATTTGTTGACATCCAGCTCCGTGTTGTTGCAGCCTGGGTAAAAAGTCAGCATGTCTTGGTAGAAAATACCGAAGCTTCTTTTATCTCTATTCTTCTTCTGCCTTTATTTCTGAAGACCTCGGTGATCCTGAACATGGGAGCTGAGTTTTCTTTCTGTAATAACAACTCCTGCACCAAAGAGGGGAACAATCAACACAACCTGCCCTTATGGTGCATTCACTGATCAGAAACAACTCTAGATTTGTCTGTTCATCTATAAAAATCTGATATTTCTGATAGACCAGGAGCCTCCCACAAGAGCTGCAGTTGTGGAGCTGCTCTGACCCATTCGCTTGGCCATCACGATTTGGTTGAATAATTAGCTTTGCCAATGTTTCTGTTTCTATTGCATCAACTTTGCAGAAAAAAATTGTAATTTGCCATTGAATATGTGCAGCTCACTATCTTGTGAAGAGATAATCAGTGTTACTTCACCTGTTTGGGGTTACAATATTATGCTTTGAGTCAAGAACCTCTGCATTTTTGAGTTCTTGCTTTTGGGTTCGATAGAAATGAGAAGACCAGGTTTATCGTCCCCAATCTTGAAATCTAAAAGGCCTACAGCTCAAAGCAAAGTGCTGATATGTGAGATATACTGTACACCTAATTATGTTCCCTTTAATAAAACACTTTTCATGTTTCTAGTTCCAGGCTTGTCGATCTTCCAGTTTTAAGCCCTCGTTTGGGTTTGTTTTTGTCCTTTTCATGGGAGCTAAGTTGGTTCTTAATTAAGCTACAGCGCGTTGACTGCTCTACATTTTCTGGCCTCATTCCTCTACACTTTGAAGTCAGCAGTTTCCTCTCTCCGTCCCTCTAAGCTTCACTGTCATATTTTTCTCCTTCTCAGAGCAGATTACTCGAGGTAGCTGGTGTTGCATTAAGTCCGGTTTGATAATGCTCAGCGTGGATCCATACGGGTGAATACGCCAGGCAGGGTCCCGCTGCGGTACGGGACAGAAAATGATCCATGCTGGCTTTTATGCTCTGATGAGATACAGACATGGGGATAATGTGATTTGAAGATGAGTTCAACAAATTTTCTCCACACAACTTGTCTTTCCTATTCACACTGTCCTCCTCACTGACCCCAAATCCTCCTCATTTCATCCAGAACATCTTTTTTTTTTTTCCCCCTCTGCTCTTCCTCAGCATTTACCCATCTGCTCCTCTTCCTCTGTGCGCAGTGCCTCTTTCCTGCTCAGAGGGATTCACTGAGTTGGGATACTACAACGGCACCGTGTCCCAGACAGACTCTGGCGCCCCCTGTTTGAAATGGACAGAATTTCCGGACTACGTTATGCAATACCCGGGCCGCGGGCTGGGCGACCACAGCTACTGCAGGAACCCGGACCGCGAGTCCAACCCCTGGTGCTTCTTTAGGCAAAACTCAGGAGCTATCGGCTGGGCTTACTGCGACTGCCACCAAGGTACGCCAACTCATGTTCAAAATTAAGACAGACGTAGTAACAAGTAGTGTTGCCATTTTTTGGCCCCGATACGATACCCGATATCTGGCTGTGCAGAATTGGCCGATACCGATACCATCTGTTTGAAATTGATGTGTGTGTGTATATATGAAGAACTGCATACTACTTAGGGTAGTAGAACTTTTTATTGCCTACCTGGAATGGGTAACAATAGTTAAATAAACTTTTGGCTCTCAACATTCATGAAATTATAACATGTATAATAGTAGTCCAACAGTAAGACAGTAAAATTACATTAATAATTGAGTAATCTCTTTTAAACCCTGAGTTTTGGCTCTCAAATGCCAAAATAGTGAAACTTTCATGAACTTATATAACATGTATAATACTAGTCGAGAGAGAGAAGGCTGTGTTCAAGTGACATACAAACATCAAAATGGTATCGGTGCCCTATTTGTTGGTACTCGGCGATACCGATACCACCATTTTACTGCAATTTACTGTGATTTTTTTACATTGTTTACATTTCAATTGTTTACACAAACCGCTGCTGCATCTTCATCCTGAAATTTACTGCAATTTACTGTGATCTTTCAAGCTGTATGCAAACGAAATTTTGTTCTGTACGCACTCTGTGCATACAAAATGACAATAAAGTTGTCTAAGTCTAAGTCTAAGTCATTTTAATGCTGGATCGGGGCCCCGTCCGATACTGGTATCGGTATCGGTGCAACACTAGTTACAAGATGTAAGAAATAGCGACAGAAAAAGTTGTGCTTTTGGCAGCTACTGAAGTGGTAAAACTTCATTGCTGTCAGCCGAGAAAAATCATCTCGAAAAGATAAAGCACAATTAAAAAAACTGAGTACACAACATGTGCATAGCAAAAGTGCAGTCTGCGCTGTTGCAGCATGTTTGGGGGTATTGCACAATTCACTGAGAGTTCACACCTAGGTCAATGTCAGTTTATTTTGCAGGGTAACTTTGAAGGATGATTTAATGAACATATTTCTGTTTTGCATCAGCTATGCTGCAATTATATCGATTCTACGTCTTCTCGTTAATTAGTGACGTTATTTTTGAAACTTTTATTGTTTCTTCTCTACGATTGTTGCTGCAGAGCAATGAATCTGTGCTTCTCTGTGATTTTTAGGAGCAGTTCGTCTGGTTGGCAGCTCATCCTCTGACAGTGGGCGGGTTGAGGTTTACCTGAATGGCCAGTGGGGGGCGGTGTGCAACTCCCACTGGACGGACAGAGATGCAAGCGTGATCTGCCGGCAGCTCGGTCTGAGGTAAGGAGAAGAAGAAATCATACATGGATCAAATTCAGTTCAGTTCTGTTAGGTGTAATTCAGTTCTTTTAAATTCAGTTCAGTTTGAAGCACTTAATTTAAATACAACTAGATTCAGTTAATCTCAATTAAAAGCAGCTCAGTTTATGCAATACATTTAAGTTTACTGACTTGAATTCATCTCAATTTAGTTCACCTCTGTTTGATTAGATTTAATTCAGTTCAGTTACATTTAGTCCTGTTTTGTTTAGTCCTCTCCTCTCCTCTCTCCCATATCTGCTTCTATGAATCTTTTTGGAGCCTGTCTTTACATATCCTCTGATTTGTAAATTATGGATCTGGTCAGCTGTTCTCTCCTCTTAATTTACCAAATTTTCTTAACGAGGAGACTGGGCGAAGGAGAGCCCTCTTGCCGGTGGACTCTTGGTAGGGGAATCGTGTATCTGTCCATGTTGAAAATGCATTCAAAATTGGATTTATGATAACAAGTTTCCGCTTTTTGGAGCTGGCGGTTACCTGGAGCATGGAGAAATGCTGAAAACGTCGAAAGCTGTTTCGGACCATGTCAAGGATGCCTGAACTATGTGAGAGATATATGCGCTACCAGCACTCAGAATGAAATGCTGTGTAAGCAGAACTGCGGGCCAGCTGCGATTCCTGAACTCACTGGCTGGATGGAAATTATCTTGGAGAGGTTGGAAGCTCGGCTTTGGCAGAATGACCACAAATTTGGCAGTTTGGAATCGTCTCTTTAGAAGAACTATTAAGAATGTAAGGCAGACAGAAAAACAAGAGTCTGCCGGCTCTAAAACAAATGCTGTTGTCAGAATCTGGCCTCCCCGTCTCGGCCTCGAAAGGCAGACAATCTTAAATTCTCCTGGATGTAATGTAAATAAGACGCTCTGTGACATCTGTGACCTGGAACAGAGTGCTACTGAACTGCCTGGTAACATTTCATCACTATCAAAGACCTTGTCTGCAAAGGTTATCTGCCACAGTTCACAGATCCACAATAACACACACACGTATGATTACACTAAAACTCACATGCACACACATGGTCTCTGCTGTGCTTTCTTCCCTTTCACTTCACTTCAATTGGATTCAGTTCTTTTGAAATGTGGTTGGATTAATCCAGTTCCTCCCAGTTCAGTAACATTGAAATCCATCCATTTACATCTAATTCAGTTCAGGCATGTTCAGTTTATTTTAGTGTAGCTAAGCTTAATTCAGTTTACTTAAACTGAGTTATTTCATATTAATTGAAGTTTATTAATTTCAGTTCATCAATTTAAAACCCTTTCAGCATCTAATTACACACAGTCCAACTTAGTTCGGCTCTGCATCGTTGGGTTCAATGATGGTTTAAACCAGTTCCATCAGATTTAAATTCCAGCACATTAAAAACGTTCAGCCAAATTCAATCTAGCTCAATGCAGTCAGAAAAAAAAACATATGTGGAAGAAGAAAGTGGAAGGGAATTAAGAAAAAAAACAAAAACTGTGTTCCTGTTTCTTTTTTTATTTAATTGAATTTGTTTAGGGACATCGGTACTGCGCTGCAGCTCTCCCAGTTTGGCTCAGGCTCCGGCCTCTTCCATTATGAACGTCTTGGCTGCCGTGGAGATGAGGACGCTCTGAGCAAGTGTCGAAGCAGGACGTTTGTCACCGGTGACTGCAGCCATGGAAATGAGGCGGCTGTGGTGTGTGCGCTACCTGAAGGTCAGTGTGACTTCCACGCTGTCATTAAAACCAGACCTGAATATTTCCCCCAGTCACACCTGCGCTACAAAGTGACCCCTTTCCTTTAATGATCTGAACTAGTTGGGTTTACATGTATTAGAAGGATGCTGCTGTCTTCTCAGGTAGTGGTCCCCCGCTGCGTCTGGTGGGAAGCGAGGAAGACTTCGAAGGTCGCGTGGAGGTGTTTCACGCCGGCCGGTGGGGCTCCATCTGCGACGACCAGTGGGACGACAGAGATGCTGAGGTGGTGTGCAGACAGCTGGGTTTCGGGTATGTTAACACAAGAAATCCTACTATCTGATTTATGAAATTTCGTTGTGTGCACCTTGTATGTATAATGACAAATAAAGCACCTTACCTTACCCTATTTACATAGATTCCATATTTCCTGGTTTGATCAAAGTTCCAAAATATATTTTTATTGACAAAACTAATTTTTCATTAGCTGTCTCTCTCATTTAACAAATTTCCAAAGAAGTGTCGCAGAATATTTGAAATTATAATCTGTCATATACAGTAGGACAAGGGGGGTCCAAATTAGTGTTCTAGATAAGGTCAAATGTCTGGAACAACTAGAGACAAGCAGCTCCCTTTTATTAAATTTGCTTACGACTTGAAACTTTATTTTTTTTCTCAGAACTTTTATTTAAACTTAACTTATATTTCCAATGAAATTACATTTCATGCCTCAACGAGTAAAGGGCCTTCATACACACATCTCATCAACAACAATCTGTATGAAATCCTTCTTTCTGGTTTTTGCTCACATGACAGTCCTCCTTAAAATCACCGGCGATGTCCCGCTCTGCTCTGACTGTAGATTTATTTGCATCCGCATCCTTCTCGATGTCACTGCAGTCTTTGACACCATCAAACACACTTCTCACACTCCTCAACGTCTCTCTGTTCTGCTTCAAATCCTAAGTGTATTTTGTTTTTTACTTTTTTTGGAAAATCCTAAGTGTTAACATTTCATTTATTGCCAGCTTTACCTTCATCCTTAAGTTTGTCCCGTGGCATTCCCCATGGTTCTGTGCTTGGTCCTCTCCTTTTCATCCTCTTTAGTTACGGGCCAAATAATTTAGTGCCATGGTACCCAACATCATTGCTATACAGATAACATAAAGAACTCTACTATATCAACAGCTTCATTGAAATAAAATAAGGGATTCAAACTAGTTTTCTCCTACTCAGCTACAGTAAATCTAATATGTTATTAATTGTACCAGAATATAATCCTCTTTTGAATCCATTGGTTCAGAATATGTGGGTATGGCTGTTTCTATAAATTATTTGTATTGATTTACCACAACTCAAAGTAAAGACTTTATCTAAATATAGATCTTGCCCCTCTAAATATTCATCTAAAAAAATATAACAGCATATAAATCAAAGTAATTCTCTGTTTGTCTTTCGAGAACAGTTTCAGTGGACACATATAAAACAACTATGGATCTTATTAATCCTTCCTAATTTTCCCAACAAGTAAAAGTTTTCGATCCTGTTAACCTTTGTGAGCTAATAGATGTTTGATATTTTTTGGTCATACAGAGCCTTGCAGAAGTAATCATTCAAATCTCTGCTTCAGTTAAAACCCCACAAATGCTGCAATGCATCACATGACTGAAGGAAAACCACAGGCACAAAAGGGCAACTAGATGGAAATATCAGCTGTTAATATTAGCCCTGTTTTACTTATCAGATCAATACTGTAATGTTAAAAAATGACTAACATTGGCTGATATCGATGTTGATGCCAATATATTGTGCATGCCTAAAAATATTTGGAAAACCATACATCATTTTACAATTATGCACAGAAGAAAAAATCACAATAATCACAATAATCACAAAAATCACAATAAAATACATTGAAGAAGTATAAAAATAAGTATGGATATGCTTGAGCAAGGCACTGTACGTTGCTAATCATTATGAGATTTATCAATATTTAGGTCTTTTTTCATGTTTCTTCATTTTTAAAGCATTGCTAGTAAAAAAGTCCATGAATGTTTATTTGGTTATCCAAGAAGACTTAAATTCATGAAAATTCAAAATAGGACAATTTTACTTAAGATTAAAACTTTTGTATTCATGTTTCGTTAACAGTTTTATGCTATATATTTGATCAGTTTTTATCTTTATGTTTTCTGGGTGCTTTATAGTGTTTTATGACTAATACAGTGAATTTCTTAACAACATAAATGAGACTTTACTTTCATTTGTCATGTTTTTCTCGACAAATATCTTCCGCAGGAACTGTTTGTTAGGATGATTGGGTTGGAGAGAGAAAGCTGGAAATGTTGAGTGACAGAAGAATCTGGGAGAGCAAAGGGTTGCAGTGTAGCTCAGGGACAATCTCAGGGAAACACCTGTTTGTGTGTTTGTGTTTCATCAGTGTCAGGTTTTCCCCTCCTCTTACTCAGAAACATCAGACTGCTCCAGCTGCCTAACAGCCAACAGGTTGTCTCTGAGAAGCAAATCCCATGTTCAACACCGGGTTGCATCGCATCTCCCCAAATGCCAGGGGACAGCTCTCCTTCTGTGTTTGCCCTCGTAAATAAAAGATAACCTGACGGCAGCGTTTGGTGTTCACACCGCTGTACGCAGACATGTTTTCACAACACAAAGCAAAATGGTTGCTGTTTTTTTTTACTCAACAGGTTCCAGCATATTTTTCACAATGAGTTTCTGTTTTATAGATTTTTTTTTTATGTTACCAGGCTTCTGAAACTCTTCACCAGACAGCGGCAATAACTTTAGATGCAGAGGAAAATAACATTTATATTTCGATTGGTTAAAGAAAAGAAATGGATCACTGCAGCTGCTTAAATTCAGTCTATGATTTGTTAGATTTTCAACAATCATTTTAAATTATTTTTAACAATAATGGCAGTAGTTCAATTGTTAGTACCATCTAAAAGATACAATAATTTTTTTGATGACATCATTATCATGTTTTTGCCGTTTCCTTCTTTCACTATTTATTTAGACTTATTTTTTATTTATTTATGTATTATATAATTTTTTTGAAAAACTTCAGGGAGCAACACAATTGTACTGAATTGTGAAACAGAACCTAAATGTTACAGGCATTCGGAAACCCCCTTTTACTCAGATACCCCTAAATTAAATGAAATTACATTTAATTTAGGGACTTCTGAAGGGGATTTCCTTCAGAAGTCACCTGATTGGTAAATTGAGTCCCTCCTTTGTCTGTGATGTAATCTCAGTATAAATCCAGCTGCTCTGTGAAGACTCTTCGTTGGAGAACATCAGTGAAGAAACAGCATCATGAAGAACAAGGAACACAAAAGACAGATCAGGGGTTAAAGTTAAGAAGTTTAAAAACATGGTTAGCTTATAAAACAAAATACCAAACTGTAAACATCTAACAGAGTTTAATTCACCATCTGAAATTGGAAAGGCACAACTGCAAACCGACCAAGACATGGTGGTCCACCTAAACTGACAGGCCTAGAGCTTTAACCAGAAATATAATCAAGAGCATTATTGTAACTCTGGAGGAGCTGTAGAGCTGCACTAATCAGGTGGGAGAATCTGCATGAAGGACAATCAGTATTTGTATCCATAAAGGACCTTTATGGAAGAGTGGCAAGAAGAAAGTCATCTGCAGTTTGTCACGAGCCATGGAGGAAGCACCCATTTTTTTTCAATGTTTGCAATATTAATAGTAAAATGAACATGCCTGGATGAGTCTTCAGATCTCCACTGCTCAAAGACATCTGCTGTTGTTGTTTTAGCAGCGACCCTTTGCTTTAAGTCACCTGCAGGTTGTCTTTAAGTTGAACATCAGTTTTAACTTAAAAACACACACAGCAGTGCTTTTATAGCATTTCTCCATCTATAAATCATGACCACACAAACCGGCAGACATCTTTTAGCTATTTATTATTCAGCAATGATTTCATATACAGAATGTACTTTTTATAATATGGTACTTTTACACTTTTGAGTTATTTTGAATGAGTTGCAGGGGAGCTGCTATGGTGATGGGATGTATTCATGAGAAAAGTGTTTTTTAGATTTTTTTTGCCCAGTCTTGTTACGGCAGGTTTCATGCTATAAAACCAGCAGGCGCACAGTTCTCCAGTTTTTTTAAGTTTGAAAAAAAAAAAAAAACAGTTCTTGTTCTCACTACCCAAAAACATTTGTGGAAGTAAAAATAAATGCATTTTTTAAAATGAAACTCCGCTTATTTTTGCAATTTTCCATAGAACATTTCTAATCTGTGATTCCCATAAAGTTAATTGTTCACTTTGTTAGAGCAGTTTGATTTAGGCTTGATTGGCACACAATGTGTTTATGTGTTGCAGGGGTGTAGCGAAGGCCTGGTCGTGGGCTCACTTCGGGCAGGGTTCAGGTCCCATCCTGCTTGACGCTGTGAAGTGCACAGGAAATGAACTGTTCCTGGATCAGTGCCCCCATGGGGACTGGGAGCAGCACAACTGCGACCACATGGAGGACGCTGGGGTCTCCTGCAGCCCTTATACAGGTTACATCTCACACACAAGCACACTGATACACACATAAATCCTTCCTCGACGCATAATTCTTGATGATTTATTTTATAGCTATTAAGATGTTACAAGAAAACTGATGGTAAACATGACACGGGGGGAGGGGAATAGGTATAGCAACGACAGAGTAAGAGAAAAATCAGGGAATACAGGGAAAGACAACCATAAACACCTGCAAATAGACAAAAGTAATGGGGAAAGAAACAAAGAAACTGTTGAGAATTAAAAATATATCTTAGTTGGGGTTACTGAGGAAAGCAGAGTTGGGTCTGTCCCTTCCTGCTCCAGCGTAAGATAAACATGGAGTTTTATTGTCCTGAGGGGGTGGTCAGAAGGAGAGGGGGTCAGTCATCCTCCCTCTGAGCCATGCAGGAGGAGTTTAAAGTTGATAAAAGGAATGTCTTGGTAAAACTTACTTCAGACAGACTTCTCGACCGCGCGGTGAAAGATCTCGATTGGTAATGTAACTCTGTCTCCATATTTAATTTCTATGAATTAAATATGTATTTAAACCGTTCTACCTCTGATCAATGATTCCTCATTTATTGTCAAATCTTAAACCGGGGTAAAAATGGGCCTTTAGTAGCAAAGCAGGATTAGGCCAATAATAATACATAAATCACAAAACACAAAAAGCAGCAACATTAGCAGCAAGAACATGGAACAAATCTGTTGATGTTAAATGTAGAGTCGGTGATTTCTCCTGAAGTTTCCCCAAATCCCTTTTTGACTAACTCCGCATCCGCAAGACCGTCTTACCTCGTTCGGGGGTCTGCCCAATAGTCCGACAACCCAATAGTCCAACAGTCCCACTAGGCTGATATAGTCAGATGACCCATTAGTCCGACGACCCAGTTTCAAGATAAAAAAAAAATTTGCTTGGTTTTTAGTATTGATTCTTAGCAGGCCTATACCTTGACAAGATTCATGCACTAGCCAAAAATTCATCTTATCTGTATCAGCAGTTACCATGCCTAGTACTCTCTGATGACATAGATTGAACTTCATGGTGAGTGCATGGCGAAGAACACAAAACTTTTCTCACATTAGACAGAACGGTCATGACTTGTGCCTTAGGTTGTCGGGTTAGGTTAGGGATAGGTATTGTTCTTCCGCTCCTCACAAGGGTTCGCGTGAAGAAAATCTCCCAAATCCAGTCAGGTCTTATTTCTTTCTACTGAGCCCTTCTTCTTCTTCTCATAAACTTGTACACAGTTTGCTTCTTGTGACTCTCAGCCATGTTCAAAGCATACGAAGAGCGCAGTGGAGCTACAGTGAACGGCTAATACTGAAGCTAACCGCTAAGCTAACCGCTTCGGTGTTAGCCGTTCACTGTAGCTCCGCTAAGCTAACCGGATACATAAACACTCGAAGTGCGCAGCCAGCAAGCGGAAACTAACAAGGAATAGGGACAGAGGATAGTGAGAGCAGGACCAAAAGTCTGACAAATCTCTGCCCATCGGACCGAACAGCAGGGATTGGTTAGTTTTTACAGGCCTGCAGCTCCCACAGAAAACTATTTTTTTAACCTCCTTTATTGTGAATAATTAATATATATTGACTACTTTTAGGATGGAAGGATTATTTTACCCAGCATAACAAAAAGTGTTTCTGGTCAGGATTACAAACTATAGCTATTAAAAACTAACCTGACTCCGCCAGATGGATTTGCTCCGCATATCCATCTGGAAACCTTCCGTTGAAGTAATTTTGGGAAGGGGCGAAAATACTGGTTGGCTGATTGGCCTATGTTGGTGATAGACGGGCCAAATAAACCAATCAGATCAACGAAGCATATGACATACTAACATGACAAGAGGAGCCAATTGATAGATCAAGCTCTTGCCGAAACCAGTCGGGAGAAGAGCAAAAACATATTTTCCTCTGAGAAAAGCCTCCAGAGCAGTGTTTTGCTCTTCTTTCAGTGAAGAAATACTCTAATTCTGATAAAACTTGCTCGATAGCCACGCTAATGCTAGTTTCATCGGTTGAAGCCGCCATGTTCTTTAGACTGAACTGTCGCGCTTCTCGTTGCGTCACACCTCAACCCGCCTCAAAGCCAACGCTGATTGGACGTTCGTTTGGTGAACGGCTCCAAATTTCCTTTAACGGAAAGTAGCCAGACTGATCTGCGAGTGAAACCTTGAAAGCTCACGTGATCAGGATGGTCTCACGAGGCTAATTAAAAACCGCCTAGGGCAACGTTCTAATGTCGTCCTGGGCAAGGGCCCAAACGCCACCCTGCACAGATAAACAAACACTCTGATCTTCTGTGCTCAGCAGTAAGCTCAGAGCAGCTATTTATACCTCCTGAATCAATAAATCATCACTGCACGAGGCAGCAGCATCCTGTCTGAGGCGAGCAGAAACTGAGAGGAAACAAATCAATTCACGTAACTAATGTTCATGCTCAATAATTGACCTTTATTTTAAAATGAATGTGAGCGTCTGTGTCGCCTCGTGGCTACAGTGAGGATTTTGACAATGTTTCAGATGGCGTGGTGCGTCTGGTCGGAGGCGACACCCCCTGGGAGGGTCGGGTGGAAGTGTTTCACAACGGCGACTGGGGGACGGTGTGCGACGACCACTGGAGGCAGCCGCATGCAGAGGTGGTCTGCAGACAGCTGGGATACCGGTAGGCACAGACCGCCTCTTAATGTCAG
This sequence comes from Fundulus heteroclitus, assembly GCF_011125445.2. NCBI lineage: Eukaryota > Metazoa > Chordata > Actinopteri > Cyprinodontiformes > Fundulidae > Fundulus > Fundulus heteroclitus. Next base: position 9,879,206 of record NC_046370.1, read on the forward strand.
TGGCCCTCAGTGCCATGAAAGAGTATTCACAGCAATTGGATTACATTTTCTTGTGTTACATCTACAGGACTGTCTCAGAAAATTAGAATATTGTGATAAAGTTCCTTATTTTCTGTAATGCAATTAAAAAACATGACATGTCATACATTCTGGATTCATTACAAATCAACTGAAATATCGCAAGCCTTTTATTGTTTTAATATCGCTGATTATGGCGTACAGCTGAAGAAAACTCAAAAATCCTATCTCAAAATATTAGAATATTTCCTCAGACCAAGTAAAAAATAAATAATTATAACAGCAAAACAAAATCAAACATTTGAAAATGTCCATTAATGCACTCAGTACTTGGTTGGGAATCCTTTTGCACAGATTACTGCATCAATGCGGCGTGGCATGGAGGCAATCAGCCTGTGGCATTGCTGAGGTGTTATGGATGCCCAGGATGCTTCAATAGCGGCCTTTAGCTCATTTGCATTGTTGGCTCTGGTGTCTTTCAGCTTCTTCTTCACAATACCCCACAAATTCTCTATGGGGTTCAGGTCAGGGGAATTGGCAGGCCAATCAAGGACAGTAATGCCATGATCAGTACACCAGTTACTGTGAGAATCTTATGTCTCTTAACCACTACCATACTTGTGATTTAGTTTACTGAACCAAGCTGTGTTTTTCAAGGCTCAGGAAACCCTGCAGTGTTTCGAGTTAATTAGACGATTCAAGTGATTAGTTGAATAGCCTACTAGTATACTTTTTCACGATATTCTAATATTTTGAGATAGGATTTTTGGGTTTCTTAAGCTGTAAGCCATAATCAGCGATATTAAAACAATAAAAGGCTTGCGATATTTCAGTTGATTTGTAATGAATCCAGAATATATGACATTTCATGGTTTTTAATTGCATTACAGAAAATAAAGAACTTTATCACAATATTCTAATTTTCTGAGACAGTCTTGTATATACTTGAAAGGGATTTTTCTGTATTGGATAGATGGTTTTCCATTTGGAGTCTGCGGCAGCCTGGTTTCTAAAAGCTCCTCTCTCACACATGAATACCAAAGCAAATCCTCTCTATAATGGCTTCGTTTCAGGGGTCACGCTGAGGTCGTAGTGGACGGGATGTTCGGGGAGGGCGTCGGTCTCATCCTCCTGGACGACGTCCACTGCGAGGGATCCGAGACGTCCCTGCTGGACTGTCGGCACGGGATCTGGGGTCGGACCGACTGCTCCCACAGCGAGGATGTCGGCGTCCGCTGCCGAGGAAGATCCAGCCAGGAGACCAACGAAGTGCCGGTTATCGCACCTTCAACAGGTAACGCATGGAGACAAATATATGTAGATTAAACGCGGGTCAAACCAAGCGATGACATCATCTGTAGAGATTATAAAACATTTATCATTTTGAGAAATTTAATAGAGATCGCCACTTTTTCACCCGCTGTCACTGTGTGCTTGTCTTTAGTCGAGGCCTGAGTTTGGATAAAAGTAAATATTTGATCATAATTTGGACACAATGCTAATCATCATCAAAGTGTAAGAGGAAACCATTCTGGGATCAGAATTAAAATTAAACCTGTGTTTTTGCTTAATGATGAGTCCAAACTTGTTTTTACATGTGCTTAACTGGTTACACAATACAGCTAAATCTGCACATCTAGTTTCTTCTACGTAGAGTCCTGACACACAAATTCACAACTTATGTTTCAAACACAAGCTTCAAAGTATTGCACTGGATTATTATGTGATAGACCAAAGCAAAGCAGTGCATCACTTGAGGTGGAAAGTTATACACGCCTTTCAAATATTTTATTAATAAAAATCTGATGGGTGCAGTATTATTCAAACCTCCCAGAGTCAATGCTTTAGAGAACCATATTTTACCACAATGGCAATTACAAGTCCCTGAACATAGATTTTCAGGTCTTACTAGACTTAGTTCTAGACTTTGACTAGGCCTCGTAACACATGAATATGCTTTGATCTAAACCAGGCGTGTCCAAAGTGCGTCCCTGGGGCCATCTGCTCCCCCCGTACTGATTTTGTGCAGCCCCCAAAATGCATTTCAAAAAAGATTTGGCCCTCCAGCACTGGCAGCTGATACAAATTAAAACTTTTTATTTTGAATTAGGGCAAAACTATTACAGACTGGTTAAAATCTTACAGTTAAAATGTGCAACACAAAGTGGTAATGTTTTAAAAACAAAACAACTGGACTTGTTTTTCGTAGTTGAAGTCGTTTCGCTTCCTCTCCAGAAGGCTTTCTCTATTCAAAAAGTCTGGAGTAATGATGAGTACCAAGCTTTATACTACTGCCAAACAAAGGCCTTGTAATGGCTTAGATAACATGCAAATTCAACCTAATAACCTGATAACCTTCAATTTAATAACCTAATAACCGCACTTTTTAAATTCTCTTTCATTTCATAGTAAATAGGATCCCATGTTTCCAAAGACCTATTCTCAACCGCAGACTTTGGTGCGTTAAAATCTGCTTTGAATTAATTTATTATAATTGGCTAATTACAGCAAGTTTCTTTAAAGAAATACTGACCCAAATGTTAAATTGCTAGACCAAAGAAATAAGTTCTTCTTTTCAACTGAGCCCAAACTAATTTGCTAACTAGAAGATTATCTTTTGGCAAATGAGCAAAACCCCATTTTTGTTGTTTGGATCTACAATGATTTACACATTCCTTAAAATTATTCTATTTTTACATAAAAAAAAGAACTCAAACTCTTGAAATTCATTTTTTTTTAATTCATTTTTTGGCCCTCAAGTACTTTTGACTTCACAATTTCGGCCCACGAGGCGAAAGGTTTGGAAAGCCCTGATCTAAACCATTGTTGCTCTGGCTGTCCTGTTGGAGGGTGAACATCGGTCACAATAACTTTTACACCTTCCAACAGGTTTTCTTGCTGGATTGCCATGCATTTAGCTACATCCATCTACCCATCAAATAGCATTTTACCTCTTAAAGGATCCTGTTCCCCGTGGACTTCTGTTGTCCTGCGATCATGATGCTGACAAACCTCTAAGACAGGGGTGTCAAACTCATTTTGGTTTAGGGGCCGCATACAGCTTAATCTGATCTCAAGAGGGCCACACGAGTAAACTCATTGCAAGATTAAATAGAACTAATAAAAGTGGACTTGTTGTTGATTTTTATATCAAATTAATTTCACTTTTACACATATTATGAATAACCTCAGCATTTTTAAGAAAAGTATGTGCAATTTCAACAATACTTTTACTCAGTTAAACATTTAAGTGCATTATGCATAAGAACTGATCACAGTGATTGTACAATGTTGAAAAACATTTATTCACATTTTTTGTAACTTAAAAACACTGTCCTGCATGACAAAATACACCAAACAGATAAATATTAAGAAATTATTTAAAATAAATTTTCCACATCTGAAGCTCAGTGCTACCATCTGCTGATTAAAACACAGCGCCCCTCGTGGACAATATAGGAACTGCAGATTTTCAATTGACCGTAGTACATGTTTTTTTTTTCAATAATTGTTTTATCATCCTCTTCCTTTTATCTCCTCTTTCTTTCACCTTTTCTTTTTTTCTTCTTGTTCTTCCTTTACTCTCCTACTTTCCCATTGTAGTGTCCATATCATTTGAGATATTCCTTGCATGAATCATGATAAAACTATTCACTTTTTGGCATTAAGACAACAATTCTTATTGCCACATTGCCAGACAGGACACTAAAAAAATAAATAAAAATCATTGTTGAATAATGATAATGTATGTAGCCACCAGGCCGGACTAAATTGTTCAGCGGGCCGGACAAGGCCATCACAGGACAGCTGTGTTCCCACTGAAATTAAACTACCTGCACATGGACTCTATTTGCCACTCCTGGAGCTGATTGGTTGCACCGGATGTTATTTATTGTTATTGCACGTACTCTTCTTCAAATTCCAAATTATAAACCACTCGTTGTTCACCTATAACATTCAAATAAGGCAGAATGAAGTTTGTGGTTGTGATGAGTCAACATGTGAAAAATCAAAGCGATGTGAATAACTTAGCAAGGTTATGCATGTGAATATATGGTTTCCAGATGCCACCTCACGTGTTTGTGCGTCCGCCGCATCTCAAAGCGTTGTTAGCTGCAGACGTAACACAGACTTGTCCACCGTCTGGGGGGGTCCAGGTCTGCCTGTCAACATGTTCAGGTCATTAGAACGAGAATAGCTCTGAAATGCAGAGGCGCCAGGTGACATTTAACTCGTAACTCATGAACAATCCCAGCAGACCGGGGCCCTGCAGAAGACGAGGCACAAATAGGAATACAAATGAGAGCTTTTCTCCTTGCCAGGACCCCTGGTGCGTCTGGTGGGCGGCAGCAGCAGGAAGGAAGGTCGAGTCGAGGTGTATCTCCATGGAGACTGGGGGAGTATCTGTGACTCAGGATGGAACGACCTCAACGCCGCCGTGGTGTGCAGACAACTTGGACACAGGTTTATGTTTATATAAGATCTCTGACTTTTTTTTGTTTTTTAAACTGTGCAAAAAAAAAAGGGGTAACATCCTCTGACGGCTGTTTTTTCTCAGCGGTGGAGCGGTAGCAGCCGGAGGGTTCGGTCAGGGCAAAGGGCCCGTCCACCTGGACCAGGTGAGGTGCACTGGGAAGGAGGAGTTCCTGGGAGAGTGCCCTTCGCTCGGCCTGGGCGTCCAGGGCTGCAGGCGCAGGCAGGACGCAGGGGTGAAGTGTGACGTTTCCCCGAGGGTGCCGGCTGTGAGGACCAAAACTCGGGAGGACAGCTGTGGCCTGAGGAAGCTGGTGGAGGACGAGGTGAAGCCAGGAAGTGAAAAAGAGGGGAACATGCTCAGGTGAACATTAATGCAGGAAACATGCACAGAAAAACTTCATCACGGCTCCGGTGTTACTTTAGCTCCATCTAGTGGTGGAATGAGGTAGTTTGGGCTCACCATCCCATCTATTTTCTACCCATCCTTTTGATCACTGATCAGGAATTACTGGGAGAACATTTTAAGAAGCAGTAAAAGGCATAAAAAAAGCTATATACAGATAAACGCCAACTAAAGAGACTCCACGGCCCACGCATTAGGAAGATGCTACTGTTAAGTCCAAATTATTACTTTGCGTTCAACTATGAACTTAGTTTCCGATAGGAAATGTTACAGGCTTCTCACAAAATATAATAAAACAAGTAATAGTAGTATCGATTTTGAAAAACATTTATATTTTAATTGAACACTGCATAGTGAAAGTTATTTATACCCTTCTCAAAAATCACAGAAGAAAGCTTTATCCGCCTCACAGTAACCAAACCTGATGTATGCGTGTTTCCATCGGTATTTGAGTGATTTATCTTTCGTGATGAGCTCCAAATCTTTGAGTCTTTAAATCCTTCCACAGGTTCTCGATCAGCTTCAGTCTGGCCTTTGGTTGAGGCCGTCCACACTTTTAATATTGCTCCCAGACAAAAGCAATGGATGGCAATATTAAACACTTTTTTGTCCCTAAATCTACTCGGAGTTTGAATAATTTCGATCTTAACAGTAAAAGTGAACAATAGCTAGAACGAGGCCTATCCCAGGATTATTTCTATTAATAAAAAAAACGGGATTGGTCTCAAGATTGACCCCTGAGGAACGCCCGTCTTCATTTCTAAAGTTGTAGCTACCTAGAAACACAAACCGGGTTCTCAGTCAGGTTGTTTTACCTTTAGTAAGGTCAGTACAGGGTTATTAAATGGAGTGAGCATATGGTTCAGAAGTAAAGCTGATACAGTAGGCATGACTGCCTATCATACTGCCTATCATTTAAGCCTCATGTTCACTGTCTAGTGAGAAAGTTGAGGCTAAAATTGGGTTTTTACTTTCGAAATAAGCTGTGCTTTTCTTTTCATGTAAATAAACGGTTAGTGGCATCCACTTTTTTTTAACTGTGCTGGATTATGGTGATATATTATATATGCATTCATCTGCTCAATGCCTTCAGATGATTGACGCAGCCTATCACGCATCGTTGAGATTTATTACTAATTTTAAAGCTCACACCCATCACTGTGAGCTGTATTCCTGTGTAGGGTGGTCTGCTTTTGATACACGGAGGCTTTGTCATTGGTATACCTTTATATATAAGGCTATTCTTGGTGCGCTTCCATCTTATTTATGTTCACTTCTTATGAAAAAAAGTACTGGTCATTACTCTCTCCGTTCTCAGGCTATTGTCTTGTTTTCTGTCCCATGTGTCAGTACTGAGCTGGGTAAAAAGGCCTTTTCTTACTCTGCTCCCTTTACATGGAATTTGCTGGAAAATAACTTGAAACTCAGTAGATTGGTTCCTTTGAGTATTTTTTAAGCTGAGAATGAGATGCTTTGAGTTGGACTCCCTCACAAGTCAAGGTTTTAATTGAGATTTCATTGTAAGTGCATATTTGGCTTTTAATGTGTGTGTCTTTGTACGTATGTAATGATGTGATGTAATTTTGATGCCTATCTTGGCCAGGTCTCCCTTGCAAAAGAGATTTATTTATTTATTTTTTCCCCCAGTGTCCTGTCTAGCAATGTCTCAATGCCAGATAGAGCTCGACAGATTTTGCTTTCACAAGTGGAGCGAACAGCTTTCGCCATAGTGCTCCGCTTGATTTATACATGTTAATAGCTTTATTGTGATTCCTGCAGGGAGAATTTCAAATTATATGGACACTACAATGGGAGAGTAAAGGAAGAACAACAAGAGAGAGAAAAAAAAAGAAAAAAAAGAGGTGAAAGAAAGAAGAGATAAAAGGGAGAGAGTGATAAAACGTTCTCCGTCTGCTCCATCACCTGGAAAGAGAGATGTAAAAAGAACAGCACAACCAACAGACATAAAGCAACAGATACAATGGACTAACACCTTGATGCCATTGCTAAATCATATGTATTATTATTTAAGCTGACATGCGTAATGTGATACCTGAAGAAATAAAGTGAAAGAACATAAAAAAATTAATTAATTACAGGCTTTCTGTATATAAGTGAACACTTAATACCTGGAACCCTGCACCTGTGGGAGTTTGTGAGAGTGCACTAGTTTAGGTGAAAATTATCCAGAAGGAAATAGCTCGATAGTGGTTGTGGAGAACCAAAAGAGTTCTCAATGGGTATCACCTGGTTAAATAAAGGAGAAATAATAAATAAAATAAAACGACTGCACAGTGAAAGTGATCAGATACATAATTGGGCATGAAAAAAAAAGGTTTTCTTTGTGTTTACTTTTAGGACAACGTGGCCCTGGCAGGTGTCAGTGTGGCTTCAGTCTGAAGAAGGAGCCGGCGGCCCTCTCTGCAGCGGGACTCTGATCAGCCCCTGCTGGGCGCTGACGTCTGCTTCCTGCCTCAGCAGGTAAACCCGGCTTCTCTCTCTGCAGCAGTAACCAGCCTCCTCCTCCTCCTCCTCCTCCTCCTGAATCTCCCTCTGTCTCTGCGCCGCAGGTTCGGCACCGACCCGTCCCGCTACGTGGTCCAGGTCGGGGCGTCGGAGCAGGCTCTCAAACCGGAGCAGGTCGTGGTCCACAGGAAGTTTAAGGGTCAGAGCGGAGGCCACGACCTAGCCATGCTGAAGCTGCCCAGCGCCAAGGGCCACTGTGTGACGTTTGAAGCCAACACGAACGCCGCCTGCCTTCCTGCTGCTGACTCTGCGGCCGCGGCAAAGACTCCATCATCATCATGTGTCGTGATGGTCACCACAAGCTGGACTGGAGCCGGTTCGTTATTTTTCTCCCTTTTTGTTTTTAACCCCAAAGAGTTTGCAAAAGCACCTAAATACCTGAAGGCTTGCTTAAAGGAACCATTTAGACCAGCCATGGCCAAAGTGAGGCCCTGGACTGATGTTGGTCCACCAGCACAGATGGAAGCTTTTAATTTTTAATTAGGGCAAAATTATTTACAGACAGGTTGAGCTCTTACAATTGGAAATGTTAGGTACAACACGAGGTATTCATCTTTTCATAATCACACTTTTTATTTTATTTCATTCTCTTTAATTCCATAGTAAATAGGACCACTTGTCTCTGAGGACTTTAATTCAAATGCAGACTTTTGTGCATTAAAATCTGTTTTGACCGAATTTTACTAAAATTGGCTAAATACAGCAAGTGTTTTCAAAAGACACACTGATCCAAATCCTGTTCTTGGATTGCAAGACCAAAAATTATTCTTTTTTTTTCTCAAACTGAGCCAAAACAATTAGCAAAACGGGGTGACCATCTTTTAATAAAGGAAAAGAGCAAAACCTGTTTTTAGCTTTGGATCTACAGAAATTTACACATGCCTTTCCTACAGAGAATCAAACTTTTTTTTTATTAAACTGATCATATTTTGTAGAGCAGTAAAAACAATTACTATAATTTTTTGTTAATTTAAAAAAAAAACTCTTATTATAACTTTTTTGGCCGTCCAGTACTTTTCAGCTCTTGTGCAGAAAAGTTTGGACACCCCTGATTTAGAAAATAAAATCATAAATCCCTGACTGACATCCTTTATTAAGAAACAAAAGTTTTCCTTTAAATTTAAAGTCATTCTTATGTGTACTATTTCTATCTTATAGTTTAGAGAAACATTTTAGATTAAAATTTACAATTAAACAAAATATTCAAAGGCATGTAAAGATATTACTACTAATTGATCTAATAATATTAATGGAATGATAAATGTAATGTGGATACTAATACTTATAAAATACAAATTTAATTATAAATAAACAAACATAATGGCGATAGGACATGTAAAAAAAATCTCCACAGTAGGTGGCATCAACAACTCAAAGCGTTTCCTGTCAAAACAGGACACTGAAAAACTGCTGAAAGGAATCAACAGTATAAACAGCAAAGAAAACGACAGGGAAGCGTGTAAAATGTACACGATTAACAAAATATATCTTAGATAATAAAGCTAAAAATCTTGACAATTCTTTTTTTTTTCGCTTTAAAATTGGAATCAGTTCCTCGTATTATGTCCCTCTGGCGCCACCAGGTGGTTGAAATATTAAAAGTATTCAGTGAAATTTCACCCTGAATCTTTGGACTCATTCTGGCTTTATGTGCCACGTTTGTCTATGAAAATGTGTGAAAAAGAATCTGTCTCATTCAGTCTCACTCACTGTTCATCATTTAATATAGTTTGCATCTGTCCCATCACAGATTTAAAGCAGAGAGGAGATTCTGCATCCAAGGTGGCATTTATTTTTAAGAATAATGAAGTCTAAAAAACGTAACCTTATCTGAAGAAGCAGAACTCTGAGTTTGGATCAGGATGTTGTGTCTCTTGCTGAACCGCGTTGGATTTCAGTTCTTTGTGCCGTGTCTCTAAAAAGTTCTGCTTCCCATTATTCTCCTTTTAGCACATAGGGACAAAAACAGGCAACCTCAACTGACCTACAAAAATCTTATTCAAATGTGCCCTGAACAACATTTCCATAGATTTTTGCACATGCAACCTGCGATAGAGAGTCGGCATCAGTGTGTGTTGAATAGATAAGTGTTACTTGCTGCTGAGAATAAGACTAGGTTGCATGCTTGGTGTGGGACTGTACCCCCATTAGGGCTGGGTATCATTTAGGATGATCCGATTTGATCCGATCCTCGATATAGCTCAGCTTCATTTGAGTTGACTCCAATTTCAATATTTATTTATTTCAAATTAATGCTCAAAGTCATGCGATCAACAAAATCAGCCAAATATCATATTTATGTTTAATTTATTGAACACTGATATATATTAACAGGAAAATAAAGTGCATTTGGTTCAATGCATTTACCAAAAATGTGCCCTAACGTCTGATTTTAGGGACGAAGATGTTTCTAAAATCCTGTCGGCCTTTCCGCAAATTCGTCTCACTTGCACTTCCTCGCTGTGAACAGCAATGACTCACTGTATTAACGCCCCCTAGGGGTTGGGAGGTATATCGGTATTGAAAGCCAGAATTTCGATATTAAATTGTTTTTAAAGACGTCAATATTAATCTTTGTATTGATTTTTATGCACAGCCCTAACCCCCATCTCTGGTCATTTCCTGCATTTTAATGGACTGAGGGGCGTGACAGAAGCAGCATCTTGCTCAGGGTCCTGTTAAATGCGAAAATTGCCACGAGAGCCACCTGGTTTGAGGGCCCCTACGATCATGTGTCCAGGGGCGGTTCTAGACAGGGGCCAACAGGGGCCAGTGCCCTGCTAGAACTGGACAGGGCCCCTGTACTGAGGACATAATACTGAATTCTTATGATGACATGCGCTGGAATAAAAATGGTAACTGGTTGGTCCTTGGGACCATTTACATTTTTTTACCATTACATATTAATTTTTATAATTGTACTTCAGCCGTATTGAAGGATCGCAGTTTTCAGGGGTCTACAACCTGCTGTTCCAGAGACACAAGCGGCTCGATTAAAATTTGCCCAGTTTTTCCTGGTTTAATTATTTATTCCAGTGCCCCCATGAAAAAAAAAAAAAAAACATTGGCCCCACTGGTAAATCTGATCTAAAACCACCTCTGCATGTGTCCACTAAAAACGCTAACAAATCTCTTTTTAAAACGGCATCGTTTCCATTTTATGTATGAAATAAATCCTTTGCTCAGGTCTTAATACTAGTTATCTATATATACACATCTGTAAAACTCTATTTATAGTAATATCCACCTGTATATTATATTCGGTACGTATCCAGCTGTAAATTTAGTTCACAATACTAGTTATCTATATAATATACTCATAGGACAAATCTATCAGTAAAATTCTGTTTATAATAGTATCCATCTCTATATTTATTCAGTAAAAACCCATGTCCTGTACTTATGGAACCATTATTTATCCTGCACTTGCTACTATTGCACTTCTGGTTAGACCTAAACTGCATTTCGTTGCCTTGTACCTGTACCTGTGTAATGACAATAAAGTTGAATCTAATCTAATTTAATCTAATCTAATGGTGAGTGTTTTCTGCATTCCTGACATGCCCTGCGTTTGTTTTCGCGCAGACTCCGTCGTGGCTTCCTGGGTCCCCCTGATGTCGTCGTGGCGGTGCAAGAAGCGCTTCGGCAACAGCTTCTCCAGTCACGGCACGTTGTGCGCCGGCAGTCCCCCGGACACCAGCCTCCTTCACGGCGATGGCTGCCAGGGCAGCTCCGGAGGCGGGCTGCTGTGCCAGGAGGAGTCAGGCCGATGGGTCGTCGCCGGGGTCGTCGCCGGGGGCTACGGCTGCTCCGACCCGGCCTCCCCGGCGCTGTACACCCGGGTGAGCCGCTTCAGGAGCTGGATCGACGAGGTCGTCGCCGCGCAAGGGCGTCCGGAGGAGGCGCGTGCCACTCAAGGCGCTCCCACGCGCGCCGACCATGACATTTCGCACTCAGACGACGACGATGGTGATGATGATGAAGAACACCAAGAGCTCAAACGTGCACACGCTCATCAGCAGCCCAGATTCAAGAGCGCGCACACGTTTCACACAGAGGACGCAGACAAAAACAAACAGATTGAGGTCTAATTGAGGCCGTGCCATTGGCTGCCACCTGTGCCATGTGACCACCTGGGGGGGGGGGGGGGGGGGGGGTGACGTAGTTTAAAGTTTCCTTATTGAAGCATTTCGACAGACAGACGTGAGATTTGCAAAGGCAGACATTGATGTGATGTTTGGGATGATCCAGATTTAAATAGCATGATAATTATCAGGGCCAAATCAGATGTAATTACAGGACAAAAAGTACCTAAGGGACGCGGTCACACATTAATCTATGCTAATCTAACTTTACAATTAAAATAGTTGTCCTCTGTGTGAGTTATTAGGAACATAGTGAAATTCTAACAAGCGACATCTAACAGTAGGTCTGTCTCTGTAAAAAAAACCTCCACACCTCTGAGCTGAATCATGTAGATAAACTGCTGCAGCGTTCTTGATTAGCTTTTATATGAAACCGTGTGTTTACTTTTCGAACAGGGCTCATCTCTTCAGGGTGTCGTCTTAAAAAGTGAAAGTGCTGTAGGTGATTTTAGCTGCTTAACTCAGGACCATACCGCTGCTTTAGCAGGAGCTGCTGTATTCTTCACCTCTGATCTGCGTCGTATTCTAACTCACTGTTCACTCTCTGCTGAAACCTTCAGTGAGGATTTGCTGCAGCAACCTTTAGTATGAAGTTACGGACAATTTAACTTTCTGTGTAGTTCATCCGCCACAGGTGGAGCTGCAGCACCAACAGCACCTCCCACTTAAGCTGCTACATGCAGAAAGGTTGCTAAGCAGGCAGGAAAACGCTTCCTGGTTTCCTTTTGCAGCTCTGGATAAATATGGAAAAAGAAAATAGATCAGAGCACATTTCCTTCCTTCCTTCCTTCCTTTTTTTCTTTTCTCTTTTTCTTTCCTTAGTCTTTTTTTCTATCCTTCCTTCTATTTCTTTCTTTTTTCCTTCTTTCCTTCATTCCCTTGTTTTTCTACCTTCCTTAGTCTTTCCCTTTCCTTTGTCTTTTTTTTCTATACTTCCTTCCTATCCTTCCTTCCCTTATTTTTCTACCTTCCTTCCTTCATTCCTCTTTTTCTTTCCTTCTTCTTTTTTCTTTCCTTTGTCTTTTTTCCTATCCTTCCTTCGTCTTCCTTCCTTCCTTCCTTCCTTCCTTCCTTCCTTCCTTCCTTCCTTCCTTCCTTCCTTCCTTCCTTCCTTCCTTCCTTCCTTCCTTCCTTCCTCTTTTTCTTCCCTTTTTCCTTCCTTCCTCTTTTTCTTCCCTTTTTCCTTCCTTCCTCTTTTTCTTCCCTTTTTCCTTCCTTCTTCTTTTTCTTCTCCTTTTTCTTCCTTCCTTCCTCTTTTTCTTTCCCTTTTCCTTCCTTCCTTCCTTCCTTCCTTCCTTCCTTCCTTCCTTCCTTCCTTCCTTCCTTCCTTCCTTCCTCTTTTTCTTTCCTTTCCCTTTTTTCCTATCCTTCCTTCTATTTCCTTCTTTTTTCCTTCTGTCTTTCCTTCCCTTGTTTTTCTACCTTCCTTCCTTCCTTCCTTCCTTCCTTCCTTCCTTCCTTCCTTCCTTCCTTTCTTCCTTCCTTCCTTCCTTCCTTCCTTCTTTTCCCTTTTTTCCTATCCTTCCTTTCCTTCTGTCTTTCCTTCCCTTGTTTTCCTTCCTTCCTTCCTTCCTTCCTCTTTTTCTCTACTTTGTCTTTTTTCCTATCCTTCCTTCGTTTTTCCTTCCTTCCTTCCATCCTTCCTATCCTTCCTTCCTTCCTTCCTTCTCCTTCTGCTTCCTTTCCTTCTATCCTTCCTTCCTCCTCTTTTTCCTTTCCTTGTCCTTTTTTCCCTCCCTCCCGTCCCTCTCCTCCCCCTGTTACACATAAAACTAACCAGACCCACAGCAGTAAAGCGGCGCTTCACATCCACCTTTCTCTGACAGCAGCAGAAACAACGGTATGGTCCTTTGAGTCTGTGCTGGAAAATTCTCTCGTCTGAAAGCCACTGGAAGCCGACGGCCAGGTGATAGATATCCTTTTCGTATCGCTCTAGACAGATTCAGTAGATAGTCTCTCAGATAGATGGATAGCTGCTTCTCCTCAGTTTAAATAGTGTTAGACAGCCGACCTGCGGCGGCTTCTTCTGGTATTCCCTGAGCAGATGTGTGATGCGAGCAGAAGGTGGCAACGTTGCTCTCTTTTCACAGGGCCGCCCGCCGCCAGGCCGCTCGGCCCCCCTCGTCTTGTTTTTATACGGTTGCAGTAAGCGTACGGACCCGTGCTTGATGTGCTGTGAATCATTGTGTCGTGAAGCATCCTGTGACCTGTTACTGTCTGTCCCGAGCCTGTTGTTCCGATCCTGTACATAGATCCGCTCCTGCAGCCCGCCTCAGACTCAGCGGGCTCTTGTAAATACAGTTTGTCTCTGAGATGTGAGGCTGCGGGGAGAATAAACTCGTGTTGAACCCATCAGCCGCTCCCTGGTGTACTGTGCTGAATCATGGTTGAGTATTAAAGCATTTACTGACGACAACCTTCCGCGTGTTGCTCTTATTTCTCCTCTGACACTTGATGGATGCTAGTGTTTAAACCCGCAGACAGATGTAGTTTACAATGGACGCTGAAGGCCTGTTTTATGTCTGGGGAAGACAGATTTCCTGAACCAGGTCTGAAAATATGACAGACATAAAAACAACGGCTCGCAAAAAGTATTCACGCCCCTTTCACGCTTCCACAGTTTTTTAATGTGTCCACAAACGTTGAGGTATTTTAATACGATGATGAGATAAACCATCACAGAGCGGTGCACAGCTGGGAAGTGGAAGAAAAAGTATTCATGGGTTTCAACTTTTGTCCAATAAAGATCTGAAAATCTGACAATATACACTGAAATCTGTGCCTAGATTTTCATCAAGTCTGAATCATGAATAATGAACTAAATTCCGGTTTTAACATGCGATCTAAACCGTTCTGTTGTAGCGCTGGCTCTATGTTTGGACCTGTTGTTCTGCTGGAAGGCAAACCTCCACCCCGGCTCCAGGCGTTTTGCAGCTACAGCAGATTTTTTTTTTCTTTTTCTCACCTGAATATACGCAGCTTCCTCTACCTTCCCGTCAACTCGGACCACAGCATGATGCTGCCACCACCGTGCTCCACCTGGGCATGACAGTGGTGTGGAGACACGGCATTTCACCTAATTCTTAAACGGGAAACTTCTTTTGGTTCTCTTTCAGTACTGTCTTTCTTCATGGGAAGCTAAATACACTGCAAAAACAACTAGAAATAAGTAAAATGTTCTTAAAATTAGTGTATTTGTTCTTGATTTGAGCAGATAAATAACACATTTTGCCAATGGAATGAGATTTTTGCACTTAAAATAGGAACGATTCATCCCCATCATCTTATTTCAAGTGCAGGATGTCTAATTATCTTATTTTAGGGGTCAAAATACTCATTCCATTGGCAGGTAATCTTATTTACCTACTCAAATCAAGGATAAATACACTATATTTAAGAACATTTTACTTATTTTTAGATCCATTTTTGCAGTGTAGGACTATTTGCCAATGGAATGAGAATGTCTACCCTTAAAATAAGATAGTTAGACACCCTGCACTTGAAATGAGATGATGGAGATGAATTATTCTTATTTTAAGTGCAAAAATCTTATTTGGTTGGCAAATAGTCTGATTTACCAACTCAAATCAATGACAAAGACACTAATTTCAAGATGATTTTACCTACTTTTAGTTCCCTTTTTGCAGTGTTTCCTGGCATGGATAATGTGACTCCTTGCCCAGGGCAACGCTGTGTCAGGGGCTGGCATGGATGCTAAATACAGTCAGTTGCACACTAACCAATTTTTGCATGTTCATCTGAATGTCCAGTAAGTCAAAGGGAGGTTTGAACTACCTAGCTATGTTCTCAGGTGCAGGACGGACGGCATTCAAGCTAGGACGGCCATGTTGGACGGCCATGTTTTAGTAGGTTTCCAGTCAGGCCGTACTTTTCGTATCTTCAGACGCTGGATCTAGGATCTCTCTCACTCTGTTTTTCTCAAGTAAAATTTGAAAAACTCAAAGGGGGTATGGATACTTTTCCAGACAAAGACATGAACTGAACAAACGAAACAAAGCGATTACTTACAAAACTGCAAGTAATTGAAAGATTAATCTTCTTAGCTGCTGTTCTCAGTCACCCATGAGCGCTGGTAATCATTCCCTCTGTTCCTCTGTGAAGACGCAGGGCTCAGAGTGGATTGGCCTTTTATTTGCACTGACCATAATGAGCCTGCAGTCCGTCAGGATGTGGCTGATTTATTTATTGTTAATGACTTTTATAAAATGGGCTGAGAATTGGAGAATGAAATATTAATAGCAGCGTCGGAATGGAGGGGTTTGTGATTTTTATGATAAACACTCCGCATGGAAAGCATCTCTGCTCTGACCGTCAAGTCACTTTGGATGAAATGCGGTTTTGAATTATTAATTACTACTCGATCGTCTTGAAGACCTTATTGCTTTTCCACAATATTCATGTAATGGATGATTAAAATGCAATGAACTGTGAACAGATGGGCTGTTGTTTCTTTTTAACTCTTTAGGAGTCGGATGATCGTGTGTTGATCACGTTGGTGCCATTATGGAGTGGCGGTGCACAACAGGACATTATTTTAGCATTATTATGAAATATCAAGAATAATAAATATAACTATATGCTGTGACCACCATTTCCCTTGAAGACCTTAACAGTTTCTGAACGAACTTGGCTTTTTATTTCGCCCAGGACTCTGCGGGCGCCATGCCTTCACCTCCAGGACTTCTTGTTCTTCTTCATGCTGAAGATGGTCCTTAATGATCTGGACCGTATAGATTTAAGTTTCCGTCTTGCTCTAGAATAAATATGGGACCAATCTTAGGCCTCTCTGATGGTTTTCAATGATGAATAAGTATCTGCCTGTCATTCTCCAACTTCACGTGCAGAAATATAGCCTCAAACTGGCAAGGAACCTCCACCGTGCTTCACTGTCGCCCAAAGACTTTCAGCGTTGTACCGCTTTCTAGCCCTTCGGCGAACACTGCCTTCTGCTGCCCCCAAAGATTTCAAATTAACTCAGCAGTCCAGAGCTGCTGCTGCCATTTTCCTGCACCCTGTTCCTATGTTTTTGTGCATACTTGAGTTGCTTCCACGTCAGAGGGAAAGCTTTTTGGCTGCAGTTCTTCCATGAAGTCCACATCTGTCCAGACCTTTCTAGACAGTAGATGGCCCCACACTGCAAAAACAGAACTAAAAAGAAGTAAAATTTTCATGAAATTACTGTATTTGTCCTTGATTTGAGCAGGTAAATAAGATTATCTGTCAAAGGAAAGCATAATTTTACCCCTAAAAAAAGATAATTAGATAAAATGCACTTGAAATAAGTTGATGGAGATGAGTTCTTCCTATTTTAAGTGCAAAAATCTAATTCCATTGGTAGATTATCTTATTTACCTTCTCAAATAAAGTACAAATGCACTCAGTTCAAGAAAATTTTTACTTATTTTAGTTCTGTTTTTGCACTGCGCTAATTTCTGCCAGCTGGGAACTGCTGGACATCTTCCGATGTTGAAGGGAAATAAGCTTGATGTGTTTTCCATCTGCTGGACTACGCTTCTTTCTGCTTCTCAAAAGAGCTTCAGCAGCACATCCAGAAACATCAGCCTGCTGCCAAATATTCATCTAGGAGAGATTTTGCTGATGCAGCATAACTACCAAGTGCTATCATTGATTTTGGTTTGAATACTTTGGGTAAAACATTTTATTTATTACACATTTAACCAATACAACAAATGTATTTCTAAAAAAAAAAAAATCATTCTAAACATGATATATTTTAACACGTATATAGAAAATTGTTTAATAGCGTTATTAATGATAGCACAACAAAATGAATAATTTAATAATATAAATTTTTACCACGTTTAAAGGGTAAGTGTTGGATCTAGAGCACTGGAGTATAAGAGTTGTTTAGGCACCCACGTAAAACTGGGGCAGAGCTACAGAGTGAAGCTGATAAACTGCTGACACATGTTTAACTCGCAGGGCTGCGTAAGTATTCACACCCCGGGTCAGGATTAATTTCCGTGAAGCAGAAAATAGCGCATTTTCCCCACTCAGCATGACGGCAGATAACAAATGAGTGCACCTCTAACGTGGAGGTCGCTGTTTGATAACACTATCCAGTTAATCTTATTTAATCTGTCTTATTCAATATGCTTTTGTATCCAAGGTAATAACATAAAAAAGGTCACATATCTGGAAGAGATTAAAAAATAAAAAGCTGACATAATTTCCAGGAAATATCACTTTGGTTTTATGTAATGCCTCCGGCAGCCTCCGCTTTGCAGAACGGCTTCAGAGATGGGATGTGTCCATGGATGCTGGAAGAGCTGCATCACAGCGAGAGCAGATGCAACTAGTTTAGCACAGCGTTGTGGTGAACATCTTCAGCAGGTTAGATTGATGCTTTTTTTTTTATAAATAAAAAAGAACACCCATTTAACTCATCAAAATGGCCGTTATGCACATTAAGGGTATAAACCAATTATTAACACTTCTAACAGTTTTTATTTTAATAAAAAATACCACAAATTGCGCTGTATATTATTAAAGATCTGATATTTTACATCCATTTAAATGCTCTTATTCAATGTTCTTTTAAAATGTCCATGCTGGATATTTTAGATCTAGCCACAATAGTCTCTTATCTAGCCCATAAGGTGTCTCACTTTTCAAAACATTACTTTTTTTAATGACGTAATTCTCAAAATATCTTGTCTAAAATGTCTGTCAATAGGAAACAAAGAGCTCCAATATGAAAGATCTTATTTGGCTCATTTAGAGTTTCAGAAAAGCTGACAAAACAGTCCACGTTTCGTCGATGATTATTCAACTTCAATTATTGATTAATGTGATAAACTCTGATCGTAAATTGTTTCTTTAAATAAAGAACATTGCATGTTTGAAACTTGGAGTATGAAAGTAAATCTACTGACAAGGATCTTTGGATTTTTGGTCTTTTTCTAGACTGAAGAGGGTGGCCTAAAAAAAAAAAAATCCCTCATTACTATTGGCTGTCCAGCATGACCTAGTTCCTGCTTTCTCAAGTCTGCTTCTGATTGGTTGATCAGCACCTTGTGATGACTCTTTCCCCCTCAAGCTCCAGCTGCCAGGAGACAAGGAAAGCCATTTCCTTGTCTCCGTTTAGCTCACGGGAGTCAAACTAATTTCTGCATTGGGCCACTTTGGCATTACGATGTCATTAAAAAGGCCGGTTGCACGTGTATAGATACTTTTGATTTCATAATTTAATTTCAGTTCACATAGAAGTATTAAAAGCACAGTAACAAAAGTAGCACCCTTAGGCTCAGATTATATACTTTATCTGCAAAAAAGGTTTATATTAGGTTGAGTTACACTTTAAATTCTCATCATTCTGCATCATATTTTCTCTTTTTGGAAATTTCTGGGTTGTTTGATGGGTTGTGGGAAAACTGACAGCTAGTGGCAGGATGCCACACAGTGTAAAAAAAACAAAAACAAAACAAATATCGACATTTGCTACAGGAGGCACAGTTTTAGAAACTGTGCACTGCAAAAACTGAACTAAAAATAAGTAAAATGTTCTTAAAATTAGTGTATTTTTCCTTGATTTGAGCAGGTAAATAAAATGATCTGCCAATGTAATAAGATTTTTGCTCTTAAAATAGGAACAATTCATCTCCATCATCTTATTTCAAGTGCAGTATATGTAATTATCTTATTTTAGGGGTCAAAATACTCATAACATTGGCAAATAATCTTATTTACCTGCTCATATCTAGGACAAACACTAATTTTAAGCACATTCTACTTATTTTTAAAGCCGTTTTTGCAGTGTATACAATTTAAAATGATATATGCCTGTACTTTATGACTTGACATGCTCTTTTTGCCTCTTGAGGGCCGGATAAACTGCCTCGACAGGCTGGATTTGGCCCGCGGGCCTGGAATTTGACACGTGTCTTAGACAAAGAAAGATGTAAAAAAAACAGCCTCCAGCAAGATGTTTGGACTGAGTGAACGAGAAGCTAAATCAACTTTTTCCAGATTCAGTTGCAACAAATGTTTTTATTCACACCATGCTCTATTGTTTTCATTAAAGTCCAGTAAGATTTCCCTGTTTTGTTTTCCCTCCATGCCTGAATCCCTTCCTGTGTCCCAAATGAGACAATTACCAGAGGACTGGGGCTGTGAGAGCCACATGAACAGAAGTCTGAGTCGGTTCAGTTAGTGAGCCAACAAGCACATTTCGGATCACAGTACGGTAACGTCATTCTTTCTTTGGTGGCAGTTCTGGTGTTTGTTGCTGATGTAACAAAGGTGAGTCTGAAACTTTACGTTTCCCCTCCCCTCAAATTAACATGTTTCTATATATTGCATCATTTCCATACAAGCTTTTCTTCAAATGCCAAAGAGACAAATTTATTTTTAATGAAATGGTTTTATTTATGAGGAATATGCTTGTTCATGATAAGCTTCAGCAACAGTTTGTACAACAGCAATATCTTCCATTTGTTTCGATTTGTACATCTTAAAATCATCAGTAAATAGACCTTAGAGGGATTAGCAATATCCTTCAATATATTTTTCATTTAATCCTGAATATTTTATTGATGCAAAATACATTTTTGTCAGAAATATACAGATTTTTTTCATATGTTTAAAGCTTGGACAATCGTGATGCTTTCATAAATGACAGTGTAACTTTATCATCCCTTGTGTTTTGTAGCAATATGAGAGTATTTTTATTAAAAGGAGTCGATTAAAGCTCATCTGGATGATTTAGAAGAGGCGAGCAGACCTGTGCACTGCAGTGAGGATGCAAAAAGCTCTGCAGCAGCTCTTGCCCGCTGATAACAGTTTACCCATGAGACTGTGCTCTTGCTGCAGCTTTCCACACATGAACAATGAGCACAGCAGCAGAGAGGGCGAGGGGAAGCTTCAGGAGGGATTCACGGAGCGCCGCCTCCAAACTTCACAAGACTGCAAGATGAAAACTTTTCAGCTCTGAAGACAAAGAAAAAAAGAGACGCAGGACAGGCAGGAGGCCGAGGTGACCGCAGGGTGTGGGTAACGTTGCCCCGTCTAAAGATGGGAGGAAAGTAAAAGGTGCTACAAGTACAAGCCTTTCCTAGGGGTTACTGGGTCCGCTGGTTGGGTTGAGAAAAGGCTGCACCATAAGTGGCTCTTAGATGCACCCCTGCTCAAACTCACCTGAATCAATGAGCTGAATCCCTTGTCAAACTGGTTGAGCGGCCATGGAACAATGCAAAAACAGAACTAAAAATAAGTAAAATTTTCTTGAAATTAGTGTATTTGTCCTTGATTTGAGCAGGTAAATAAGATTATCTGCCAATGGAAAGAGTAATTTTACCCCTAAAATAAAATAATTAGCTATAATGCACTTCAAATAAATTGATGGAGATGAGTGCTTACTATTTTAAGTGCAAAAATCTTATTCCATTGGTAGATTATCTTATTTACCTGCTCAAATAAAGTCCAAATACACTAATTTCAAGAAAATTCTAGCTTATTTTAGTTCTGTTTTTGCAGTGAAGTGGGACCCAAAAGGCAGTCAGAAAAACAAAGCAAGATGACATCTGTGGCAGCTTCTTGTTTTTTTCATTTTTGTAGTCAGCAGTGTGACCAGACAGAACCACCAACAGCGAACAAAAAATGACAAACAAGCTTAAAGACAAACAAACCTAAATTGGGAAAATCCATTATCAGGGTTGCATCAACTGTAAATGGAAAAATACAACACTATTTACACTAGACAAAGAGCAAACAAAACAATACATCCATAAACTAATACAAACTGAAAATATCTTAAACACATTCCATAATAATAATAATTACTTGAAGACCCTTTATCAACAGGAAAATCCGCTCTGGCCGGTATCACCCCTCTTAGTTTGAGCCAAAACGGGAACCAATAAATCATGTACAAATACCTGGGGACTGTTTTGTCTGCGCACCTGAGTGTGACCTGCCAGGATGAGCTCCCTCCACTGCAGGTGAAGACGCGCCCAGAAAACAAACACAAATTCCAACCAGACGAAATAAACAGAACGGAAAAACCAGTTGATGCGTTAACTGTTTTCTATTAATGCATTTTTAAAGTAATAGGCAATTTCACACGTAACGTTGGCTCATTGTTACACCCCTCATCAGCATGTCCCTCTGCAGAGGCCTGGTAACCAAATGAGCCAAGGGGAGTGTCTAAAAGTGATGACTGGCGTAGTTAGGAGCAGTAATTGGAGATGTTAAACATAGGGCTGGACGATATAGGAAAAAGCATATCGATAAAATAAAAATCATATCAGGCGATACCGATAATCATCAACAAATTCAAAACATATTTTAAGTGCAGCCCTGGCCATTTTATGCCGTTTAGCTTATTTTTAGATACAGACACTGAACACTGAATTCAAACTCAACCCTTTATTCAACAAACTTTTTACCAAAACTGCAAGTTTTTAAAAAACAAAAAAAGAAACAAACATGTGCTCTCTGAACTCTTTGAAGGGGGCGGAGCTTGGTTCATGGGTCTGTGTTGTGATTGGTTGAGAGGATGTAATGACAGCAATATTAACCTACATAGCTAGAATACAAAAGGACAGAAAACTATTATTCTATTGAACTTTTTATTTACCTTTTTTCTCCTATGATCGATATACGTCTATCGATCGATATATATCGTTATTGAATTATCGTCCAGCCTTAGTTAAGCATTTTATCTAGGGCCACTACTGGTCAGCAAAACTCTGCAGCTTTTTAAAGTAAAATCTCTTTGTCTCCCTCGGTTGTAAGGGAGCAAGAACGTTTTAAAAGGGGCTGCAGCAAAAGACGGCTCCACAAATTATCTACTCATGACGGCTGAAAACAAAAGCACGCCACACTTTTCAGTTTTTGAATCCCTGCACTTCACAGGGTGCATAAAATCCCTTTAAAATACAGTTAGCGATCGTAACATAAAAGTTCACACGTTATGAAAACCTTTGCAAGCCGCTGTATGAATGTAGCAGCTTTCCACTTAAAGATGGTGTACCTCGTTTTCCCCAAGGCAGAATAATTGCACACACAGCGGTACTGTCCGCCCCGGAGAATTTATTTTGAAAGAAGATGAAGAACTGCAACTCAGTGGCTGCAAAATAAGGAAACCTTTTTCTGTCCTTCAGCAAAAGAGGAGGTAAAAGGGTTGAGCAAATAAGCATTTAGAGTAGAGTTAAATGAATCTTAAGAACGTCTATCACTCGTTGGGGGTTGGCCGTGTAAGACGGCAGATATTAGTAGGAAACTTCTGTGTAATGACAGGGAAGCTTTCTGGAAGAACTCTGCAAGGTCAAAAGTAATTTAGATTCAGGAGATTCGCTTTGGCTTTTCTCCTAATTTCTTTGACACCGAGGAGTCAGAGGTCAGCGATAACTACCAGGACACATTATTCCCCAGCGAGTTTCGTCCTCTCTGCGTCTTTGATAAAGTCGGTGTGTCAAAGTTAACCAGCCGCTGAGCTCTCCTCATTACTCACACGGAAAGCAGAGGAACCAGGGGAGCTGTCCTACATCCTAGAGACGCGCACGCAGAAGACGAACCTGAAAACAACTCGGACCTTTGCCAATATGAGCAGAAACGCTCTTCAAAACACGGTTGGAGCCTTTCTCAACACGGCACCGTGATCAGTGCAGCTGAAATAAGAGAGAGAACTGCAACACAGGGCAAGGTCTGAGCTTTCTGGCCAGATAGCGATGAGTCCATTCAGGTATTTACCAGGGATTTCCTCCTGCCACCAGATAAACACCCGATCAAACGGGAAATATGTACAAATTCTGATATTAGTGCAACATTCAATCATCTTTGAGCTTTAATTGTTTCCCCACATATAACGCACCAGATTCTGCAGTCAGTCTACAGGGGTGTCAAACTGATTTTGGTTTAGGGGCTGCATACAGCTTAATCTGATCTGAAGAGGGCCACACAAGTAAACTCATTGCAAGATTAAATAGAACTAATAAATGTGGACTTGTTGTTGATTTTTATATTAAATTAAGTTCACTTTTACACAATATATTATGAATAACTCCAGCGTTTTTAAGAAAAGTATCTGCAATTTCAAAAATACTTTTACTCGGTTAAACATTTACTTGTGCATTATGCATAAGAACTGATCACAGTGATTGGTACAATGTTGAAAAACATTTATTCACATTTTTTGGAACTTAAAAACACTGTCCTGCATGACAAAATACATCAAACAGATAAAAATTAAGAAATGATTTAAATTTTTCCACACCTGAAGCTTAATCTGCTGATTAAAACACAGCGCCCCTCGTGGACAATATAGAAACTGCATATTTTCAATTAAACGAAGTACATGTTTTTTTTTTTTCAATAATTGTTTTATCATTCTCTTCCTTTTATCTCCTCTTTCTTTCACCTTTTCTTTTTTTCTTCTTGTTCTTCCTTTACTCTCCTACTTGCCCATTGTAGTGTCCATATTATTTGAGATATTCCCCGCATGAATCATAATAAATCTATTCACATTCATAAATCAAGCAGAGCACTATGGCAAAAGCAGTACTGCTCCACTTGTGAAAGTCAAATCTGATGAGCTCTTTGTGGCATCTTATTGCCACATTGCCAGACAGGACACTGGGAAAAAGAAAAAAATATATATATATTTTTTTAATAATGATAATGCATTTAGCCACAGGGCCGAACTAAATTGTTCGGCGGGCCGGATCCAGCCCGCGGGCCGTATGTTTGACACCCCTGGGTTAAAGGCTAAACATACCAATAATTAGTAGAAACAACATTACGACAAGTATTTGCCTGCAGGTCAAAGGATGCTTTGGATGCTCAAAATATTTAGATTGGTATTTGTTAAAATTAATGAACGCTTTTCTTTCAATGGAATAAAAATATTTAGTTTTGTCATGTTACATCCTTAAACTTCAGTGTATTTTATCGGGAATTCATGTGACAGTAGTGCATTCCTGTGAAACGAAAGGGCACAAAAACATGTTTTTTTAAGCCCAGGCGGAGTCCTTGGACAGAACTGTCCACCCTCTTTGGACGAGAAGCATCCACACATTGATCAGTTTCAATCATTGGGGAAAAAAATTAATTGTTATTAAACAGTAAATGGACTGAACTTATAAAGCGCTTTTCCACTCTGACCACTCAAAGTGCTTTACACTAGAGCTGCATTCACCCCATCGCTCTCACTAACACGCACACAATCATACACCGAGACGCAGCTCGGTAGCCAACTTGGGCTTATGTGCCTTGCCCAGGGGCACACTGATATGTGACGGGGAAGCTGGATTTGAACCCACAACCTTCTGATTGCAAGACCCATTGAGACAGTCGTTCAGTAAAGCTCTTGCCTTTCTTTTGCTAGATAAATGCAGACTCTCCCATTTCATAAACAGATGGGGGTTCTTTGCTGCCATCCTATTGGTAAGGCCATAAAAAAATTTAAATCTTAGGTTCTCACCTTCGTGCTGCCGAATCTAAGGCCAAGCTCTGCACTGGTGGCAACATGCTTCTGTAGCACAGCGCTGCGTAGATCATTCTGCCGCTTACAGGACTCTCTTGGACACCGCGACATCTTCAATGCAACCGGACCCAAGTTCTTGTTGTTTGTGGCAAACAGCTCATTCAGAGGAAAAATCCTTAAATGCGAAGCCAATTTAAAGCAAAACCTTAGATAGTTGCTATCAGTGGCGGTTCTAGACCAAATTTACCAGGGGGGCCAAGGTGGGGCCAGTGTTTTTTCACAGGGGCACAGAACAAAAAAATAATAAAAAAAAAACAATATAATGGCAATATTTAACTGTGGAATAATATTAAGTGAGCCACTTGTGGCTCTGGAACTGCAGTTTTCAGACCCCCGATCTAGCAGTTGAATACTTTGCCCCCAGCTCAATACAGCTAAAGCTAAATGTGAAACATCTTAAGTTTTAAATTCTTTTTAAGTAGAGTAAAACTGTATAGGTAAAAAAATAATAATAATATTGGTCAAAGTGACCAATCAGTTATGGTTTCTTTGCCATTGCAAATAACTATGAGAAGTGTATTTAATATCATGTCTTTAGTACAGGGGCCATAACAGGGGCCAGGACCATTTCTACAGTAGACCCCTGTCTAGAACCACCCCTGGTTGCTATAATCAAATAAATCTTTTTACATCTGCTGCAATGATTTCTGGATATTGAATTATAAATACACTTTTCACAGTTATTCAATAAATATTATAAAGTGACTAATCTGAATTAAATTCAATTACTAGTAAACCACAAGAAGAGGGATTTTAAATGTCCAACAAAATGTTTGTGTGGTGGCTGGAAGTCGATTTTAATTAGAAGTTTCCACTGAATCCAGTTCTGCCTACGGCCCGGTACAAGAAACAGGTCGCTTCCACCGCGGTCCTTAGCTCTTCCTCCTCTGGGCAACACCCCAAGGCATCTCTGTGACGTTTGGGGACAAGTTGATCCATCAAATTTGCTGGAGAAGCAGGAATTTAAGAGTCCTGTATTCAAGCAATGAGCTTTAGTGGTTTACCCTGCATGAGCAGGCTTGTCTGCTGGACACCTGGCAAAATCTGCAGGCTTCCCAGTGGTTTCTATATTAAAATTATTTAAATTAACAGTTTTAATTATCTTAAAATCTTATTTTCCCCTTTAGCTGTCGCCCATAAGCATCAAAATCAGCAAAAATAAAACACTTGGAATACATCGCTCTTGTTTAAGGGAATTTAAATGCCGGAATAAATGTAATGATTTTATCTGATTAGCTGCACCTTTAATGCATGCTTTTACGCTAAACTGAAATGCATTTAGATTCTCGGTGATGAACAGCGATGCTGATTGTCAACAGAAAAGCTGCTACCTTAGCATAATAAACATCTGGTTGTAAGCCAAAAGCTCTGATCGAAATTGAAATGCATGGATGGTCTGAAAAGCTTCGGTGCAGGGCGATGGCATCAAGAAGCACTCAGACGAGAGGCTGAGATGATTCAGCAGGTTGTGCAGACATGATTTGTGCAACAAAACAACCCCAGTGAGACAAAGCAGTGCTGAAATAGTATTTTTATTAAATACTTTCAAGATCCAAGTTTGAAGAATAACAAAGCTATGATGAAGACCAACTAACACTCAGACAAACACTTTGATAGTCGGCAATTCATGGTTGTATTTCATTGTACATCGTGATCATGCAAAATAAAAACAAAAGCAAGAAAAAATATAAATCCAGCATTCGTGTGAAGGCTGGGTTGGGGTAGAGGGAAAGCGCAGCCCGATAATATATCATTACAACGCAGGGAAAACATCGAGGGCCTCATACCAAGCTACGGCGCCTGAATCTTTTTTTTTTTTTTATTATTTTCTTCTTTTATTCATTTATTTTTTTTTCATCTTTTTTTAAAATTTTGTTTTTATATTTTTCATATCACTTAATCAACATTCTGGATGGATGGAATTTCAAAAGATGCAAATATATATTAACACTAGCTCCATCCATATTGTGTGATAGAAATGTGTAACTGAAACATGCAAATAACTAGGCGTCCCGCTCTGGTGGCACAAACCTGCACATCCACCCCGTTCCTCACCCCTCAGCAGGTGCCATATAAAACCACCAAGGGTAGATTACACTGATAAATAATTAAGTCCTGATCAATATCCCTTAAGTTTTTGTCGTCTTCACTTCCTCTTCCCTTTTTATTTTTATTTTTTTTTCTCTACATGTTTGTGAGGGAGAGTGCAGAACTCCAGCTTGGCAGATTGGCAAAACGACCAATCGACAAATGCAACATTAATAATAATAATAATAATATAATAATAATAATAATAAAAACTTAAAACCAGTAACACGGGAACAACAGAGAAAGGAACAAATAATCATTTAAAGAGCGGGGTTGGGGGGAGGGGGGGGTCAGTCAAATGGAGATATCAGGAGGGAGGACACCTAAAGCAGCACAACGAGGGCGGCGCCGGTCACAGCAGCGGTGCAGATATGTTACAAAGCCTAAAAACACACCGCCGGGAGTGCATGGGTGCATATGATATGAAAAGACGGCTCACAGCATTGTGGGACCAGGAGTTAAGGACACTAGTATCTTTAAAAATAGTTCTGGGGAGTGTTGTTGGGGGGTTGGGAGGGGGCTGAACTACGTCCATCTCTTGTTTTATTCAGTCTTCATAAACAGTCGTATGGCCATGGGAGTGCCTGTAGGAGTGTGTTAGCTCTGATTTTGTCTTTTTTCTTTTTTCTTTAAAGCAACCAATACTTTAAATATTTCAGGTTTGGAGGATTGAAAACGTCGAGGAAACGCTTCTTCTAAACTAGAGTGGGAATTACAGGGAGAGTGGAGGGGTCGATTCCCCAAAAATGCACAGGATG
The DNA here is from genome assembly GCF_011125445.2 of Fundulus heteroclitus. Classification (NCBI taxonomy): domain Eukaryota; kingdom Metazoa; phylum Chordata; class Actinopteri; order Cyprinodontiformes; family Fundulidae; genus Fundulus; species Fundulus heteroclitus. The sequence goes on from NC_046370.1 coordinate 9,907,145, forward strand.
AGTGTCTCTTAGATGCATGTACATATATTACACTTTTCTACATATATCTATACATACACTGTATTTACACAGTGATATAAACAAACCAGGCCCTTGCACAGTAACGGACTCAGGAGGGGTTAAAAGAGAGGCCGGGATTAATGAGGGAGAGGCAGCGAGCAAACATGCAAAAACGCAGGCGGCTTTTCATGGTACGGGCCTCTTCCTCCTCCTCCTCCTCTTCCTCCCTACACTGCATATAAACACGACAAAACGCGAATAGCTTTAAATGTGCGCCATAACGTAAAATAATCTCAGCTGCTTTAAAAAAAAAAAAAAAAAAAAAAAAAGGAGCCTCGACTATAGTCAGTCAGAGTGAAAAAATAAAAACAGAAAATGGAAGAAAAAAATGAAAACACAAATAACGGCTCCTGTTATTCACAAGAACACAAAATGGATCGGGACGCTAAAAACACACCGAAACATGTAGACCTCAGTTCAGACACCCCCCCACCCCCCCCGGCCCCTAACAGTCCCCCTCCCGCCGCCCCGATCCCACGACAACAACGATTTCCGATCCGTCGGAAAACAAGCACACGGACGAAAAAACACAAACACGCAGAAAGCCTACACTAAAGTTCTACACTTTGGTGCTTCGTGTTTTTGATATCAAGTTTCTCTCGTCATCAAGTTCTCAGAGTGAATCTTTTTTTTTTTTTCCTCCTCTCTCTCTCACCTTTCCTCCCCCCTTTTATTCAGTTGAGGAAAGATTTCCCTTCATGTCAACATCCAGGTAGCGACGACAACACTTCCAACCTGGTAATCCCTAAATCTGTACAAAATCTAAGCACTCCCCCTCCGCTCCTCCCTTTTTTTTTTCTCCCCCCAGATAAAGATAAATGCTTGGTTGGGTTTTGGTGGTTTCTGGTACATCTAGCCATAATTTACACAGTATATTCATAACTCATACTCATAAACTGTCACAAGTTCAACTGTATATCCTCTCCTCCCCCAGGACATGTCATCTCGCGCAGGCAGGAAAAAGATGGCTGCCAGGGGAGGGACAAGAGGGCAAAGATGCGCCCTCCAGTCAGGCGCCAGATGCATGCATCATCATCATCATCATCATCATCATCTCATGGAGGGGTCAAGGTTGGGTGGGCGGGGTTCTCATGTTCAGCCGGCCCCCAGCAGGTCAAAGGAGGGACGGGGTTGGTTGGTAACGTGGAGAGGGATGCAATCTCGCCCGGCCGGGCTTCCTGGCACTATCCAATCCACGCAGAGGACGCGCCTCTTAAAACACGCTCGCTGAAAAAAACTGCCCCCCAATGAACGCGCTCCAGAGGACTGGAGCCTCAGGACCGCTGGGGGAGGGGGAGAGAAGGAGGAGCAGCATGTTTAGAGTCCTAAACCAAACCAGAAATACTTTTTGACACATTCACAATAAATCATCATTTGTGGTTTGTCTACCAAAGAAAGCCCAGTAAATTTATTAAAAACAATATTGTGCTGCATATTGAATGCAGTACATGAGAAAATAAAAGGGTTTCATCCACCAAACCAGCTGCAGTGCTAAAACTGTCTCTGAAATAAACTTAAGAAATAAACTTTGTTCTTTATCAGAAGCCTGTTCTACTAAGTGCCTATAAATGCTGCATCCCTAAAGGCAGACCAGGTACCATCAACAATAATCTTTTCATAAAATTAAACATTAAAAGAGTAGCTACAAATAAAAAAAATTATAATATTTACCTCAATAAAAATATACATTTCTACTCTAAGAAAACAAGTAGAAGTAGGTTAGCACTAGTTAATGGAGGACGACTGAAAGGTACCGTAAAATGCTTTTATTTTGAAAACTGTGAAAGGGCATAAAGGCGGTCTGGTGAGATTATTTAGTTCTGAAATAACCTTAAAGCCATTCAGCTTGACCATGTGGTCAATATTATGTTGATAATTATCTTTATTTTTGTAACTTTCTAATGAAGTTTTAAAAAAAATATATAATTTATTTCCTTAGGAAGCAGTGGGCTGCCACTGTGCAGCGCCCAGGGAGCATTTTGGGGCTAAGGGTCTTGCTCAGGGACCCAAAGGGGCAGTCTGTGGGATTTGAACAGACCACCAGGCCACAGCTCAGGGTTCCTACAGCATAAGGCAAGTTAAATTCAAGACTTTAAGACTTTAACACTTGAAATAAAAAGTTAAGACCAACTTCATGATAAACAAGATAAACCTGGTTGCGACAACCTCACCCAAATGTTTATTTTAACATAAACCATTACTTTCTGGCTCAGTAGACATGTTAAAATTTTGAAAAACATTCCATATAGGAAGAAAGCTAAAAAACACACAAATTACAGATATATTTTTTAACAACTACTGAACTGAATTCACAAACTTTTTGTTTTGTTCCCTACTAAAATAAACTATAAATCAGTTTTAAAAACCACAACATAAGCAGTGCCAACTCTTTTTCACAGCTATAGTCCGGCCACAACAGTTTTTATTGCTTCCTCTATCGGCACGGAACCAATAATGGTTACATTGAGCAGTTCGGTAAATTAAAAAAAATATATAATTGTGTCAATTATTTTACTGTTTGGTAAGGATTACAAAAATAAAATCCTAATTATGACCTGGTAACAATTTTAAGACCTAAGAAAGACTGATTTAAGACATTTTAATGCCAATTAAGGCCTTAGTTTTATATTACAGAATGCAATGCCTTTTAAGACTTTTTAAAGATCCCCAGGAACCCTGCAGCTGTATGTTATGAAGCTACAGCTGTTTCTAGTCAGTGGTTGGTGAACCTCCCTGGTTAATAAATCAAACGCACCCTTTCAGAGAACATGTGCCTCCCTGTCAGAGCTGCCGTCATACTTTACATAAAAGATTTAATTTTACTCCTGATTACAGGGTATAAGCGCCGTTTAGAAGACGGAGTCAGAGCTTAATTCATTCACACGTGTGGCATCCTGCTGGGTCACGGGTTTTGTACCTGATCACTGTAGTGGTGCAGCCGGTGCTCCTGAGCAGTGGAAGTGAACGTTGAGCCACTTTCCATCGCGGCGGTGCCACACCCTGGTCTCCTCTGATTGGCTGGACCGAGGGCGCCCGGTGGAGTCCACAAACTGGGTGAGCCGGATGTAGGCGATGCACGCGGCGTCTTCACCGATGAGGTGCACGTGGGGGTTGAGCAGGGTGGTGTGCACGGGCTTGTTGTTCTTGCTCAGCACTGGATAACAAGATAAATGTGATCATGTTTTTTTTTTTTTTTTTGATGACTGAATTAAACCTGGACTTTTCCCAGATTGTAAAGCAAGTCTTTTTAATTTACCATCATTTAATGGGAATAAACTAAATATCTTTGGTAGATTAGTAAACTGGATTAGCAAGATCTAATCTACAGCAAACTTGAATAAAAAGTATGTTTTTTTTTTTAAATCTCCTTTAAGGCAGGAAAAACACTTACAGTTTTCAAAGTAGAACTTGTGGAAGTCCATGCCTTCCACCAGGTTTCCTAGCGCTTCGGGTTCAAAAGAGGTGAGTCCAGGATCGCAAATCCTCCTGATGAGGAAGGAAGATCAAAGATCCAATAACAAAAACCAGAAAACAAAGATTCTGCAATTAAAAAACCCGCCGGAGATGAGTCTCAAGAGCAAAACTCAAAATTGTTCAGGTATAATAAAACATCACACAGGAACAGTTAATATAACTAAGGCTAATATTACGGATTTTAACCTAATTCAACACTTCCCGTGACAACTGCAGTCTCAAAATTATTCAACCCCTTCAACAAAAATTGTCATAAAAGCAAACATTTGCAAGATGTTTGCAAAGATACACACTTGATGTGAAGTCAAAAACATTGCCCTAGTTGAGAGAAGAGAAAACTGCTTTGCGCCAACAAAGGATACACAATAAGGCACATAGCAAACGCTGAACAGCGTCACTAATTACCAAAATGCACAAGAAAACCAATTCACTCTCAATTTGAGCAAACCTATATAAATAATAAAGAGGTTTTGGGATTCAGGTTTTTCGAAACAACAAAAAAAAACCAAAATTGTTCAGGCAGACGGATGAGCGGCATTGTCTGGAGGAGGAAGAATGAAGCAAAGCATGGCAGTGGCTCTGTGATGCTCTGGGCCCACTTTGCTTCCTCTGGGACGGGAAACCAGCACCGTGTGGAGACTAAGATGTAATCAATCACCTGACAGACAATCAACAAGGAATCACCTTTAAATAGGAGAATTATCCCAAACCAGGGGTGTCAAACTCATTTTGGTTGAGGGGCCGCATACAGCTTAATCTGATCTCAAGAGGGCCACACGAGTAAACTCATTGCAAGATTAAATAGAACTAATAAAAGTGGACTTATTGTTGATTTTTATATTAAATGAATTTCACTTTTACACAATATATTATGAATAACCTCAGCGTTTTTAAGTATGTGCAATTTAAACAATACATTTACTTGTGCATTATGCATAAGAACTGATCACAGTGATTGTACAATGTTGAAAACATTTATTCACATTTTTTGTAACTTAAAAACACTGTCCTGCATGACAAAATACATCAAACAGATAAAAATTAAGAAATGATTTAAAATCAATTTTCCACATCTGAAGCTCAGTGCTACCATCTGCTGTTTAAAACACAGCGCCCCTCGTGGACAGTATAGGAACTGCAGATTTTCAAACAAAATGTTTGAAAATCTTTGGAAAAAAAAATTTGAAATCATTTTTGTTTCAATAATTGTTTTATCATTCTCTTCCTTTTATCTCCCCTTTCTTTCACCTTTTCTTTTTTCTTCTTGTTCTTCCTTTCCTCTCCTACTTGCCCATTGTAGTGTCCATATCATTTGAGATATTCCCCGCATGAATCATAATAAAACTATTCACATTCATAAATCAAGAGGAGCACTATGGTAAAAGCAGTACTGCTCCACTTGTGAAAGTCAAATCTGATGAGCTCTTTTTGGCATTAAGACAACATTTATTATTATTTTTTTTTTTGTTGTTTGTTGAATAATGATAATGCATTTAGCCACCGGGCCGGACTTAATTGTTCGGCGGGCCGTATGTTTGACACCCCTGTCCCAAACCAACTGGATTTGAGATTTCACCAGGTCACACCAGCAGAAAGGGAATTTTTCTAGGCATTGAAGATGCTTGTCATGAAGGGTTGAATAAATGAACGGGTTGAGACTGCAGTGTCCATAAAAACCTAACTTGGTGTGTTGAGCTACGTGTGAAGCCATTTTATTTGCTGCTGGTTTGCACATGTTGCCAATGAATAGTTTGCAGCGACGACGCAGGCTGAATAGCTGATGAACTCTCAACTCTCCCATGTAGGATTAAAACCACAGCACTCACGTGTAGGCTTCAAAATCTCCATTGTTGATCGCTTCAATCAGCTGCTCGGTTATCTTGATGATCTCCTGTTTACGGCCTACAGAACGGAGAAGCAGCAGAAAAAAAAACAGGTGGAGGATGCTTAGAAGCCACGTGACAACCTGCAGAGATGTTCACCCAAAACTTCGGCTGCTTCCCGCCGTCACGCGCCACAACACCAACAATCCCTTTTTAGCGCCACCCGTCGGACCAAAGCAGCCTGACAGCGACACGGCAAGCTGCTCACCTTCTCGCCTTCAGGGCAACACTGGGGTGGGAGCACACGCTGCCACCCAGCGCAACGGTTTCTGCCTGTAAACGCCACATTTTAGCCGACAGAAACATCTGTCACTGTTATGAGGAAGCAATTCAAATTATGCTTCGTTAGGAAATTAAACTACATCAAGCAAAACACGGGTGAGGGATAATAACTTTTAAATATAATAAAGAGAGTAGGGATCTGATGACTATGATGTACAGACAGGATTTAAAAGTCTTCCATCCAGACATCTCATGCAGCTGGGTGTATATAATAATAATAATAATAATAATAGTTATTCATTAAACTTATATAGAGCTTTTTTTTGGACACAAAGATGCTTTCCAACAAAAAAAAAAAGCACATTACTAAATTGTATTACAATTTAACCCCAAATTGTCACATTAATCAGTCTCATATCTTTATCTATCAGACTAATATAAAGTTTCTCTGCATTTATTAAAAGGAGAAAATAAATAGAGGTAAGATTTTTTTTTTCTAGAGCTGAGGAACTGAGCAGAAAAACCTGCTGACTTATCTCGTGTTAAAGTGTCTTTATAGAGATAAATCACTGGTAGCTGCTAACATTACACTGCCTTTAATTACTAGAAACGTACAGTGACAAAATAATACCTAATATTTTAACATAGTCTATTCATTTTCTTCAGAGTATAAACAACCATAGATCCAGCAGCTGGGGTTTAAAATTGGACAACTTCAAGTTTCTTAGGGTTAAACCAGATACTTAAATGTTTTTTTTAGGGTTAAACCAGATACTTAAATGTTTTTATTGCAATTTTAAGTAACTGGCTAATATAAAGAAATGCACGATATTGAAGCAAAAGGAAAAAAGGAGAAGCGGTTGGGAAAAGGCGGCCATTAGTGGGTGGATTGCTGTTTAGGGGGCGACAGCGGCAGAGCGTGGAGAAACAAACAGGTGATTTATTTTCCCCACATATGAAAAACCTGATGGGACAAAGACAGGTCAGATAAAGTAGTATTATTGTCCTTTTTGAATTTGAAATGAGTGTGTATTCAGCCAATGGGTCAAAAAGACAACATACTAAAGAAAAGTAAAGATAAAGACAAGTCATGTAAATGTAAATCCACAGCATTAATTATCAGATGTGTCCTGCATTTTCATTATATTTCGTTTATTTCAAGGATAACCCCTTGAGATGTAACATCTCATTTTCAAGAGGTTCCTTACAAAACATAAATATTAACAGAAATACAAATAAGAAAATCCTAAATATAACAAGACCATTTAACACAGACACCCACCGTATAAAATGGAAGGAGTTGAAAACCAAACATTTTCACATTATATGCAACTAAATTTTTCCTCTCCAACTTATCCAGACCTGGAAAATGAAGAAAGCAAACTCCAGACTACGAGGCCGGCCTTCTCAAAAGGTGCAGGGAGCCTTGTTGTGATGCAGGGAGAAATATCCCCACAGCATGATTCTGCCATCGCCATGCTTCACAGCTGAGATGGTGAACAGTGCCTACCTGTCTACCCCCCCTTTCACATTATTGGGTCTTTTGTCTGAATATTTAAAGTCCATCTAATCAGTTTTAGAATAAGAGTCAAAACTTTACACTCTATTCTGGACCTCCTTGCTATTCCTGATGAAATTTTGCTTGACAATCGTCTCAAGGCTGCGATTCTCCCTGTTACTGGTGCAACTTCTCATACGACACTTATCCTTCCACTCAACTTTCTATGAATATGCTTGGATGCAGCACTCTGGGGAACAACAGCTTCTTTAACATTAACCTTTTCTGGTTTATCATTCTAGACTGTTCAGCAGTCTTCCCCATGTCTGTAAAGCCTACTGACCCAGACTGAGACCTTTTAGGCTACGTTCACACTGCAGGGAAATGTGGCCCAAATACGATTTTTTTAGTCCATATGCGACCCATATTCGTCTTTTTGGTGGCAGTGAACGTCACAGTAGTACCTCCATATGTGGTACTAATTTGGATACATACGATTTTTTTTTTCAAAATGTCCGCCGGCTGAAGAGTCATGTCACATTTTATCCGTCTTTTAGGTCCCTGTCCTGTCTCTCGCTACACATCCAGACACAGCAGCAGCATTTAGCACTTCATAGCAGACCGTTAATAGCTGGGCTGCTTCCTTCTGACCTTATTTAGTCTCACTATGATGTGGTCTTAATATCGTCGGCTCCCATTGCTCAGCAGCTTCTATTTGATAACAAGGAGAGATGCTGGCTGGTATCAATGTTTTTGTTTTTCATTTCAATGTTTTTTTTTTTTTTAAATTAACAAAATTTTATTGAACACTTCTAGAAACAACTACATCCACCATTTCTTCCGCACAGTCCGCTGCTCTGTGACTTCTTCTGTTATCGGAACCGTTCAGACAAAAGTATGATGACTGTCGCATTTAATAGTATGAATGGTCACCTAAAAATAAACAAAAAAAATTTATTTGGTGGTGCGCATTAAGACTTGCAGTGTTAACATCGCCTTAGATGCTCAGGAAGCCTTTGCAGGTGATCAGTATCGATCTTTTCTACAATAGTCTAATTTTCTGAGACACTGAATTTTGGGTTTTCATTTTCCATCAGCCACATTAATCAAAATTAATGCATGAAATATTTCACTATGGGTAATGGGTCAATAAATGAATTCCCCTTTCTGGAAGTAGTGGCAAAAATTGTTTTCAGGATACTCTACTTTTCTGAGATTTCTTGCACCTGTATACATCAGCAAGTCAGAGTTTAAGGAATCGGCCAAAAAAATCTGGTTAGTGAATCTCTAAACAAGTTCTAATTAAATACAACAAACTAAAATGAAGACACAAAATGCCACGGGGTGCAAACACTGCAGCAACCACTGTTTCCCTTCAGAGAGGAAGCAGCTACAGAGAACAGGAGGCAGCGACAGCCGGGTTAGTCGGTTAGTGAGAGGTGCTCTTACTCTGCTTAGTGTTGCTTTTAGCAGTGACAGTGCTGCCCCCTAGTGGAGCGGCGGGGATGGAGGACTGAGATTGGTCTGAGTCGGGGCAGGAGCTGTTGCCCGTGCTGTTCCATGCCATGCGCTTTACATCATGCGGTGGAACTGAAACACACAATGGATGGTCAACAAACATGGGGATGGACAACAGGGAAGATGAAATGCAACGTGCACACACAGCTCACGCATTAAAAAAAAAAAAAAAAAACCTCAAATGTTAATGGTGGATGTAGGGTTAGTGTTCAGTAGAGCTGACAGAAGGTAAAAGGTCCAACTTAGGTTTGATGAGAGACATGCAGATGGGTAACATGAGAATGTGATGATGGCAGGAAGCAGGGTCCATACAGCTCTAATTGTGATGCTTTTGACTACTTCACTCGTAATGTTCATATGGATTAACGGCGCTTTCCCTGATGAGCGACAGCATCAAGTGCAGGAAAAGATCGAAGCCATCGCTTGTTATTAGTGTATGCTATGCTAAAAGGGAGTGAGTACATCATAGTAAGAAGGCAGAGATGGAAAACAGAAACCAAGAGGAGGGAAAAGCAAGGAAACATTTGAGGGTTCTTTCAAACACAGGAAGAAAATAACTATAGACAAATGTACATAAATATTCAGGGAGGTATTTCACAGAGGAGGAAAGAGTCTTGGTATCTTTATGGAGCAAAACGTGTAAATGAAAATAGAGGGGTGATCGTGTGAGGACAAAGAGAAACATGATGCTCTGCTGTGCAGGGTTCCAGGAGAGTCAGATGGGCAGTGGGCCGCCAGCATGGGAGGCAGGTTCAGGACACTCGGCTGCAAAGGTAAGCTACACCTTAGTGGCTGGAGCCGTCACACCGGGACTGGGAGATATATGCAGCGGTCACCAGGAAACACACTTCAAGGTTCCCCCAGTGGCCACAATCAGAGATCTGCAACATGTTTGGACTTTCCAGAACGAGCTTAAATCTTAACGTTGGCTTATTAAAGGTTTAAGTAAAGGTAGGTAGTAAGCACCCAGTTTTTAATAAAAATGGATGCTCTAATGCAAAATAAAATGAGAAAAACTGAAAAGTATTCTAAAAGAAAAAAAAAGAACAATTTAAAATTAACAGTTTATTACAACTTGGACTTTATTTGGTGTCTAAAATAAAGACACTAATAGTTTAATAGTCCAATAGGATGGACACACTGATGATAAAAGGACACATTCAGGCATGGTTGTTGACACGCGAGATGAATATTTTGTGCTTTTAGCTGTTTTTTTGTACCAATTCAGTTAATCAGGAAATTTAAATATTACCAATAAAAATGTTTGTTGCAGGAATACTACACAGCGACCTAAAGAATCAAGGGGGAGACTGCTGACTTGACAGCAACCACAAGGAGGGGAAGCCACATAAAGGTTGTTAGAAAAGAAGCTCCCTGTTCACCCGAGCATCTTAAGCGTGTAAGGAAAATAAATGGGGTGGTGAATAGGGGCTAAAGCAGTGGTCTCAAACTCAAAATCTGCAGGGCTGGCGTCCTGCAACTTTTAGATGTGTCTCTTGTCCTACACACCTGAATCACTTGGCTAAACTACTTCACTAGCATGCAGTCAAGCTCTGCTAGTGAAGTAGAGCTGCATCAGGACCACCGGCCCTGGAGAACTCCAGTTTGAGACCGCAGGGCTAAAGCAACAGGGAGAACTGAAGCTTTTTAAAGATTTGTAAAGCAAAGACTATTCAAGAGTTTTTGGGAGATTCACAAGATGCCGACTGTGGCTTGGGTCAGAGTTTTCAGACTCTCCACACAACTGTGTCCAGAAATTGTGTCACATTTCTCATGTCAAGGCAATGGTGACCCACAGAGAGCATCGGTAATGTCGCACCCGGGCGTAGGAAAAATTAAAATGGTCGCTGGGGGTTTCAAACGTCATCTTTTCAAATTAAAGCAAGTTTTGCTTTTAGTTACAAATCGAGGTCCGGAAGTCTGGAGGAAGAGTGGAAAGGCCCAGAATCCAAGGTTCTTCCACAGTCCGTGATTAATTGAGGAGCAAATGTCATGAGTTTGAGTTAGTCCACCGAGTTTTATTGAGTGCACAGAAAGAACAGCCGTCTACCAGAAAAAGTAGAAATGAAAGGAGCCAACAAGAACAGCAGAGGAGCTAAAGGCTGCTATTAAAGTAATCTGAGCTGGACACCCCAGCAGAGATACAAGCTGATCGGCTCCATGCCACGCTGCACTGATGCAGTAATTCATGCCAGACGAGCCTCGCCTGATTGCTTATACTGTTCGTTACATGGACAGGCTTTCACTAGGCCAGCATTTCTGCTTCATTATCCCATTTTTTCTGTTAATTGTTGTGATATTGAAATTTTCTAAGGAAACTAAACTTTGGGTTTTCAGGAGCAGTAAGATAATCAGATTTAGCAGATGAACACTAGAAATATATGGTCGGCAAGTGAATTATGGAACACAGGCTTTTGAATTGTTTGAATTTTCTGATTGTTTTTTTTTTTTTAGCTTTTTCAAATCATATACACCTTTAGTTTTCTCGTATGATTCAAGTCAACTATGTTTTTAAATAATACACATTCAGACCAGCTGAATTTAAACATGTTAAAGTCTGGATATATATTATTCCATTTCATATTTTAAAAGACCAACTGCTCTACGAAGACAAATTTCTAAAAAGGAAAAAAAAAACCAATGTCTTTTGGTGAATATTGAATGTTTATAACATTAAATATTGAATAATATCGATGAATTACTTAAGCTAACTTAAGATGGTTGCCTGTGTTGAGGTTTTCTCATGTCGTTCTGCAGAGAACTTATTGTTGTGAAGAAAAGATCCAAGTTGCAATAAACTAAACATCTTCTCTAAAATCCTTTGGGATCAAACTCTTTGGTATTGTATCAGAATCCCAGATTTTTTCTGACTGGGGTCTAGAAAAACAAACTTATAACAGAAACCTCAGTGGGAACCCTATAAAAAAAGTGAAGCTCAGTGGATCAGAGTGTGAGCAGAGCTCAAACATGTAAAAAGTCATCGCCAGTGACTACAGGAAGCCGAGGTGGGAGTGGGGGGAGTGGGTGTAAGGTCCTTGCAGGGGGGGATGGGCAACCATATAGCTTCTCTTTGCCGTACATAAACTTACTGGCAGGTGAGCTTTGAGGTGAGGGCAGAAGTGGGGGCATCTCCTCAGCGGCGCTGCTCTGACTCAGCGCTGAGCTGTCCGCTAGATGTAGCCAAACACACAATAATTACAAACACACACATACAACAGGCACGCTTAGGACCGCAAGCCACTCGCCGATCACTACAGTCAAATACACACACTTCACTAGAAGGGAGAAAGAAAGAGACAGTGAATGAAAACAAGGAGAGGGGAATAAAACACTCGAGTACCTTTCCTACCTTTCATTTCCTCCTCATCGTTTGTGGCGTTGCTCTCCGTTGATCCCTGGGGAGGCAGAAGAGGAACGGAACGATACTGAAGCCGACAGACGAGAACCCAGAGCGAGACAACGAGTGTTCGGACCCAACGAGACAAAAAAACCCCCAAAAAACTCACCTTGACTCCGTCGGGAGGGTTGTGTACCACAGTGCTCTGAGATTCCTGCAGAGCAGAGCAGAACAGTCAGTCTCACGCGTCTTTGTCCTGAAACGGTGCGTCTCAACTGGGTTTTAACCGGCCCCAACTATTTTACCTCTGCAACAACTCCAACGTCTGAGTCTATTGGGCATTTTTACTTTAACGGAGGGCGTCTGTGATTTTTTTTCCTTACAGCGTAGATTTGTAAGCGCCTTTCACAAACGCAGCGATGCGTCGAGGGCCGCCTCCGTTACTCCCCTGACTCGCCAACATGGGTAATCACGGCCCCACCCTCAGCTGACTTGTGTAAGGGCAAGCCAGCTTCGCAGGTGGAAGCAGTGATGAATTACAGTCCGCGGGACCAACCGGGCACGGGTTTTTACAAAAATAAACGTGAGTCGGAAATAATTTCTGACAAGAACGGGGAGGAGGAAAGATGTATAGTTTAAATTTGAGGCCGTTTCTCATCCAGCAACAAGACTGCTACAGTTTTCTACCGTCTGTCTGCCGTTAAGTTTTGAAAAGAATGGTATGGGGACCCTTAGTGCAGATGTCTGTTGCCATTTCTAGTGCGTTACTGGCCACCAGGACGTCACAAAGGGCTCATCCTTCCAGATTTATGACTTAAATGTCCTGTGCAAAGAGACCGCAGCTCCTCCCAACTGATGATATTCATAAAATCATTGTACATGTTGAGACATCCAAAAAAACAACAAGTTTTCCCTCTCAGAGAATTAACTTAAGGGGAGATAAAGATTAACAGAATTGCAGCTATTTGTCCTGTAAAAAACAGAATTAAAGAAAAAGGGAAATATTTAATATCTTACAGCCACAAAGCCTAAAAAACTGAAATAATTGCTTTTTGTATCGCACCTCTTAAATACACTGCAAAAACTGAACTAAAAATAAGTAAAATTTTCTTAAAATGAGCAGGTAGATAAGATGACTTGCCAATCGAACAAGATTTTAGCTCTTAAAATAGGACCAACTCATCTCCATCGTCTTATTTCAAGTGCAGGATGTCTGATTATCTTATTTTAGGGGTCAAAATACTCATTCCATTGGCAGATAATATTATTTACCTGTTCAAATCAAGAACAAAAACCCACATTTTAAGAACATTTTACTTATTTTAAGGTCTGTGTTTGCAGTGTAGAAAGGATGACGTGATGGTCGATAATTACTTGACGGGAAAACCCTTACTAACAGAAATATGTTGCGCAGATGTTCGTCCGCTTACATCCAACAGAGAAAAGGATGGAGTGAGCAAAGGAAAAGGGGGCTTACACTGTTTAGGTAAACCCAAAACAAGCTCTGGTAGAAACACTTTTTGTCCTAGGATTGTAAAACAATCGCAATCTTGTCTTCCAGGGAAGGACCAGGGCTGAGGGAGAACACCACGACACGGTTCATACCAAGTGATGAGAGGTAGTTGGAGCAGAGTCAGCAGAAGTACCATCCAGGCGATCCTGAGTAGTTTATGAAGACATGACACAACGGCTCCATCCGAAATGCTTAAAAAGGCCTCAAAGGTACTGCGCAAGTCTCAGGGTTTCCTCATACTGGAAGATTCAGTTTATCCCGTCTAAACGACAATGGAAACTAAGGATGTTTTTAAAACGTTACGCTCTGGAACCCATTTTCAAACTGTGCCGTTTCAGGAAAAAAATGCACCATGTGATTTACATGAACAGTAGAAACGCCACAAAACTTTTCAGTTTTCACCAAAGAACAATGTTTACTTGGGAGTGTCGCGCCAGTCTGTCTTCACAGTAAAGTTGTGATTGCGATATTACCGCAGTGCACGTAAATCCTAAAAAAAATTAAAAAACAAACTAAAAAAACAAACAGCTGCTTCCATCCAATGTTACCACTGTATAGCTCGCAAGTATAAAGACCACCTGTGATGTAGGTATCAATGGAAAACCAACACTGCTATCAGAACCAGATCACACATTGCAACATTTATCTGAATGCTACCAGAATTTGATTTATTCATTTTTTATATATAATTTGTCACAGGCGTTTATCCAGCACTGTGATGAATTACAGGCAGAATAGGCTTTCCATACACACTTTTATATCCCTGGGTTATATTCGTTATGCCTCCTCCATAAAAACTATGACCACATCGATTCACTCAAGAGGAAGACTTTGCTATCACTACCTTTGCACTGATGCCAGAGTTTGGTGAAGCGTATCCAACGTTGGCATTGTTTGACATGGAAATAAATCTAACTATTTTAGGCTACAAACCCTTTTAAAAAAGGTAAAAGTTTTAAAGATAAAGATGATATATGCCCTCTAAATTGCACATATATAATCTTATTTGGGGACCTGTTACACCCGTTGTGAAGCACCTTCCAAGCAAACTACCTAATCCAAACCCCACTGCAACAACACACCATTCACTGCATGCTACAAGAGCATGATATGAACAATGCAACCGGGGATGTCAGTAAGAATGTTAATGAAGATAAAGATGTTAAAGCTAATAAACTACATGGTGGACAGGTTAAAATGATCAGAGAAAAAAGGAAAGATGTTAGCATAGATGGTTCAAATGGAAAAAGGACCGAAGCATATCTAGTTAGGATTGGGATGTTAAAAGATATACAGGATATGGATATAAAAAAAAAAACAAGTTAGAGTATAAAACTGAACAATGTTTGATACTTCTGACTGCTAGCTGCATGATATGAGCGGTATATAGTCCAACCAACAAGCCCATGCTTTATATGCAGATGGAACTCAGTAAAGTAAAATATAATTGATAAGTTAATTTATTTCATTAATTCAATTCAAAATGTGAAACTCATGCATAAAAAAAATAGAAACAGAATGTATTTCAAGTGTTTATTTCTGTTAATTTTCAGGATTATGGCTTTTAGCTGATGAAAACCCAAATTTCAGATCATTAGAAAAGTATAAAACTGCATAAAACATACAAAAGATTTTCAAAATAGAAATCGGGGCCTACTGGAAATAATGCCTGCATACTGTATAGCATTAGCACTCACTACTTGAGTAAAGCCCTTTTCACGAAACAGAATTACTGTAACGCTTTAATAACAGCCCTTCATTGGTCTGCATGGCTAGATCTGGTATCTCTCATCTTCCTCAACAATTAATGGGGGTTATACAAGTTTTACTTAATCAACTTTCCAATGTTATGCCTGGATAAAGCACTCTAAACAGACAAGTATCTTTTGCAATGATATTTCGTGGCTTTCAACATCCTTAGATAACCTGGCAACCCAAACCATCCCTGACTGTGGAAACTTCACACTGGATCTAAAGAAACTTGGATTCTTCCTCCAAACTCTAGGACCTTGATTTCCAAATAAAATGGATAATTTACTTTCATCTCAAAAGAAGTCTTTGAACCACAGAGCAACTGCCCAGTTGTTTGGCATCTTAGCCAGGTAAGACAAAACTTTCCCGCCATCGGGAATCATTTAAAACAATAAATACTACAGTTGTAGTCAATCTGCTGATACGTCTGTGTGTGGAGGCCCTAGAAGCTCTTACTCCAGCTGCGACCCATATTAGGGATGGGAAAGTATTGTATAATTTATCATTATGGTGAATTGTTTTTCCATTGTCATAGGAAGTTTGCTTGTACGTCACAGTGATAAATCATTGTTGGAATCGTTGCTTTCCACCATTTGCAGTTGAGTTGCTGTCCTGAAGATCCCCATTCAACAATCAGTAACATCTTTTAAGATCAGTAAGATCAATCTATTAAAAAGACTGCAATGGATTCTTGAATAACTTATCATTAGTGCCATGAATACCACAGCATATCATTAAAGACACATTTTTATTCTGCCATTCCTCCCTGGTCCCCACCTTGCGACTCTCCCCTGGCTTTCACAGCCCTCTCAAGGCTTCTCATACAACTTCTTCAACCCTATTTTTTCCTTCCACTCAACTTTCCATTAATATGCTTGGATACACCCAGCATTTAACATTTAATAATATCCTTTTGTGGCTTACTGATGTTGTTTGTGCAGGCCCTAACATGTTAATCTGGTGTTAAAAATCCTTTTTTGTTCTTGGGGTAAACCTAAATTCATTTTTTTCCTGAAAAGCTAAATTTGGGGTTTTTGAATAACTGTGAGCTATAATAAAACAGAAATGAACATTTGAAATATACGAGTAAATAAATAGATTTCACCTCTTGAACTGAAATAGAGAAATAAGTGACTTCAATTATATTCTAAATCATCGTGCTAAAATATAAATGAGTGCAGAAGTGCCGCCTGAGATTTATACGAGTTATTTTAGAATTTTGAAGGATTTCCAAAAGTCTTAATGTACAGTAATCTCAGTAACACTTGTGCACTATTGGGAGGTTTTATGGAAACAAGTTGGCACTCTTGGGATGGTGAATGATACAAAGCAACATCTCCTGGAAGGTAGATGAAGGATGACAAGCATGATGATGATGGAGGATGAGGAAAACAAAAATAATAAAAAAAATCGGGCAACTATGCAACAACTTGAAGGTGGAGGGGGAGGAGAGAGGTGGAAACTGGCACTGCGGCGGCCTACTGTACCATCTGGGCGTTGGCTGCCATGTTGGTGTCTTTCAGGGCATTGATGGCGCTCACTATACTGTTCTTACTGTTGTTGGTAGAAGGCTGGGACGAGAACGCAGACACTCAAAGTGAAACACAAAAGCTACACAAACATACACACAGATGCATTTGAATTAAAACGCCCTTTTCGGGAATGGGGGCTAATGTTCGTCCGGGCTCCGGGGCTATTGAGAGCTAACAGGATAAATGAGAGGGGTGAGTGCCACAGAATGGCCTCTAGATCATCCCTTTTACTGCCTCACTAACTCTCCATGCTTGTGCCACTTAACCACACAGAGAAACCTCTGGCGCAAAAAAATAAAAAATATACACACAGGGAGGGTAGCAGGAGGAGGAGATGGAGAAGGAGGAGAGAGCTGAGAGAGATGGGAGACTGCTCGGAAAGGGAGCTAACTACAACGGAACAAAGGTTAAAGAATAAAAACATTAAAATGAGACCACAGGTGGGGAACAAAGACGCAAAATAAAATTTAGACGTTTGTGGGTCGGATTACGGGAATTTTAGGGTCTAAAGACATGACAGAAAACGAGAAATTAACTTGGAAAGTTGGTCAAATAAATTCCAGGATGAAATACAAATGTACCATTTTAAACTCTAAACTTACCTGGACAAACGTTCAAATAATTTTTTTCTCTAAAATGCTCAACCTAATTTAAGCGCAAAACAATCACCAAGTTAAAATAAAAAGACCATGACATTTCTCAAAGTGATGTCTGTCTACCCAGTTAAAATAAATGTTAGATATTTATATGAGCCGCAGACATGAAGGTAAGTGCTTTAAGCTTGACACTCCGTATCTGAGACTGTTATTTAAACATCAGAAGTAGTTCCTGAGTTGTTGGCTAATAAAAGTGTTACCTAGCTAACAACAAATACTCTGCTGCAAAAGCACTTGAGAAGCCTGCACTGTTTTTTTTTAAATTGTTTTTGTTGGTAACAAATGATTTGTAAGTACTTAAAAAAATATCACGACTGGCTAACCTTTAGCTGCTAACAAGGTTTGAAGCAGCATCTGTTTCAAACCTTCCAATCAGCACGGAGGAAAAGGGCCTATAAGAACTGTATTCAATCATCTTTAATTTAATCCTATTTATTTGTCAGTGTAATTTGAAATTTGTCCACATCATTTCACCCACCCCTGAGGGAGCAGTAGGTGGGTATTCTGGGGCTGAGGGTCTTGTTCAGAGACCAAGAGTAGCAGTCTGTGGGATTTGAACCTGTGAACTATGAGCTCTAACCAATAGGCCACCACTCCCTTACAAGAGCCTCAGGTTTGGTTTTACCAACGAATTTCATTCAACAAGATCTTGTTTTCGCTCTTGGTCTAAATATAACTAATCTTTGTTATATTGATTTTCATGTGAATTATAATTTCTGCGAATTTTTTAACCTACTGGAAGCTTTCCTTTGGACCCACTGCCAGCTAAATGTTGAATCCTGAAAAGGGTTACTACTCAGGATGTTTCTCAGAGGTTCTATGATTTGCTTGATCCAGCTTGGCCCTGATGTTGACGTTGCTACGCTGTGTTTTTCCTAATGATTATTTAGATATGCTTAACGCAATGGAACCACTGAAAGCTGCCTTCATACCACTTAAGAAAATAAATTAATTAGGAAATCCAAAGAGTGTCATAGGGTAGCACACTAGTGGAAATCCACTAAACTCGAGGCTCACATGATCCACCTCTGGGAACTTTGGCCCCATTTAACCCCAGAAGCCGCCTTTCAAGGGTGCTTGAGCTCTTTAGCAACAATAACGCGCTTGTAGCTGACTGAAACCGGCACACACTTATCAAATGTCCAGATCTTCATCTGAGACTCCTCTACAAAAGTATCTATCAAATTTATAATAGCATAATAGCTTCCGACATTTTGAATTTCAAAAATAAATTCCAAAATTAAAAAAATGTGCCTAAACTGTGCACAAAGAATGGCACAAAAACAATAGGGGTTTATACCTTCTCAATTGCTTGTTACAGATGTAACTAAGATGTTGCAGTTACATTTTATTGTGTCCATTTCCTTCTTTACAGCAAAAGTAAGAAGTTTTGCATGTAAACATAAAAAATAGGACCTCTATGTTAGTTGATAACAGGATTTAAGGAATTTCTGAATTTTTACAATGCCTGTCCTGCTAAAAGTATGAGTATGCATTTTTTGGAAAACAGACCCTCGAAACTCCAGAATTTAATATTTTTCGAATCATATTTAAGAAAAAATTTTGAGTCCCTGTTTAAAGCAATAAACTCTCATTTCCACCGTCATCCCTACTGTACCCGTGTCCTCTGTAGCAGACAGTAATGACTTTCTAAATTTATTTGTGATGAACGTCAATAATGTCAGAATAATTTGTCCATTAATGAGTCATAACCTTGTTTATGGCTCTCCACTTTCTCAATCTCTGAATGGGTTTCATCCAGTTGCTCTATATGCCAATTCATTGCTTGATAAAATTTTAATATCTACCCCCCCACCCCCCCAAATGGCATTCCCCTGTGGAGCTGTTTAAAGAGGTTTTTCCTGCTATTATCCTCTGTATTGGAGAAATGTTCATCACTTCACTTTTAACAGGCATGGTTCCAAGTTCTTTCAATCAAACTGTTGTTTAGACATTATTTAAAAAGTGCAATTTGGATCATACTCAGCTTAAAAATTACAGGCCTATCTCCAATGTCGACTTTTTGTCACTTTTATATCGACGTTTTCTGAAAAACAGCTATTTTGTCTCGGAAAAAAAAGCATGAAATCATTGACAAATGTCCGACTGGCTTTTGTAAGCTAGTTCTTGCGCATGTCTTTGACACTGTTGAGCCCAGGATTTAGGCTTAGAGAAGTAGTCTATCAGGTGTGGCTCATAAGTGGTTTAACTTCTTTCCCGCATAACATTTGTGTTTTTGAAAACTAAATGTGTCAGACTCCATGAACCTGCCATGTGGGGTACCAAGGGGCCCAGTCTTGGGACCCATTTCACTGTCCTTTGTACATTTTCCCCTTAGGCCAAATAATCGGCCAGTTTTGTGGTGAATCTTATTCCTTTGCTGATGATATAGAGTTACAGTTTCTTTTAAGTCGGCTGAATATTTAAAGTTGTACTCCTTGATAAACTCTTTTAGTACTATTGAACAGTGGCTTGCAGGTGAATGCTGATAAGACTGAAACTCTAATTAGTGCCTCCATGAGCCGAATAACTAAAAATACAACCAATATCTGTATTGGCCTTTGTCAAAACAAATATCACAAACCTTGTTTTTGTTTTGTTTTTTCTGTTTTTTGCGTGCCTTTCGCATGGATTCATTAGAATTTATTTTTCCGCTGAGAAATATTTCTAAGCTTTGAATTTATATATGTGACATCATAAGCTGAATTAGAGATCGTTATTCATGCTTTCATTTCATTGCGTCTTGATTATGACAAAAGCCTTTTGAAAAGATGTTAACTGTTCAAAATGCTGCACAGCAAGGGTTTTAAACTCTTTACATTGGCTACCTGCACATTTTAGAGTTCATTTTAAATTCTTAGTCTTTACTTTTAGAGCCTTGTGTGGTTAAACCCCTGTCCATCTCTCCATCCTTCTAGAGCCTCACACCTTTTCTCGCAGACAGATCTTCCAGTTAAGGGCTGTTCCACGAACCAGAGGGGATAAATCCTTTAAAAGATTGTGTAATCCGTTGCCTCCATCTTTGCACCGTCTTGATTCTGTTGAGTCTTTTAAGAAGCAGACTGCTTTTTAACTAGTTTTATGTGATGTGAAGTTATATGCTTGCAGTTTTATTCTTGTATGTTTATCTTCTGTGTTTTTTGGCTTGTTTCTACTGTAAAGTACTGTGTGGCTTTTGGTCTTGGAAAAGTGCTGCATAAATAAAGCAGAGTTGCTTAAAAATCCTGATATAAGACGGTCTAAGCAGTCTTCCTCTAAAACATTTGAAGCATCCAAGAGCTGGCACTAAAACTAGTTCTTGACTGGCTAGCAAATGTTGGATCTTCTGTTATGTTCTAAATTTTTAAGACTGTAGGAACCCTGTATGCATATAAGAAATAAAAGGTTTCTTGTTCGAAATTTAAAAAAAACTCAGCGTTGAGGACAGAAGGTGGAACAGAGAGGAGGAACGAGACAGAAAGGACACGACAGGGCAGACAAATAAGAACGAGCTCACCTTGGCAGAATCCGACTTCTTGTTGAGTAAACTTTTGCATGCTGTGAAAATACAGAGGATGAAAAGGGGAGGGGAAAAAAATGCAGGTTAAAAACTTTCATTTAAGTTGATAACATCCACCTAGTTTCTAGCTTCAATTAAAATCTGGATCTAAATTTTTTTCTTATCTACAAAACCCTATCAGGCCTGCCTTTGTGACCAAGTAAGGCTAGATGTTTTCACACAATAACATGCATTTAATGGACCTGTGGTGCAATTTTCCCTCGGCTGAACAGGTTGCTACACTCTGCAAAAACCCATTCACATCTTGAACCATTCACTGCTATCTGGGGGATAAAAGAGAAACCTGAGAGCAAAGTAAACTTCCTAATCCATTTCCTGTCTGAGAGAAGACCCCTGGAGATGTAGAAGGAGAGACTGATGGTCAGACTCAAACCGCCGCCAGGACTGACTGTGATGAGCTAGGTTAATGTAAATCATTGATTTCCTTTACAGGACTCCAACCAGTTTCCTCCATGTCTGAAGCTGTCAATCCGCTTCCTTTTCACTTGTTTTGTTACCGACAGACGCAGTTTTCAAAACTCTTATCTTGTGTTTCTTACCTTCAAACAAGAAATAGGAAGGGGGGGGGGGGGGTTGAGGGGGAGGGTTGTAACAGAGGGCTTAGAATTTCACTACAAGAGAGATTAGAGATAAGGGGCACAGCATTTACAGCAGCAAACAGTATCAAGTGACCCATGCTCCTTGACCTTGGCTGACTTGATAGTTTTTTTTTTTTTTTTTTTTTATCTTGGCCCAGCCATGCAGCATCCAAACAGGAAAAACGTGATAAAAGAAAGATTTCATTCCACGACCAGGGACCCAAGAGCGGATTGATCATAATAAAAACATCTTATTTAGCTTCATATTGGACTTTTTAAAAAAAGCCATCTGTTTTCCATCTGCAGTGCCTTGCTTAGTCACATTACTTTTCATTATTTATAAACTTGACATTTGTCATGCTACAACCACAAACTTTAATGTTGTTTTTTTACCACTAGGTTGTGTAAAGTGAAAACAATGATTCATGGTTTTCATAAATTTGACAAATATAGAGCACTGTGCATTTATTTTCAGCCCCTACGAGTCAATATGTAGAACCACCTTTTGTTGTAATTTCAACTGGGATTTCTGTGGAATCTCTCTACAACCTTCACACATCTAGAAAAAGTAAAATTTTGCCCTATTTTTCCTCTGAAAAGCAGCACAAAGTTACTTTGAGTAAGTCTTATCACAGATTCTAAGTTGGATCAAAGTCTGAGATTTATTATTTGAGCCAAACCACTTCATGGACCTTACCAAGCTCCGCCCACAACTGACCTAAAAAATCTGAAGTCTCACAAACAAAGCCTCGCGGCGCTTTAATTCTATGGAAGTTTCTATGTAAACATGGCGTTTTCCACTTGGACTGATTCTTTGCGGAGTATTCCCGACTCGATTAGTGCATCATTTCTGCCTGATTTTGAACAAATATCATCTACAACAATGGACAGAGGAACTAACAAGTTCATGTCATCATTTTTGGATGAGTTAAAGGTATTTGAGCCACGCGATGCCTCCAAAGTTGTGCACATCACAGCAAAATGCTTTCGGTCGATGAGGAAAACGGCAGACCCTCACACCCTCAGCATTAATATAGATGTGGACAAGATAACTGATGCCTATTGTTCTTGCAAGGCTGGGTAAGTTGTGCATTCATCGTTTTGTCTGTTACTTTTGAAATCAGTGGATAATTCCTGTGGTTTGTTGGCAAATGTTTGTGTGGCTAGCTTGATACGCTGTACTTGGTGCTAGAGTGGCTAACACGAGGAACAGTTTCGTCCAAAGCCTTTTCTGCTAAAATAAAATATTTAGTGTATGTCAGATACACTAATGCTCTTTTTCGTGCGCGCCTAGCTGTATGCACTCACGCTCCGTCTGCTGGTGTCGGATAAGGATGGGACGCTGTTGGCCCATCCCCGCCGACAAAATGCTAATAAATAAAAAAATAAAAAGCAATAAGTATTATTTCTTTGCGTTAAGTATTAAAGCAAAGCAATAATACTTACACCAGCACACACTCCCTTGTTCTTGTTGATCCTACGAAGGTTGAGCTGCTCATGTGGTCGTGCACAAGCTTTGATCCAAGCCCGGCATTCTGCTCCTGATTTTGGAAATCTGTGAATTTTAATACGCTCAGGATATCTGACATCACCAGTACAGATACCCCACTGACAATGGAGAACCATTATTTTTCGATTGTTGATTCGAAAACTGTATGCCGGTATGCTAGTACAGTAGTAGTCTAGCACTACATTAGCTTGTGTTTGTGAGACTTCTTCGCACGTTGTAGCCACTCTATGACGTAGAATGGGCATCAGCCAATGAAAAGCGGCCCCTCTGGTAAGGTCCATCGTAGCGCTGGCTGTATGCTTAAAGTTGTAGCGCGGGTGTAAAGCATGCACCCGTTCCATTTCCTGTCAGCCTACTGTCAAAAAAAGGCCACTAGTGCCCAAAAAAAAAAAAAAAAAAAAAAAAAAAAAAGCGTTGCTAAAGCACAATGCTGCCACCATATTCCAAAGGGGAATAAGTGTTCAGCAGACTGTTTTTTTTGCCAGTGCTTATCTGACCTGAGTGCCATCTTCCACATTGTGCTTCCACAACGCCTTGGAGCAAACCGAGACCCTCTTGGCTTTCTTGCGATTCTTCCACAAAGGCCAGATTTGAGGGGTGATAAAGTAAGAGTTGCTATGTTGACAGATTCTTCCACCTGAGCCAAGGATCTCTGCAGCACCTCCAGAAATGCCATGAGCCTCTTTGGCTGCGTGCCCAATAATGCTCTCCTTGACCCACTTGTCAGCTTAAAGTGGACTTCTGCAAAACATTCTCCCTGATCTGACTGCTGTCTTCCTATGTTTTCATGATGTGGGTTAATACTGGTACTAAACCACACAGGTGGCGTATTTGCGCTTTTAGCTACAGGACTCTCGTTACATTGAATTTAATTTAGAGATATCAGAGTGAAGGGGGTTGCATACAAATAGGAGAGATCTTTGTGGAAATTTGATAGCTACATATTTTCATTCACTGTTGTACAGATGTAAACAAACCCCCCAAAAGAAACAATAAAATTTGTGGCTGTAACATAAAATGTGAACCAGTACTTGTACAAGGCACTGTGTGACAGTTTGGGGCTGCCTTGTTCGTTTGCTTTCCAAATATGACCTCCCCTCCGAATTTTGAAGGATTACAAGTTAGAGAAGACTGCACAGATGAAGTCAAGATGACCGACCACGGGACGCCTGCGCCACTCCAGCCACGCGCCAAATGGTGACCAGCAGGGGAGACTGCATTAGGAAGCATCCGAAGGAGGCATCTCCAGAGAACGTTTTTGAAGGATTTCATCACACAGGGCACCCGCATGCAAAAGGCGGCAAAGCAAAACAACTTTTGAGACGGGTAAAAGAAATGCTTAGAATGTGCAGGTCGGCCAGTTTTTTTAAATTCCATGTCATTAAAAAAAGGTAACATCATGAGCAAACTGCAAAGCCGTTCTTTGGCCAGACTTAAAGAAGTGCGGAAAGCGGCTACAGTCAAGAAGGCTTGGATTTTGCACTCATGAAGGACACAACAAGAGGGGTGGGGAGAGACAAACAAACACTCAGATGACTTTAAAAAAAAGGAGAAGAGATAAGGAGTCGAATCTGGAGTGATGACGTCACACATGATATCGACACACTTACAAACAGGCACCTCGGTCCAGTGTCAGCGATGAAGCCCGCATTTGGTGGGTACCACAAACACCCCAAAGCTCAGCAACAACAATCGCACATCCTAAGAGTAAAACCTGCATTTTCTTTTACGGTTTACACTCGGAGCCCTGCAGAAATGACGGCACACTGCAGAGCAAAGATGATTCTCTCGTCTGAAGCCGACAGAGGATACATTTTGCTCTACACTGCCCTTTTCTCGTTAATACATCCATGGAGCCACCATTGGAATCGCCGACCTTTGCCATCAGTCCCCACTCGGCAGGAGGAGGGGAGAGACTTATTTCAGTACTTTAAAGGGGTGAAGTTTCACTCAAAGAACTGAAACAGGCCTCAAGAGGGAGAGAGGAGCCTTGGGACCGCTTTTATTTTCCCGAGGTTAATCGGGAAGGCTGCATATTCAGGACGTTGCTGCAGCAAAACTGAAAGCGGCCGTCACATCTATAGTCCCCATCAAAGCCTCTCCCCTCAACCCCTCGACACTTGCCTCTTTTGTCCGTTTCTCCAGAACCAGGTCTGACGATGGCAGCACGCCAACCCAGCTCTTGCCAACCCCCTGCAGTATCGGGGTTCCCGCCCCCAGAATACATGCCCCTCCTCATCCCCTGCCCCAGCTCGTCCCGCTTCCAGCCTTCCCAGACTCGGCTGGTGAGGACCGCAGGGGTGTGAGGACTTGATTCGGTGAATGAAATGGTTGCGGTTGAGTGGCGGTGAGATGTGACTCCCAAGAAAGCCCTTTTGGAGTGCAAGCTGGACTAAGCTGATTACTTTTAACTGATGTGCATGATAGTGTGTGTGGGGGGAAAAAAAATCTGATGTCTGGTGCCATTCAGCAAAAAAAACAAAACAAATCAACTGAACCCTCAGTGAGCAAAACCTGTGTGAGTATGCATGCAGAGTCATGTGCGAATGCTAATGATAAAGCTGGCAGGGGCAGCATGCAGGAATATGGGGATGGTAATGAAGGCCACCCTGCACTATAACCCCCCCCCCCCCAAAAAAAAAGGCTGTATGTGTAGAGAGGAAGTGGATGGGCGTGTCTCTGGGACGTACCTTCCTGAGCCAGTGAGGCCGTGGAGGAGGCGGCAGCAGCAGAGTTGGTATGCTGCCGGCCCACTATTGGACAGAAATGCTACAGTTGGGAGGAGCTATGTAAAATAGGCAGCTCTTGTCTCATGATTTCCGCTCATGGCCCCAGAAAACCACAGGGGTGTGCTGGCTACAGCCCACATGTAAGATCATCTCAGTGAGTCATCATCTCAACATGTGGAGCTCGTACGGCTTCGTTGCACACACAGATTTAGATTATTTTTTTTTTTGAAGAGTACTGCTAACACCTCAAGAAAGTTCAAAATTCGGTTTTTAAGAAAAAGTAATGGTTATATACATTAAAAGGATGTCCATGTGTTGTACACTACATGCACTTAACAGGTTGCAGAGCTCCTTTTGTCATGAATTTCTGCAACAATACAGTGAAGCATGGTTGGGGTCACTGCTGAGGCTCTTTATTAAGCCCAGGTTGCTTTAAGTGCCTTGTTGGCTCTGCTGTCACATGTTCCTCTTGACATTATCCCATAGCTTTCTGATGGGGTTTAGGTTTCTCCGTCCACTTTGCTTTAATATGCCCGGCTACAGCAATCTCCAACTTAAATTCAAAATGTACTTTCATCTGAGAAGGGGACTTTGGACCACTGAGCAAACCTCCAGTCCTGTTTCTCATGGTAAAACACTTCTGGTCTCTGGTTTAGGTGTGCGTTAACAACGAATAGGACAATTGTTGCTCATGTCCTAGAGATGTCTGTATTTGTTGGCTCTTAAAGCTCCAAGCCTTGAATACGGTTTGCTTCACAATCCTTTGAGGACTTGGCCTTCTTATTCCTAGTGATTTTTTTTCCCCTTCCAGTTTGCCTTTCACTCGACTTTCATTTGTGTGCTTGATTACAGCACCATGAACAGTCAGCTTCTTTACTTCTGACTTTTTGAGGCCTAATTTCCTTATGGAATGTGTCTCAGGTTAGTCCTCAACAATTCAGTTTTAAAAATCCCCTTTAAAAATGTTTAAAATTGCTCTGAAACACTGAATTTTGGAACATCTGGCAGATTAAGCCGTCACAATCACTCTGAAATCTAACAGTCTGTGTGTGTAGAATCTTTACAACCTTCCCATTTGAACTAAAATACTAAAATAAAACCAACTTATCAATGAGCTTCTAATTCACTGAGATGCACATCCACATGAAAGAGGGTTGAAGCAAATATGTGCACCCCCTGTGGATTCCAAGGTCCAGGGCTGAAATCACTAACCATCAACTGACCAATTAATTGATTACTGAGAGCAAGGCCTCAGCAAAAACAAGTCACTCTTAGCAGATTCATAAAAAGCAACAACAGCAGCAACAACAAAAAAAAAAGAACAAAAAAACAAAACAGCAACACATAATCGTAATCATCACTCTTTATACCAACATGCTTCCCCCAAAACATCAAAAAATATCTTCTAAAAGTCTATCGTTTGTTCTTTTAAACATGCAAACTCTCCATGGGCAGCAGAAAAGAGAGAGACGCACACACAGACAAACAGGGAGAGATGCATTAACTTGGACACAGACAAAAACTCGCACCGACAGTCTATATAAATATATATATAAAAAAGATTCATCACAACTAATATATCAGTTCTACTGTAAGACACAAGAACATCACGTTTCAGATCAGCTTAATGTTTTAAGCGTCCAAACTGTTCTGCACACACAAAAGCATATTGTTATTTTAAGGATGAGTGGGTGAGTGTGTGTGGAGAGGGGGGGGGGTTAAAAGAGGTGCAGAGGACTCTATCCACTCTCCTTCCTCCTCTCCCTCTGCATGTGCTGCGTGGGAGGCTGAGGGCGAAGGGCACACCCACCTGAGAAGTTTCTGGACACCAGCATGGTGGTGAGAATGGCTCCCTGGAGGAGGAGACGAAGGAGGAAAAGACGTGAGAAAGACACAAGGAGATAGAATATAAGTTTTTGTTTGGTAGGATTTTTTGTTTTTTTTTCCCCTTTAAAAAAAACAAAAAAAAAAACATTTCACCTTCAGTTCAAAAGGGGACACAAAGTTCTTTGTTATCCTGAATTTTTAGCAGAAGCATGTATGTAGACCACTGTTGAAATGCACTAAAGTGCCTGTGAAATGCTCACCTTCATTAAGTCGTGTTATAACCACAAACTTAAATGATTTTTTTTTCTGACAGACATACATGAAGTGTATAATTTTAAGGAATATGAAGGAAAACTATCCAAGTTTCCCCCCCAATACAATTTTAAAGAAAGAGTGGCGTGTATATTATATTCAGCCAAATAAAGTCCATTGCAACCAATCATCTTCTCAAGAATTGGCCTGTGTGCAATTTAGTACGAGGTTCTGTGAAGACCTCAGAGGTTTGTTAGAGAAAATTGGAAAACAGAAATCATGAAGACCGAGGAATCAGGTCAGGTCAGGAATTAAGTGATGGAGAAGTTTAGAGTCTGGTTAGTCTGTGAAACAATAATCCAAGCTTTAAACGTCTCACAGAGCACTGCATGATCCATCGTGCGAAAAGTCCAGAGGGTATGACAATGCCAACATATCAATCTATGGCCCACCTAAAGAGACTGGACAGGGACAAGAGTCCAGAGAAAAGAAACAGCCAAGACGCCTGTGGCTCAGGTGGGATTATCTGTTAACAGGATAACTATTAGTTGTGCACTCTGCAAATTTTTACGGAAGAGTGGTGAAAATAGTCTATTTTCCACAATCTACATAGCAGACAGTAAATATGTCCAAAAAAGGTGTCTGGTTACATGAGACAAGGGAAGCTTTTGGCCCAACATGTAAAACTGTGTGTTGTAAAACTAACACTGCACACAACATTCCCACAGTAAAGATGGCAGCATCGTGCTGTGGGGGTGCATGTCTTCAACAGAGACAGAGAACCTGGTCACAGTTGATGGGAAGATGATCAACGGTACAAAAGTGGGGTGGAAGTTTGTCTCCCAGCAGGACAGCAACCCTAAATGAAGCCAGGTCTACACACTGAGCTATATAATACACTGGAGTGCTAATCACCGTCTGTTTGAACGAGTAGCTTTGAAGCCACCAGCCGCCATATTGGTACTCCCCATTTTCCCTCAATAACTAGGGAATATGTGCGCTGCAGCATCGAATAACGAGGATTTTCTCATGTTCAGGGGGGCTTAAGACTTTTAAAATGTCAAATACCATATAGTTTTATGTTATGTTCTAAAAATATCAAGTACTGAGAAAGTCATGTGCTGAAATATTTTGCATTTTATTCATTTAAATATATATGTTTAACATTTATAAATATATAAATAATATACAAAAACATATATTTACATATGTGTAAACATATATATACATACTTATATATACATATATATTTAATATGAATAACATGTAAAATATTTCAGCACCTAATTTCCTAGTAGTTGATAGTGTTAGTACATCCACTGACTGTAGAATTACCTGTAAAACGTTTTCACTCAGCCAGAAAACTGCTTGTTGTTGCAAGCAAATCCTATGGGATTCTGTGAGAGTAGGGAGTAGCAAGATGGCGGCCAGTGACTTCAGTTTTTCGGCAAAATCAGCACTCCAGTGTATTATATAGCTCAGTGGGTCTACACTGTAATGGGTTTTTATTTATGATTTGCTGTGGTTTCATGCATGTTTTAGACACGTCCCTGGATCAACACACGTTCAATAAATCGTTTTCTTTACAAGGCCTCTGCGGAGCTGAATAATAAATTAATCAGCTGAGTAAAACGGATAAAACGTGTGGGAAACTGGTTTTGAGGACTTGAGCTTCACTCCCCTAATTTAGATCAAAACTGTTATATCGGCCCATTCAAAGCCTGTGGTAAGACCTAAAAACAGATGTTCACAGATGTTCTTCCTTTCGACAAGCCAAATACTCATTTCAACTGGTAAAAACATTTGTAAAAAACATATATAATTTCACTTTCACTTCAGTTATGCACCTATTTCTGTTGCTCTAATCACTTTAAATCCCAATGAAAAACAATAAGGTCGCCGGTTGTAACGTTACAAAATGAAAGAGCTCAAGGGGTGTGAATACTTTTGAAAGGCAATGCAGGTCCAGAGAGTCGTGTTGCACTTTTATTTATGCAAAAGAATTTAAATGATGTGAAGAAGCAGAACAGTTACTACTTGATTCTGATAGTTTGCATGAATGGCCATGAATGCAAACTACAGCAACTATTACTGGACATCATTTAAAACATTTCAGCTGCTCCCTAGAAAGTAATAAAACTCGCCTTCTCTACCTTTAAATGGGTCAAGATATCTGCATATCTTTAATGATCACCAGATAGTTTCAAAAACTGTTCTTACCTAATGCTGGTGTACAAGAAAAAAATATTTTTTAGAGATCCAAGATAAAAAATAAAGTGTGAAAATTATGACAAATGTTAAAGTGAACGTGTCAGTATAGCAACAAATTAAGTGATAACATTAAAATCCTTGATACAAATGACTGCTGAGGTCTAAAATGTTTGTAATAGAACAGCTTTAAACAGATAAGTTAGTAGGAGGTTGAATCTTATGTGAATCTGTGTTTAGTTGCACAATAGAGCTCTAATGTAAGTACTCTTGTTGCAAAAAACACATTGATTCGATTTAACTAAAAAGGTTAAAACACCTATTTAAAAAATACTCCAATTTATAAATAAGAACTAAATGCATCATGTTTTATATGCTGCACTTTGCAAGAGTGGTTAGCTGCTTTCTTTTTAAAATATCCTGCTGTGTGTTTGAATGGAAGTCGACAGGCTACATTTTCTTCTTTGGAAACTACTTGCTTTGAATTGTTATGCTAAAATATGTCTGCTTATTGAGTCATCTCTCCCCTGATATTGTGTATCCATTGCTGTCTATGGCGTTACCATCTCAGCTCAGTATCCTCACAATCTCATCCTTGTGCTTGTTTGTCAAAGTCTATGACTGTAATAGACTGAATGTAGCAGTCCTGACTGCACAGAAACATGCCCAACAGTAAGGTGTTGTAATTAGGATTGGAGATCAGGAGGATTAGGAGATTTTAAATCTAACCGAGACGAGATTTGATGTGAACTGGAGGTTTAATAAGCTGAACGGAGTGAAATTGAAGTTTAAATGCATTGCATTACACTGAAATGACTGTTGTCATTTCAGCTTTTAACTTTTTGTTCTCTCTGTTTTTTCTTCATAGTAGGTACACCTGGTCTGACGTTCTGTTAACTGTGACATCATCCAGAGAAGACAGATCACCGACTATTACTATTACTGTGCTTGTTGTCTGTCTTGTTGTGTCTCTGCTCTGTCTTCTGTAACCCCAGTCAGTCGAGGCAGATGACCGTTCATACTGAGCCCGGAAGGTTTTTCCTTCCCGTTAATGGGGAGTTTTTCTTACCACTGTCGCTTCATGCTTGCTCAGTATGAGGGATTGCTGCAAAGCCATGGACAATGCAGACGACTCTCCCTGTGGCTCTACGCTTCTCCAGGAGTGAATGCTGCTTGTCAAGACTTTGATGCAATCAACTGGTTCCTTATATAGGACATTTTTGACCAATCTGTATAATCTGATTGAACTTGACTTTGTAAAGTGCCTCGAGATGACATGTTTCATGAATTGGCACTATATAAATAAAATTGAATTGTATTGCCAAACGTATTTGCTCACCTGTGTTAACTCTCATTTGACCTTAAGTGACATCCCATTCTTGATCTATAGGAGCTCAACATGATGTTGGTCCACTCTTTGCAGCTATAACTGCATCAACTCCTGGAAGGCTGTCCATGAGGTTCTGAAGTGTTTATGGAGATTTTTGACCATTTTTCAATAATCACATTTGTGAGGTCAGACACTGATGTTGGACGAGAAGGCCTGGCTCTCTGTCTCTGCTCCAATTCACCCCAAAGAGGTTCTATCAGGTTGAGGTCAGGACTCTGCGCAGACCAGTCATCCACACCAAACTCTCTTGTATATGTCTTTATGGACCTTGCTTTACGCTCTGACGTCATTTTGGAGGAAGGAAGGAACCATTTCCAAAATGTTCCTACAAAGTTGGGAGCATGAAATTGTCCCAAATGTCTTGGTCTGTTGAAGCATTCAGAGATCCTTTCACTGGAACTAAGTCACTGGTTCCATCCAGTGGTGAATGGATGGAACCAGAACCATCCATTCACCAAACTTCACACTTGGCACGATACAGATAAGCACCGTTCCACTGGCAACCGTCAAACCCAGACTGGTCCATCAGATTACCAGATGGAGAAGCTCGATTCATCATTCCAGAGAACGTCCCTGCACGGCTCTCCATTGCTGGCATGCTTTACATCACTGCATCCAACCCTTTGCTTTGCACTTGATGATGTACGGCTTGGATGCAACGATTCAGCAACCAACCAGTTACAAACATTGGATTTTATACACCCGTGGCCCTGGGAGCGATTGGAACAACTGATTTTGATTATTTGGATGAGTGAACCAATATATTTGGCAATATTGGATGGCTTGTGAGAAAAGATACTTTGAGCAAATTTTATATTAGTTTGTCTATAACAGAGTGGTAGTGTCATCCGTTGTAAATGTGAAAAGATGATAAGTTACAGAGCGGTATTTAAAAACAGTGGCATAAAAAGGTTGCACAAAAAAAAAAAAAAAACTGTCTACCTTGAGTTTTCGGCGAGCGTTAAATTTACGCAGACATTCAACAGTTTCCTGTCTGTGCATCATGGACGCCACTGTAGAACGGTGCTGTAAGAGAACAAAGCAAGAACATGTACATTAACTCATTATGGACTTCAAACATATTTCTGTGTACAAATACCAATAAATATAATAAAGCAGTCTGCGTGAATGGGCAGCATAGGTCCAGATTTTCTTTGATGATTTCTGATTTAGTGGGGAACTAGATCACTTACGCAGATCCATGGGTGTTTCAGAGCTTGTTCAGCAGTGATTCTCTTGGCTGGGTTGATGGTCAACATCTGGTTGATCAGGTTCTTCGCTTCTGGAGTCACCGTGTCCCACTCTGGAGACGGGAACTGAAAATAGATGAAGACATGTCAGGAAGAACACTATTGATATCAATTATTCCTTACTGAAGCGACTTGGTGGAAGCCATCAGCAGGTTTCTGACCATTAAACACCATCTGGGCACCACTTTTAGGATACATTTCAAAGTTTAAAGAACCCATTCTTGAGTTACAAGTGCAGAAGTGTGAACTCTTGGAGAAAAAAAAAAAAAAGCTGCAGTGTGACTTTATTTAGCAGCAGCTGAGAGGATAAACCTTCCCATTCTGTTGCTTACACACAAACACACACCTCTGCAATGCGTCAGGAAAGCCCTGATAGGATCAATAGCTTTGGACCCGATCTCAATTTGACACTATTAAAACATTCAAAAACTGCTTAGCCAACCCCTGCACTGCACCCATTGCAAATATGCACCAACGCACACATGCATTGAGACGAAGCACACTTACATCGTATGCCCCAGCCTTGATCTGCTGATAGAGTTTGTGTTGATCTTCATCCCAGAAAGGAGGATATCCAACTAACAAGATATAGAGAATAACGCCTGGCAGAGGAGGAAGAGGGAACAGAAAAAGCACGTTACAAAAGTGACTGAGGTGGTTGACAATAAGGAGCTTTCAGCAACAGGTGAGATGCTCCTCAACAGCGATGGACCAGAGATCTGAATCTGCCAATTTACCCTAGATCGAGTCAGATTGAGCAACAGATCATTAAAAAAATTCAAATAAAACTGAGAAATCTAAATTTTTTTCCCTGTTCATTAAATGTATCAACCAGAAGTATGATTTTTTTCAGTTTAATAAACGTCAAAAAATAATAATAAATAAATAAAAAGGAAAATACAGGTGTATCATAATAAATTATAACATCAAGGAAATGTTTAATTATTTAAATAATTCCTATCAAAAAGCATAACTATATTATGTAGATTCATTGTATAAGACAAGTGATCCATTTCAATAATTTATTCTGATAGATTTTATGATAATGGCTTACAGAGAATGAACACCAACTCTATAAACTTACATTTTTGTTTCTCAGAAAATTAAAATGCACCAATCGGTCCACCACAGATCATAATCGCAGACCAATAATATGGGATGTTTGAAATAGAAATGTTATCTTATGCCCCACAGAATCACGAGAAAGACGAGCCGAAACAGAGCAATTGCTTAAGAAGCGGGTTGTTCAAAGAGTTGATCCACTTATTATGTCGATCCTTTCCTAAACCAGCTACAATGTCTTCCCATTCTTCATAGAAAATGAATTTAGCATTTTCAGTATCTGTAAGCCATAATCATCAACATAAATAGGACTGCTTTTTGACAATAACCTTATTTCTTGAGATGTACCTGTAGTGATTACAAAAGAAGGAAAACTAAATCTGTCTAAATCAGCATTGTTGTTGTCCAGGAAAAAAGCTGATTAATGCATCCACAATATTTTAAATAAAAGGGCGCAATAGGTTACTTTGAGTCTACATTAAGCTAAAGTCACCACTTTGAAATATGCAATAAGACTTCAAAATTGTAAGAACAAACTCACCGCAGGCCCATATATCCACAGGTTTGCCGTAGGGATCCTTTCTCAAGACCTCCGGGGAAAGATAACCTGGAGTCCCAGCAAATCCTGCCGCAAAGATAATCCAGAAGATAATTGAAGTTGTGATCTTTTGCCAAAATCAGGGCTTTTTGTGTGTTTATATATTTTAAGATCATAGTGACCTTTTGGGCTTTTAATGGAAAAACAGATTATCACTGCAAAAAGGGAACTAAAAGTAAGTGAAATTTTCTTGAAATCATTGTATTTTCCCTTGATTTGAGCAGGTAAATAAGACTATTTGCAAATGGAATAAGATTTTTGCACTTAAAATAGGAACAATTCATCTCTAATATAAGACAATTAGATTTCCTGCACTGTGGAGATGAATTGTTCCTATTGTAAGTGCAAAAATGTCATTCCATTGGCAAAAAGTCTTATTTACCTGCTCAAATCAAGGAAAAATACAATGATTTCAAGAAAATGTAACTTACTTTTAGTTCCCTTTTTGCAGTGTATATGAGTTTGGAGTCAAAAGAAAACACAGTTTAATTGGTTAATTTCTGCTAAATAAAAAGGCAGCTCAGTTGTCTGCCCAGGTAAAATGAACTAGAAAGTGGAAATGATTTGTTTAAGCATTGATCCCCACAAATATTCGACGACTTCTGAGAGGCAGTAGCTCATTTGACTGAAGGAGACACATTTCGCTTTGATTCGACCCTGCGCCCAAACTATCCACCGCTGAAATGACATTCATGCGTTTGCATTTTCTTACCAAACCAAGCCTGCTGGTCTCCCTGCACCTCGATAGCGAGGCCAAAGTCTGCCAGCTTCACTGCGGCTCCCTTCATCTTACTGGCCAGCAACAGGTTCTCAGGCTGACGCACATATTGAGAAGCAGAATGTAGGACAAGAGATGAACATGGAGAGATAATTGTAGACACTCGTCAGTTGAGCTCTTTCTCAGAAATATTTATTTTTTGATGCATTTGACACAGATTGTGTGGGGGCGGAGGAAAGGTGTGAGAAAGCCATAAAAAGAGAAGAAGAAAGGGGAAAGGATGGGTAGTTAACAATCTTCACAACACCTTATATGGGCATGGTTTTGTAGCCATAGAAACCACTCGGGGAGGCATTTGGGCAGAGCTGCAGACTGCATGCTAAATGGAGAGTGTACTTAGTGGGAGGCAGCGTGTGTGGCAGCGTTCTATATGGCTGTAGTTTGGGCAGCGGGACATGAAGGGACGCAGTAAAAAGCCCACTCAGGATAAAAGGCCAACAAATCAGACATGCAGCGCTCGAGGTAATAGTGTTACTCTGGGACACAGAGTACCCATCTGAACACAGGAGCTGCACATCGAAGTCTGAGGCATGTTATCTGTGCCGATGCACCAATCAATCCACCAGAAATCATAAATCAGACAATTTTCCCCTCGACGGGCTCCTATCCGCAAAACGCAGGTCAAACACTGAAAAATCGATTATATTCCCGATTCGTTAAATGCATCAAAACTAAGAAAGCCAGCGTTTTCAGTCTGTAAAGACATCAACCAATAACCGTAATGCACAGAGAAAAGGATGAACAACATCATTTATAAACCTTAGATGGAAACAATTTTTCTATTGTAAATGAAAAAAAGACTAGATATCAAAAAACCCTGCTAACATGTTTCTTCTTTAAGCGTTGTAGTTCTTGGTGGCAGGGTGGGGATATGGAGGAAATTGGTTCATATCTGAATTCAGAGACTCAAAGAAAACCAGCCTAAACCCCAAACTTTATCCAGCCTTCAATTAGCAAAGCTCTCAGCCTGCTTCTAAGCCTGGGAATGTGCACAATGAGTTTATGCAGGTATCTCCATCGAGGAAAGTATTTTAAATACGAAGCCTACAGTAACCACAGAGAGGACAGAAAGACCGATGGACAAACGGATGAATGTGCAGACGCATGGACAGATGGCTGCACATACGAGTAAAAGAATGAACGAACAAACCGACGGTTGGACAAACGGAGACGCAGATGGATGGATAAACAGATGAATGAGTGGACAGAACGATGAATGAATGGACGGACAAAGGGACTAATGACGAATAGAAGAGAGGCCGATTAGGTGGATGGAGCGCTCCCAAGTAGGGAAGAGGGGCACAACTCGATGTTTCATGAGACCAGACTGTAGAAGCAGTGTGATGTAAACTTTAGAAGTTTTCCAATGGTGCAAAAATCTGTAAAAATTAACATGTGAACCTATGAAACCTACGAGGGGACCGTCTTTATGACCTTGGATGATGATCGCAGCCTTGAACTCAGTCAAAAAAAAAAAAAAAAGAGAGAGGCTGCATAGAAGCAGTCTTCCTGTATTCTCCGCCAATCACAAACTGAGCCAATCAGCAATTTAGGTCAAATTAAGCCCCTCCCCCAGCTGGTGCACGGGAGGCATGTCGTCACGCAGGTTGTCCTGGCAACTCCTGTGGCTGTGCCCTAACCTCTGTGCTCACGGCGGAGCTAAACACGCGTGTATGTATGAGCACGTATTCCTGCATGCATGCGTCGGCTGAGCCTTTTTGCCTTTCCCCTGCCTTAGGTGGGAGACGAGCCCTCCCATGTGATCGTGACTCACCATCTCTGTGTGCTGAGCACACATGCAGGAGCACATACGTGCTCCCCGGTCAAGGACAGAGAGGGTGACAGATGTGACAACAGACAGAGGAACAGAGGGGGAAAAAAATAAAATGGGAGGGGAACGCAGCAGATGAGGGGGAAAAAAAAAAAAGCAGGAATGAAAGAAAAACTGCAGGGAGAGAAAAAGAAAGACTGAGAGCCATCTGTGTGTTGCCATGGCCACGAGCAGAGGTGTGCGTGAGGGAGTGTGCGTGGTCGTCTCACTCACCTTGAGGTCTCTGTGCACAATATCATGCTGGTGGATATGATTGACACTTTCCAAGATCTGACTAATGCAGTGACTAGAGAGAGGGAGACAGAAAGGAGGACAAACAGGGTGAAGTGTCAGCCACTGGCCTTCGTCACAGAAACATGACGTACGCTGCACATGATTTGTCTGTCGTGTGTTTCGGCAGAGCCCGCAGGAATTCAGCGCCACTACAAAAACTGCGTTTCGCTGCAACATTATCTGGAAAATCACGGGGGAGGACAAAAGACTGACACTTAGGAGGACTCTGAAAATGTGTAAGAAGCATCAGCTACGCATTTACGGCCAAGTTAGAGGTTAGAGTCGCATACATGTTGCATCAGTACGAAGTGAATCTCATCGATTTATTTAAATGATCCATATTACAGAAAAAAAATAACTAAAATATAGATTCTCTCTATTCCATACATGGTCAAAACTTTACACTGCAAGAAAGGATGTAAAAATAAGTAAAATGTTCTTAAAGTAAGTGTATTTATCCTTGATTTGGGCAGGTAAATAAGATTATCTGCCAATGGAATGAGTATTTTGACCCCTAAAAAGGGATAATTAGAAATCCTGCACTTGAAATAAGATGATGGTGATGAATTGCTCCTATTTCAAGTGCAAAAATCAGGTTGCACCTTGCCTAATTTCCGGCATCGATGAGGTCAGGTCTTTCTAAAAGACTAATATTATCTAGAGCTGGGCGATATGGAAAAAAATAATCATCAATCCAGTTTTTCTGTACTTAGAAATTTCTATAATCATCAAAGACAGTTTTAAATTAATAATCCAGTTTCAAATATTCAATCTGCTTCAATACAAAACAGGAAGAACAAATTCCAAACATTATTCATAGATTACATTTATTTTCACAAGGTACCATAAAGCTAAACATGCAGGACATTATGAATTAAAGCAGTGGTGGTTCTAGACCAAATTTACCAGGGTGGGGCCAGCAGCATTTCATGGGGGTGTAAAGCAAACAAATAAAATCAAAACGGGCAACATTTCATTGTTTAATATAAGTGAGCCACAGAGCCAAAGGGCCACTTGTGGCTCTGGAACTGCAGTTTCCAGACTCCTGATCCAGCAGATGAAAAACTATGATCCTATCGCAATACGGCGGAAGCTAAAAGTGCAACGCCTTCATTTTTAAATCTTTGTTAAAATAAAACTGTAAAGGTAAATAATTAAATTGGTCCAACGGAGCAATCATTTATGATTTTTGATAGGGCTGGACGATATAAAAGGAAAGAAAACCTGTAGATAAAATAGAAATCATATTGATCGATTTTGATAATTATCAAAAAATTCAAAACATATATTTTAAGTGCAGTCGTGGCCTTTTTATGCTGTTGTTTAATAACCTATTTTTAAATTAAGAACAATGAATTCAAACAACCCTTTATTCAACCAACATTTTACCAAACACTGCAAGTCTTAAAAAAAACAAAAAAAAAAAAACACGTGCTTTTTGAGCTCTTTGAAGGGGGCGGAGCTTGGTGACGGATCGTTCCTGGATCTGCGTTTGTGATTGGTTGGGAGGATTAAGGCCTGTAATATTAACCTACATGATAGGCTTAAATGCAAAAGGAAGGAAAACTGTCCTATTGAACTTTTTATTGACCCCTTTTTTCTCTCTATTGAACCACAAGTCGATCGATTGATGTATATCGTTATTGAATTATCGTCTAGCCCTAGTTTCTGTCCCAACGCATATCATAAGAAACTGACTTAGTATGTCTTCAGCAAAGGGCCCATAAAGGCTTCCACATACTTGGGTATACTGTGCGCCGTGCGGGTATTTTACTCTTTATAGTCGAGCGTAGCAATTGCCTACATTTCTTGTAAAAAATTCCTACATTTCTCAAACTCTCTGCCAGTGGGATAAAGAGAGGGAATGGATAGCAGCATTTCTGATGGGCTAGTTGAGCGCCTTGAGCTGTTTCTCTATCAGCAGGCACCCGCTGCACACCTGTCAGCGCGGCGCAGAGAGGGGCTGTGACGCCGTGCGTCCTCGACGTGGCTGACCCAAGTTCGATTCCTCAGGTTCTCTGCTACATGTCTTCCCCGCTCTCTCAAGCCCCCTTTCCTTTCAGTCTACTGTATGAAAAACGAGCCACTAGTGCCGTAAAAACCCAGAAAGGGAGGCACATTAAACAATTATAATAAAATAGTTTAATCAAAATGTACATACTCCCATAAATATTATAATGTGTAATATGTTTTCCTATAGAAAGTGCTGAACTGTCCCCTACTTATTGCACTGCAAAAAAGGAGCTAAAAGTAAGTAAAATCTTCTTGAAATTAGTTTGTTTGTCCTTGATTTGAGCAGGTAAATAAGATTATCTGCCAATGGAATGAGTATTTTCACCCTTAAAAGAAGATAATGAGATAAACTGCACTTGAAATAAAATGATGGCGATGAACTGTTCTTATTTTATGTGCAAAAATCTTATTCCATTGGGAGATAATCTTATTTACCTGCTCAGATCAAGGACAAATACACTAATTTCAAGAAGATTTTACTTACTTTTAGTGCCTTTTTACAGTGTGGCCCTAATTAACAAGTTAAAATGTTGTCATATTGTGATTGATCATATTTATTTTTATTACCAGAAACTAATTTTGCGCCTTTGAAAAATGTTGCTGTGGTATAGAAAATAGTACGGCGTGTCGAGTATTTTTCTTTGCATCAGTATAGAGTTGAGATTTTTGTATCGTGACGTCCGTAATGATCAAGATAGTCAGAATTATCTAGAGCTGAAAACTGGCTCAGATCTTACCTGCGGAGCTGTTTCTTCCCTAGATGAAGTAGCTAGTACTGCCATTACCCTTTTACTCTTCTCTTGCATAGAAAGTACTCCTAGATCAGTGCTTCTATCCCCTTTCTCGGTGTGGTCTGTCAGTAGGTCATGGCAGATGGCCGTTCATACTGAGCCTGGTTCTGGTTCTGCCGAGGTTTCTTCCTGTTAAAGTGATGTTTTCCTCTCCACTGTCGCTATGTGCATGCTCAGTATGAGTCGCCGCTGCAAAGTCACTGGCTCAATGCAATCTGCTGGGATTCCTTATAGGGCTGAACGATTTTTGGAAAATAATCTAATTGCGATTTTCTATCTTAATATTGCGATTTATTACGATTTTTTCCCCCCAGTTTAATTTATCATGTCTTTTTAAACGTATACAAAACAACAAATCAATTTGTTTCCTCGCCGTGCGGATTAGCTGGTAAAAGACCCACAGCGTGTAAACTTGGAGCAGAAATGATTGCGTTCTGACTACGATATATTTCAACAAAAATTGCAATTTTGACTTTTTTCTGCATTAACCACAAGCAACAAAAATGGCCACTAAATAAAGATGTTTGTAAACAAGGACTATTTAAAACAAGAACATATATTGTTTCTATTAATCAGAATATTATTCAAGAGAACAGCTTTTAGTTGACTTGGACATCAATCCTTGTTGAACATAAAGTGCAACCAACAAGCAAGTCTATGTATTAAACTGATTGACCAGTACTTAATGCTTTGTATGATTATATAAACTCTAAAACAATTAATACAAGTTAGATTATCTCAGTGCTGCAACCCACTTCCCTTCCATGTGGAGCAAACCCACTTTAAACATTTTACCGACCCCTAAAGATCTGATTCACTAATTGTTACGTAGTCAAAAATTGCAGACCTCTGTGATTTGGAAATTGTGTTTTTTTAAATCGCGATTATATTGAAAATGCGATTAATTGTTCAGCCCTAATTCCCTATATTAAAAAAAAACCTTTTAACCAATACGTCTGATTTGACAGAAATGATGTGTTGTGAATATGCACTATATAAACTGAGCTGGACTGAAAATGGCTGCATTAAAATCGGCATCGCCAGCTTATTCTTTCTGCATGAAAACATGGATCGAAACGACGCAGCGTGAGAGAGGGGCGAAAGCTACGTTGCTGCACTTGTTGACGGGGAGGAAGCGTTTCCTGACAAGAATACAAGCCAACCAATTATGTCTGTGAGCACATGAGGACATGGTGGTGCATTTAAAATGAATCGCCTGTGGCATTGATATGTTTCACAGAGTTACGCTGATCAATTCAGGCTGCATGTGTGTAGATATTTAAATCAGGGGGGGGTCTCACCTGGCATCAGACTCACTGTAGTACTCCCTGGCTACAATGTCCTCAAAAAGCTCTCCTCCTGTCACACTGAGGGACAGGGGAAGTTGGAGAACGAGACGTGGTGAGACAGGAAGGACAGAAAGAAGTTAGCATACACAAACAAAGCGAGGTTATGTGCATGGATAAAATGTCAGCGTGTGCGTGCACAGAATATACTCACAGGTCAAAGACGAGGTAATGAAAGCCTTCCTCTGAAATGCTGTCATGGAGTCGCACTGCAAGAGAGAGAGAGAGAGGGGAGGATGTGAGACCAAAGAATAAAACCAGCGCCGAGATGAAACAAACAAGGTTTTCCGCAGCGTTTCGTGGTTGTATCTCGACATAAATTAAAAAGCGAAAGAAAATGCAAAACCTAAATTTCTAAAACAGGTGTTTTTTTTCCTCTCCAGAGCTAGAGGAGAGCCCAGCAGATGAGGCATTTTGACTTCACGCAAGCATGAAATGTTTTTATTTAAATGCAATCATATGTAAAAAGGTAATACTGCATGACGCAAAAGGAAATGGCTTTTTTTGAGGCTGTGCCATTTAAGAAACCAGTATGATGGTCTGAAACCACAGCTTTGTGACAGTATGAGTTAGTTAGTGCCATACAGTGCCCCCCTTTTACATTATTATTGCAGATCAAACTAATCATCCAAACAAACCTGCTTCTATACTGGCTTCTATTATGGATAAAAAAAAAAAAAAAAAAAAAAAAAAAAAAAAAAAGTGCTCGCCACCCTTGATAAATCATGAAATAACTGATTATCCACATTCAAGAAAAAGCTCAACTGGAACCTATCTGACCACATGATGAAGGTAAAAAAAAAAAAAAAAAAAAGCAACCCATCATGCCGTAAAGAAAGCGTAGAACTGATCAGTGACCAATCAGTTCAGAAAGGGTTACAAAGCCAATTCTAAAGGTTTTAGGAAATCTGGTGAGAGAAATGATCCACAATCAGAGAAAAGATGGAAGAGTGGCTGGTCAAACGTGGTGGAGGGAGAGTAGAGGACTTGGGATGGTTTGATTCTTCAGGAACGACACGATTTGTCAAAATTAGTGGAAAAGTGAACTCTGCTCACTGTCTGGAGACTGTCTGGCAATCAGTTTGTGACCTTAAACTTAAGAGCACTTCAGCTAATGGTGCAATGACCTCAATCACACTCGCAAGTTAGCGAATTTCTGATCTGTGCGTCTCTACTTAGTGAATTGAGATACTGAAATATATAAGCTTCTTAGTAATATTCAACCCCTAATACAGATAAATTACACACAATTATATTTTAAAACCTTTTTTTAATTATGATTATTTTCCTCTTACAGCTAATGTAAACATGGCTTAAGATTATATTACAGACCAAAAAAAAAAAAAAAAAAAAAGTGCTTTAATATTTCCAAAAGGTACTTTGAACCTGACAAACGAGCCTCATTGTAAGGTATACTCTAATGTATTAAATATAAATCAATTATTTGAGAATCACACATTAGGCAGCTCAGACACCTGTATATTAGGCTTGTGCATTATATCACAAATTTATTGATCTTGCAATATCACTATATGTAATGTATAAGAACTGCCTGGACCACAATAAATGTTAACTAAATAATTAAGTACTTATCCATTCAGACTGTCTTCAATATAGTTTGTGACACTTGTTCAATGCAGCATAAAATGTTTTGATAAAGCGTTAAGGTGGAGGCGTTACAAACAATCTACAGTATTTCAATGCCAAAACACTGGATGTAATGGACATGGATTAGATTTTTCCACTAAATGCATATACCGCTCATTGTGATCATTATGGGGTCTATGATTGCTATGAACCTAAAGCAGAAAGTCCAAACACTAACATTTATTTTTTTTAACCTTTTGTAATTCATATAATTATTACAACATTTACAAATACAATTAGAAATCACAAGTTTTCTCATATTGTTCAACCCTACTCTATATACAGTGTTTTCTCCAAATATGACAAGCCTTTTACTTTTCGCTTGCACAGGAAATATTGGTCTGTCTTCTCTAACCCCCAGTCGGTAGAGGCAAATGGCCGTTCTCATTGAGCCTGGTTCTGGGTCTGCTGGAGGTTCCTTCCTGTTAAAAGGGGATTTTTTTTCCTTTCCACAACTCTATATACAAGGTTCTCTGCAAATAAGACAGTGGCTGCTGAGCCGATTATTGCAGAAACGTGCACATCTATTAAAAATCCATTTACGCTCTGTGGCAGCATGAGCACAAAACCAGAAAAACAACAAACTAGACCTTTGGAATTTAATGTTTGTGGGAAATAAACTAAGGAAATAAAGACAACCACGTAGCACATTGGTCCTCTGCTGCCACAATACCACGGCCAATCTTGTCAAGTTGGGCTACACAGTGACGGAGCAGGATGCTGTCAGAGATCCTGCTGAGATACAGCTTAGGTTCAGCGTCAGACAGTTATAGTTATGTAAAGTGGATATCAGTTGTATAATAAGATGAAGTAGGATGCCCCTGCAGCAAGAAGCAAGTGTGACCGCTCTTCCCTCCTCCTCCCATCTGTTTCCTTCTCTTTGTGCTTTCGTGTCTCCATATGCCTCTCTTTTTTTTTTTTTTTTTTTTGGACCCTCTTTTGTCTGAAGTTTGAACGCAGACGATGCCGAGATATGTCAAGAAAGGGAGAAAGGACACGAGAGAGAGGGAGGGGGTAAAAATCTATACAGACAAGACCGATAACGGGAAGATTAGGTGAGGGGTGAGCGAGTGCCTGGGAGGGCCGAGAGAGAAGTAGGACATGAGCAGAAGAGAAATAAGGAAAGCGGCGGTAAAGGTGTCATTGATTTTGTCCTTTCATTGTGGCCATCTCTACTAAACATCTCTATTGCAGCTGGATTGTGCATCTTAATTTTTCTAATCCTCACTGCCGTGTAAAACGGTAAGAAAAACGTCTGAAACCCGAACAAACTGCATGAAATGTGGAACGTTTTAAAACCAACTGCCTTTCACGATAAAAGGAGCAACAAGAAAAATGTCATTGTTTTAAATAAAGAGCTAAAGAATAGTGAACTAAAGGTATGTTTTTTTTAGATGGAATATGGTTTGACGTCACATCATCTCTTGGTGTTGTTC
Source organism: Fundulus heteroclitus (assembly GCF_011125445.2). Lineage (NCBI taxonomy): Eukaryota > Metazoa > Chordata > Actinopteri > Cyprinodontiformes > Fundulidae > Fundulus > Fundulus heteroclitus. The sequence goes on from NC_046370.1 coordinate 9,951,668, forward strand.
TCCATTCTCTTGTTTACAGAGCCGGGCCGGCAACATGGGCATGTGACTAGGGCTGAACGATTTTGGAAAATAATCTAATTGCGATTTTTTTATCTTAATATTGCGATTTAATGAGATTTTTTCCCCCACTTTAATGTATGATGTCTTTTTAAACATAAAAACAACAAATCAATTCGTTTCCTCGTCGTGCGGATTAGTTGCTAAAATACTCACAGCATCTAAACTCGGAGCAGAAATTATTGCGTTCTGACTACGATATATTTCAACCAAAATTGCAATTTTGACTTTTCTCTGCATTAACCACAAGCTACAAAAATGGCCTCTAAATAAAGATGTTTGTAAACAAGGACTATTTAAAACAAGAACTTTTAATGTTTTTATTAATCAGAATATTATTCAAGAGAACAGCTTTTAGTTGATTTGGACATCAATCCTTGTTGAACATAAAGTGCAACCAACAAGCAAGTCTATGTATTAAACTGATTGACCTGTACTTAATGCTATGAATGGTTATATAAACTCTAAAACAAGTAATAAAGTTAGATTATCTCACTGCTGCAACCGTCTTCACTTCCATGTGGAGGCAAACCCACTTTAAACATTTTACCGATACCTAAAGAATGCGTCTGACTCACTAATTGTTGCATAGTCAAAAATTGCAGACCTCTGCGATTTGGAAATTGCGTTTAAAAAATAAATAAATAAATAAATTATATTGAAAATGTGATTAATTGTACAGCCCTACATGTGAATTGGTATTTAGATTTTGGAGGTAGAGAGGGGTGTGGCTTGCCACACCTCTTATTTTGGTGTTTAGACCAAGCTCAACAGCGCACCTAGTGGTGAAATTTCACTTATTGCTCCTTTGAGTAAGAAAAATAAATGTTAATTCGAGCAGCAAGACTGGGGTGAAATCTTAGCGCGAATGAATTCATTTATTTATGTCCTAGTCGAGTTGAAGGCGCATTCAATGGTTGCACCTGCAGAGCCACGAGCCAGGCCCTCAAATATGTCAATGAAACCTGATACAGATGTTGATGGGGTCCCACAATCACATCCCTAAGGCTTATAAATAACAATGAATAAATCATGTGCTTTATTTAAAAAAGAAAGTATTTTCTACAATAATATACTAATGAAAAGCCTTCAGTGACCAGACTCACTGTTCCTCCAGCAGTTCTGTTTTTAAAAATAATAAATCCTGTTTGCAAGCTGTTCCAACAAGTTCAATTATTTTACTTAAGAATCTAAATGCTTGGGGGGAAAAAAATAAATAAATCAAATATGAATTTCTTCTTCATATTTCTAGTATGACTTAACAGCTAGTGCAGGGCCCAAAATGTTTCACACCCTTCTTACAGTCATAATATGACCGCTGACTTCAAAGTAGTTAATTTTCCTTTTTACACATGAAATTCCAAAAACTTGTACTTCTATTCACTCGGGCTGCACAATATAAGAAAAAAAAAAAAGACCCAAAATGCTATAATGTAGGTGAACTCGGCAATATTTAATAATTAACTGTCCTATTATCTTTCTGCTTTGGGTTCATAGTAAGCAGCGATCAGACAATCAGTGGTCTTTCCAGCTATTAGGCAGAAAAACATAATTTTCTGTCAAAAGAAGAAAGTTATTGAAAAGAGTTGCTTCTGGCCGACGTTTGCCATTTTGGTAAATAAACACTTTAGTTGTAGTTTAATTAGTGCTACCTTTTCACCTTCTAAAACATTTTATGCTGCATTAAACAACTGTCGATATATTACAGCCATGGAAAGCCTGAATAGTGCCAAAATAACTAGCTTACAATAAAGATATAACGGCACTTTGCTATATATTGTACATCCCTAGTATTCACACTCCTTTACTCAGACACCCCTAAACAAACCGAGTGGAACAAGTCACCCAATTAGTAGTAAATACTGTACTGTGAGGGCTTCATAGGTTTGAAGGAGAGCAAACAGGCTCGTGAAAACCGAGGTGGCAGGTCACACATTTCAAGCTTTAAACATAACAGGGCAACGTTCAATCCATAATAGGAAAACAGGAAGAATGGCACCGCTACAAAGCTACACAGACATGGCCGCTCGCCTGACCTGACACGCAGGGTAAGGAGAATAATCAGGAGCAGCCAAGAGGGTCGTGGTAACTGTGGAGGAGCTGCAGAGATGTGCTGCTCATGTTGGTTCTGGTCCGATGAGACCAATTAAGCATTTTTGGCCTACATACAATCCAGCTTTCTTTATAAAAATCACGTTAAAAAGGTAAACGTGGCATACATATTAGAAAGTCATCAAAATGAATGAAATCAAAAGTCTAAAATTACACAGGATATTTATATAAATACGAAGATCACTGAGAGCGGGTGGGTGAATAAGGGTGGAGCCGCTCAGACAGCTACATGGAAAACACAATGATACACGCCATCCTCACTGTGAAGTAAGGTGGTGGTATACTTTCCATCAGGATAGAAAAGGAAACTGCACAAGTTGACGGAAAACAGGATGGAGCTAAATACAGGGAAATCCTAGAAGAAAACCTGTTAAGAGACCGAAAAGACTTTAGACCGGAGCAGAGAATTAAGCTAAGCTAAGCTAAAACAACAAGCAAGGTTTAAAGTGCTACAACGGCCAAAGTCAAAGCCCAGACCTAAATCTGTTGTAAAAGCTACAGACCACAGATACTCTTCATTGAAAAGCTAGGTTTGTCAAAAAAATAGACAAAATGTCAGCTTCCAGATGTGTAAAGCTGCTGGAGACATGCCTAAAAGACTTGTTGCTTTGATTTCATTGATTCTTTGCGGGGCGGGGGGGCGGTGAAATACAAATACAAAACTGCACATTTTATATGTAAATAAAAACACAAAAGAATAAATGAAACCCATGCATCCTTTTATACACTACTTAGTGTTGGTCTAAAGGTCTAAAACCCAATTAATACATTAAAGTTTGTATGTGACCAAATGTGAGAAACCTGAAGGAGGTTAATAGTTTTTGCGAGGCTATTTATTTTAAGCAGACAGAATTTGTGTTAAAAATGTTCATCAATAAGTGGGACGTCCACAGTAGATAAAGCCGTCTGCTGCCAGAGAAAAGGACCTATATAAACTGGCTCTGTGACACAGACCTGCATGTTCATCCCAGATCACAAACTATTCTGATGCTCGGTGTCTCTGCGAATCCTGGTAATGTCTGTACAGACAGTTTCAATTTCTAAGGGTCCAATTATTCATATTACAGTATTTTAGACTTAGACTACTTTAATTGTCATCCTGCATGCACAGAGTGCGTATAGAACGAAATTTCGTTTGCATACAGCTTGGAAAATCACGGTGACATGCAGTAAATCTCAGTAAATTACAGTGTCCATTTTGTGTCTTCAGCAACCAAGCAGCAATTTTACAGACATGTTTTTAATAACAAAATAACATTACATGATTAGGAATGGCTGATTTAGCCACTGGGACTTAAGGAAGTATTTAAAGCAATTTTAGTTTTTTATATTATGGATCAATTGCTTATCATGAGCTCTAGGATGTGTGTTGGCAACAATCATTTTTTTTTTTTTTTTTTTTAGAAATTATAATGTCAGTAAATGTTCCTGAAAATGACACCAATTTTTGTTTTGGTCCAATTAAAATTAGCTTCTTACGTTTCATATTCGTATTTGTAAATCATTCATAAAAAGGAGGTCATTATTAGCACAGAAACTTACCAATGTTGGGGTGTTTCAAGAGACGGCAGATACGAGCCTCCCTCTCAAGCTTCTGGTGGTCTGGGGGAGGAATTAAAATACCCAAGTTAGATGAAGGTGGCAAAAACAAAAACTGGGACTTAGGTTTGCTTTTTAACAATTTTAACTTCATGCGAACTTTAGAAATGGCCATTTTTAGTGCGCAGCCTGCAGTTAAAAGCTGATCAACGTCATCATTACAAGCATAAACCATTTTTAGCGGTTTTATGAACTTATTGAAAACTATTCAAATGATGCCCTCTTCCCAGCAGCATTTCCTTACCACGTTTAATGAAATCGTAACAAACCGATGTGACTCTGCTCTGCTGCACAGTTGACCTCAGCATCGATAGCCTGTTATTGCTTAAAACGTCACCATTCACACAGAGCAGAGAGCCAGAACCAGGCAACAAGACCAGCCCATTAGACGTGTACCAAGAACGCTCCGATTGCACAACTGCTTTTTCCACCCATGCGCTGCGCAGCAGGAGACTCTGCATGGCGACGCGTTCTCACGACTGAAAACACTCCTGAGCAGCACCTGGTAGAGCCCACAGGAGGCTGCCCATGATGCAAATAGCTGCAGGATGTTCCGTGCTTTATTTACATCACACTGGAGACAAATTAGGCTCCATATGTGTATATGATGACGCCTCTGTTTTAATACAAAGACCGCATATAAAAAAAAAAAAGAGAGACTCAACATATTATTAGAATAAGAAAGCCCCAAGAAAACGACTAGGACTCAAAGATTTGTCTGGATTTAGTTTGAAAATGGCTCCTTCAGACCAACATTGATGGTCAAGATCTCCTTGATAGGTTTTTAACAAAACTGGTAGAGGACAGGTTATTTTATTAAATTTCTGAAAAAGAAACAAAAAAAACATTCATAAGGAGATTCAAGCTCAGTTTAACCAAAATAAATTAGTTGCTGGTGGTATAATGGATAAGAAGCCGCCAATAACAATAAACTCCTTAGATCATTTATAAATTCTCTACAAATTAACAAATAAAGCTTTCCAACAGGCATGTTCCGGTGTAAGATTCTTACAAATCTTGTTGAAAAGTAAGATAACCTTGAGTAACCTTGTCATCGCTGTGATTAAAACAGGTTTTTCTTCTCACTATTTTTGTGTAACAAAATCCAGCTGCTTTTAAAAGAAAACGGAAAAGCAACAACTATTACAAAACAGAGACGCAGATTAAACACCCCCTAAATTTAGATAACTTGCACCCATACAGGGAGGAGTAAGAGTGCAGCATAAAAACAGCAGCCTGGCAGCCATTAGACCAGTTGTTAGACCTGTTGTTGGTGTTGATGGAGGAATTGATACCAGTATCTGGACCTAAATCCAACAGATCATCTCTGGGACATCATGTTTAGGTCCATCTGATGGCAGCAGGTTGCACCTCAGATGTCCAGGAGGTCAGTGACGCCCTGGTCAGGATCTGGGAGGAGACACCCTGGGATACCATCCGTCATCTCATCAGGAGCATGCCGCGACATCATCAGGCATGTACAGAAGCGCGTGGGAGCCATTTAAACTACGGAGAACACTGCTGCCTGCGTCCTCACTAAGACTAAGAAAGTAGAGCACATCACCCCAGTTCTAAAGTCCTTACACTGGCTCCCTGTATCTCAGAGAATAGACTTTAAAATACTTCTGTTAGTCTATAAATCCCTGAATGGCTTAGCACCTAAATACATCACAGACTTGTTATCAGTGCATCAACCCTCCAGACCACTCAGGTCTTCTGTCTCCAGCCTACTCTGCATATCCAGAACCAGAACTAAACAAGGAGAAGCAGCATTTAGTTCCTATGCTCCACTTATCTGGAACAAACTTCCAGAAAACTGTAAAAGTGCGGAAAGCCTGAGTTCCTTTAAATCAAGATTAAAAACACATTTGTTTAGTATTGCCTTCAACTGTTCTAGTTAACGGAATCACCACTTTTTTGTTCTATTTTCTATCTACATTTTATTCCTACTTGCTTTTATTCTGTTTTAATTTGCTATATTTTAATCATGTAAAGCACTTTGCATTGTCCCTGTACTGAATTGTGCTTCATAAATAAATTTGCCTTGCCGAGCTGATCCAACCGCAATTCTTGGTGACTTGGACTAAGCCCTCTGTTAATTTTCTTTTCCAGTAAATGATACGACATCCTTTTGTTCCCTACACACAACCCATTCCAAACCAGTATGATTGCCAGCAGAAGTTTATCCCCCCCCCCTCAACTGAGATCTTATAATTTTTCAAAACGAGCCGTTATTTATTTTTGCAGTGTTTCATGTCACACATATCACTGACATTTATATTTTTGCAAGAATAAGAACAAAAATAACCTGACTTCACCCCTGGATGGCATCTAGCTGATTAACAGAGATGCACTGAGAAACTGCCTGACAACTGGAATCGGACTATTTTCTATTTTGATTCGTTCAGGTTTACACAGACTACTATTTACAATTAGTAAGACTTGCCACGCTAACAATCCTGACCTGTCACGCAAGATACAACAGAGGTTAAAACACCAACTCCACACCACTTGGTCTTAAAACCAGCAAAAGTGACTTTATGACATCTGCTGTCATCCACGGCGTGTGGAAACGCTTCCGCTTATAATTAGTGTTTCGCCGATGCCATTTTTTGGCCCCGATACCGATACCCGATACTTGAACTGCATACTACTTAGGGTAGTAGAACTTTTTATTGCCTACCTGGAATGGGTGACAATAGTTGAATAAATGTTTGGCTCTCAAAAGGCCAAAATAGTGCAACATCGTGAAATTATAACATGTGTAATAGTAGTGCAACAGTAAGACAGTAAAATTACATTAATAATCTCTTTTAAACCCTGAGTTTTGGCTCTCAAATGCCAAAATAGTGCAGCTTTCATGAACTTATACAACATGTATAATACTAGTCTGGAGAGAGAAGGCTGCGTTCAAGTGACATACAAACATAAAAATTGTATCGGTGCCCTATTTGTTGGTACTCGGCGATACCGATACCACCATTTTAATGCTGGATCGGGGCCCCGTCCGATACTGGTATTGGTGCAACACTACTTATAATCAACAATAAAAAAAAATAATGAGCTGTCAGCGGAAGAAGTGAAGGAGGAGATTATTTATGTTTCTTAGGAAGAAAACAATGGATAACATTTTTCTCAAGTTTTAGCAGATTCAGATTTCTGTCTATCTGGGATTAAGTCTTGGGGGTAACCGGTCCAGGAGGGAAACTCTAGACTCTGCAACACTCTCCAACTCATTCTGAGTAATCCTTAAGTATTACCAGGCCAGAATGGAAATGTTACCAGGGGGGTTCTGGTTCTGCTCCTCCCAGTGAGACATGCCTGGAGAATCTAACGGGAGGCACCTTGAAGTCGTCCTGACTAAGAGTCTGTAATCTTAATCATTATTGAGTGTTGGAGCATGCATGGATCAGAACAACCTAAAGCTTTGCTGCTCTCTCTTAACCACAACAGACCGGAGCATTGCCCAATCAAATCCATTGATCCATTTCTCGCTCGATCCCAACCCCTCACAAGATAACCAAGATACTTTTAGTTCTCCGCTTGATGCACAGAATAACCCCGAAACGGGCGAAAGCAACCCAGCTTTCAGGAATCATTTGCCTGAAATCTGCTGCACTACAAAAGGGGAACTAAAAGTAAGTGAAATTTTCTTGAAATTAGTGTATTTTTCCTTGATTAGAGCAGGTAAATAAGACTATTTGCCAATGGAATAAGATTTTCGCACTTAAAATAGGAACAATTCATCTCCATTATCTTATTTCACATGCAAGATATCTAATGATCTTATTTTAGGGGTAAAAATACTCATTCCATTGGCAAATAGTCTTATTTAGCTCCTCAAATCAAGGAAAAATACACCAATTTCAATATTGTTTCTACCTACTTTTAGTTCCCTTTTTGCAGTGTGTAGGATTGTTATAAAAATCTAATATAAGGATTTAAAATTATGCAACAAAACCTCAGGTTGGTGCATCTCCGGGTATAAAACAAGCTTGTGTGCTGCACTGAGTGTAAGCTTTTAGATAACTTTGTATATGCATACAGACGCGGTTCCTATGAAACCCAGTAGTAGAACGCCGTTGTATTTACTCCTTATACTTTGTGGCCAAACCAACATGCTTGTTTGAGGATTAAACAGAATCCTGCAGCCGCTCCAAGAGCTCGTGGTGTTTTCGGGGGCCGTTGGCGTGTAAAACCAGCTCCTCCTGAACCACCTTAATCGCTCTGGGATGCCGAAGCCACGAAAAACAAAACCCCAGTGCAGCAGCTGAGGTCACGGGTCAGGTGGCGTAACATGGAGGAGGATCCACCCACCGCGGCTCGGGGTGTGTGTGTGTAGATGCGCGCGTGTGTTATCGCTGTGGCTAAGCCAACTAACTCCACACAGCTCCATGGCGATTACATGACACAGAGACGGGCTGCCTAAGATTTGCATTCATTTCCCCAGAGCAGCAACAACCCCAGATAAAATTCACAAGCTGCAGCGGAGCCGTCAACCAATCGCTCATCTTACTGCCCCATGCACCATTAGCATATACGTTTATTCTAGCAGAATCAGGTAAAAACCCGCAGGCTTTTAAATCCTTTTTAACTTGTCGACACAGACGGAGTTTAAGTAGTTTAAGCGCTTTCTTTACATGGCGCCTTCAACTAACCTCTCTGGGGGGGTGTACGTTTCCCCTCGACTGTGAGGAAACCGCTGAATGCAAGAGAGACCTGAACCCCCCCCCCCCTCCTAATTACACCGGTGACGCAGGATGGAGGGAAAGGCAGAGAAAGAGATAGAGGGAGGATTACGTGGCGCGTCCATTTGCTGGGAGAGGATCACGGTTCTCCTCAGTGTGTGCTTGTAAAACCGGCTACCTCAGTGCAGTGTCGCTGCAGCTCTAATTCATTCAATCTTCTTATTTGTTGGTGTGTGTGAGAGAGAGAGAGAGAGAGTGTGTGGTAAAGGAAGACGGGAAAGAAAGGGCTGGAGGGTAATTACTGGCACTTCCTGCTGCTCTCTAATTGGCCATCTGCTTTGCCACGGGGCAGGCCCAAAGCCATCTTGCATTAGCTGCGAAGGATGACGAGAACCACACATTTACACACGCGCCTTTCTCTGCCACACAAAGTTGACAGTTCAACTGAAGGCTCGAGAATTCGGTTCAATCTGTTTTTTTTTTTTTTTTTGAGGGGGGGGGGGGGGGTGAGTTTGATCCAAGCTGTTAGGACAAGGAAATGCTGTCAAAACAGGCGAGGAAAGCCGATGCTGATAATGTGGTGGCAGTAATTCAGGGATGAAGCTTGGCATCCTCACTAACTATAGATGCACAGGTCCTGATTTGCTTAAACACAAACGCATGTGTCTATGTTCAATCTGTGTGCAGCAGGCAGTACAGCTGTAAGACGCAGTTGAGATTGCTTATATTAAAAGCACAAAATGGTAGGTAGTTGATGATCTTAGGTAGGTCAATGATCAAAATAATCAGTTGGATCTGACTGGTCAAAAATGTTCATATTAATTAATATTTAATCAAAAATAAAAATCCAAATTCCAACTTTTTCAGTCTAAACACGTCAACATACAGAATGCTCTGCTTTGAGATCCTCAAAAATAAAAAAACATACAGATATACATTTTGGTACATAAATGGAGATTTTTCAAACAGTTGTATCCATCATCGATCCCTCGGCATATCTTTCACTTTTGTGGTCAATATTTGTTACATTTAATCAGTAACTGACTGATTAACGGCTTGATCAGCCTTGATTGGTGACCGGCTGGTCAAAGTTAGTTTTTACAGGTCGCCTTAACAAGAACACTGATTGGAGTAAATTGTAGGATGACTAGTAAAAGTCAGCCATTTTTTATGCCAGGGAGGTGTTTAAGTAAAAAAACCAGGAATGTAAGAAGCTATCCAAAAGCAACTATTTTCCCTGACAAGTTGAGCCAGTTTTGTGGTTCGTTCAGGTCGCAGGAGAGCAAAACTGTCAGTAGAAAGGCTAGAAATGCTTTTCCACTCTGATCTTTCAATCATCAATAAACCTGCTGAATTAGAAAGGTTGGTTGTCCTTTGTTTATATTCTTTTGTGAATATCGATCTTTATTCTTAACTCCAAGATTGCCAGACACTTCTGTTTTTGTGGTGCTGGCCATTCTAGCCATGCTAAGAGCTAATACGCTAAAAAACTGTTTAAAACACTAGTGTAATTATTTTGGTTTCGTTTCCAATAGCAAAACCCTGTTTTACAGCGACTCCTCTCACACAGTGTGACGTTGCCTCTGCTATTAGAAACAACTATTGGATGAGCAAAGCAAGAAGATTACAAAAAGTTGTTTCTATGTTGGAAAAATTATCTGAGCAAATGCTTCAAATTTAAATTGTATATCTTACCTTGATACTAATCTCATCTGGTTTTATTTCCTGAGCTGTTTGTGAACCTTGTAGACCGCTAGTCACACAAACCACACCTCAGCACATCATCACTCCCACGGCCCGTAAAGCTGACTTGCTTCTATGCGGCTCTGTGACTACCTCACTTGGCGAGTCGGGGTGCAACAGACGCAGGCTGACTTCTAACACCTCGAGACAACTAAAAAGGCGCCTTAAATGCGACTTACTGTGTTTTGTAAAATGAGGTTTTGAAAAAAATGTATGTTTTTAATCTCATCAAATCATGCATTCATCAATTAAACTAAAGATAACAAAAAAATAAGCTGGCCAATATCAGACACGTTCTATACAGTCTGTGCAGCTCTGCAGGAATTATTAATATAACACCTGAAATAGAAAATGATGCAGCAGCGAAGGACCTAAACACCGAATGGCTGCACAAACCTCAAAGGAGCACTGATTCTACGATCTAAAAAGAAGTGCATGAGATGCTATGTCAAATTTTTGTTTAGGAGAAAAACATTGGTTTAAAATGATACAATTACTAATAATACAATAAAAAGAATAAGACTACATGAGCTGAAGATCTAAACAACTTGAATCTGATTAAAACGTAGGAAATTGCTAAGCAATAATAGCTTTTAACAAAGCAACTAAACGTGGTAAGAGTGGCGGTTTTAGGACGAGAGCTGAGGTTGTGCCGTAAAAAATGAACGTTCGGTCTCATCCTCCCTCTCTCTGCCTCCTCACACAGTCGCAGCAGACAATGCAGCAGGGCCCAGTTTCCAGTGTCACTTCAACAACTAAATTAGAGCATTCATTCTGCTCAGATGCTCACATTACACCTACGCTTTTTAGTGCCGCCATGTAAAAGTAACTAATGTACAACAAGGCATGGACCAGTATATTATTTGCATGGTATGAAAACCTCTATAAAAAAAATGCCACAATTTCATGAGACACATTAATATAAAACAGGAGACAGAAAACCAGGCAAAACCAAATAATTTGTTGATTATATTTTATGAGGTATACATGAACAGTTGCTTGTTAACACAAAGTGTCGATCAGCCGATCGTTTGGCAGAAACTCAATATATTTAGGCATCTAGACATTGTGAAGACTTCTTAGGAAGGAGAATTTGAGGGGCTTTAAACACGTCACCACATTGGGTCCCTTAGTGCCGATGGATCATCATGTAAACACCACAGCCCAGCAGAGTATTGCTGTAAACCATGTCCGGACACAGAGCGGATAACCCGGGTACTTAGTCAGCCAATATCTCCTTGTTAGTTTAGAGCAGCACAAATTTCACAAAGGCACCATCATCACAATATCACTGTGCAAAATTAATGCTGCAAAGGACCATTTACTAATTTTGTCAATTATATTCAAAGTGTATACAATATATGTAGTCTTTTAGAGTCTCAATGCAGTAAAAAAAAAAAAAACACACCTCACACAGAAGGGGTGCACTTAACTCAAAAGTTCAGAAAAGCAGAAGCTCTGTAATCACATGACAAAAAGGAGTGAATAAAACGGGGATTCCTTTGTGAACATAAAGCTTATCAAGATGAAAAACTAATGATTTTCTAATATCTAGTCGCTCTAGGATCTCCCCAGTGGTACTCTAAGAGCAGAATGGAAAAAAAAAATACAATATTCTACACAATAAAACCTTAAAACTAGCAAATGTGCTGATCCTTGTGCCATGTTTTCTTGGGTCTCTTTATGACAAAAGTTTATTAATATGGAATATATATTATTTTAGCAGCTAAAAGGAATAATTGTTGCTATTCTGTCTTAAATAAATTGGCCTTTTTGTTTTAAATCCTACAGTGAAGTTGGTTTTTACTCAAAGTAGCAAAAGCCATCTCCTTTGCGATGGCTTCCTTCTTGCTTCCTTCTTTACTTCCTTCTGCCCCCTTCCTCTGATTGCTACAGTATTTACCAGAGCTTATCCACCAGGCCACGCAGGAGGCCACACTCATCTCGTCAGGGTAAAAAAAAAAAAAAAAAAAAAGACACCACTCCAATCCTATCAGACAGAGCGTCTGCATGTGCGCCGTGTTGTTGTTTGCATGTAGGTGCAGATCAGCCGTACAGTAGTAAAAGCTGCCTCTCGTTATTTTCCAACCACAAAACTAAACCTACCCACACTATCATCTCTCGTTTGGTTTCCATTTATCTTGCTTCTTTGGTGAGAGGCATCTCTGAACAGTGCACAAGAATATGCTTTTAAAATTCATCCCCTTCTCTAGGCAGACACACACACACATCTGTACTTTCTGCCTCTGTAAAGAGCCCACAGCTTTCTGCTGAGCTCTTACTTTTCATGCCTGGGACATTAATACTACACGCTGCACTATGTGGACACTTGATGGTACGGATGGAACAATAATAGCATTACAAGCTCGCACCAAACAGACATGCTCTATTAGCATCACTCTGTGCGATCTTAGCCTCCTTCACGCAGACAAATACCATCACAGTCAACAAGAGGGCAAACGGGGAGGCGCCTATGGACGCTGTGGGGTCTTAGTGGTTGATGAAGATACATTGAGCATAAGTGGATTAGCCTCAATACAAACCAATCCCCCTTCACAGAAAGACCAGAGACGGGCAATGAGGGAGAGGTGAGAAGCTAATGAGAGGAGGCAGGAGGAGAAGAAGAACGACGAAACCAGGTGTGAGTGAAAACTATGAAGAGATCTGGGTCTTTAATTTGCCAGATAGAACAAAAAGAGGGCGGCGGTCGGGTATTTCATCATCATTACGAGCCGCAACAGATGTCAGTGCGCTCCACACGCACGTAGGGGGAAGAAACCAGGACAGTCTGAAAAGAAAAGCCCCGTTTTATCACTTATGATTGGGTCCCATGGCCGCGGCCTTCAGACGAGGAAGCCAGAATCGATTAGTTGTACGACAGCGGTGCAATCACACAAATCAGCAGCTACAGCAACTTGTTCAATTATGCGTTTATAAAAAAAAAGCATCAATAAACTATTACAAAGTTGCTGATAAGACCAGTGAGACAACAGCTTAATAAAAGCATTCCTCTGCTGGTGGGCTCGTACAGCTGCTGTAATAGCTGTGGAATTAAAAGAAATCTGCTAATTTGGACATTTTTCCAAACAAATGGTAGCCATCGTGTCATTATTACATATGCAGGGTTTGGACACTGGAAAAATAAAAAATAAAAGCGTTTAGCTCAGATATTATAGCAAAATATATCATAATGGATATAGATGTAATATAGATGTATTACACACTGACATATTGTGTTGAGTGTTATTTTGTGTTAATTCTGAGGATTGCAGTTTAGAGCTAATGGATACATGAAAAATAATCTTAGATACTTTTGATATTTACTAAAGATTGTTAAAACAGAAATGTTTTGCTATGGCCTACACTGCTGCGGAGAAATATTCTGACTTGACAGTTGTCCAGCAGGCGGACACTGATACCCTCCGTTAGGAGGATTAGCCAGAATGGGTCGCACCTGAAAGAGCTGCCTGTTCACAGGGCGCTCTACACCAACATAATCCTGGAAAGTTGAGTGGAAGGAAAACATGCAGTAAAAAAAACAACAGATAACTGCAGCTTTTAGAAAATTGTGAAGCAAATTTGAGTTTGAGGGACATTCAATAAGGCTCAACTTGAGGCTTGAGTTGGTTGGCGCTTCAAGAGTCACCGCACACAAGACATACCCATGACCTGGGCTACAACTGTCACATTCCCTGTGTTTGCATTTCTTCTGGAAATCAAGGTCCCACAGTCTGGAGGAAGCAGAAGAGGGTCAAAGCTTAAGGTCTAGTGGGAAGTTTCCACAGTTGGTGATCATTTGGGGAGCCGTATCGGTTGGTCCACTGTGCTTTATAAAGTCCAAAGTCATCAAGCATTAACACAAAGCACAGCCGTCAACCAGAAAATTTTAGAGCACTTGATGCTTCCTTCTGCTGACAAGCTTCATGGAGCAGGACTTGGCTGCTGTACACAGCGTTAAAAGTAGCAATACCTGCTTTAACGACCACAGTGTGCGATCCAACAATGCAGACAAGCTAAATGGTGCTATAAAAGCAACCTGGGCTTCCTTAACACCTCAGCAGAGCCACAGGCATATTACCTACCAGCCAAGCTGTATTTATGTAGTAATACATGCAAAAGGAGCGCCAATAATATACTGAACGCAGTGGACAGTACATTGATTCCAATAAACTGGGATATGTCAGACATTTAGTTTTTCCATTAGCTATAAGCAATACTACCCAACATCAATGCTTAAAATGTATCACTGTGTGTAATGGAGACAATCTTTTCAGTTTCGCTTTTTGAACTGAATAACTGATGATATTCTAATGCATTCAGATGCACCGTCCATTTGACTTTTGTTTACTTTTCTGAATGCGCAGTCGTTTGATAAGCACAACCGATTTTTGCCACATAAACCATCGAGTCGAATCAATATTGAACATTATTCGTGCAAGTGTACCTTGGGATACCGTACCTCTTGGAGAGAGCTTCTTAGTGTTGATGATTTTTGCAGCATACTCCTGTCCCGATGACTTCTTTACACACCTACGCACCACTGAAAAAGCTCCCCTAAGAACAAAGAGCACAAACAACCAAAGATTAGTTCCTTTTCACATGCGCTCCCTCGCACATTCAACAAAGTGTGACATTTGAAGCTGCGCTTCAGTCTAGTCACATTTGTGCATTTACCCCTCGCTCGCTCGCACGCTTTTAAAAAAAATAAAAAAATACAGTCAGTACTATCAGGGCATCCGCTTAGAAGGGATGAAATGGTGAGATAACTAATCATCAGTAATGTCACATCTTTTAAGCTCTGCTGCTATTCTTTTATAAACCTGCAACAACTCAACCGATAAAAAAAAAAAAAAAAAAAGGGGTGGGGAGTCAGTTTTCAAAGGCAAACAAACTGCAGCACAAAATTTCTCGCTAAAACTTAACAGTTCACACATTCACTGGTATAAAATATGCTCAAAAAGCAAGAGTCGCACTTTGACCTACAAAAAAAAAAAAAAAAAAAGGCTCTGCACGTATTTTAGAAAACAATTACACCAGCCTGCGCGTTCAGCAAGATTTCTAGCTTTCCTGTCATGTGAAAGCAACTCTTCATTATTCCCGATGACACGCGACCCGCCGCTTCTTTCTGCCGCACTCTGCTCGTATTTTGAATTATTTAACAGCGAATGAGAGGTGACAGGTGACACAAGTACGAGTCAGTCCCTCGACGGTAATGAACTGCGACAGAGCAATGAAAAAAATAAAATAAAAAATAAAACTAATTATACATTAACATAACGATCACGGAGACTAAAGCAGAGGTAAGTCCAGAGGAGAATCAGAGGGCAGCGGGGGCCAGATCCACTTTGGACGATGTGTAGGTGTGTACACTGGCTGCGCAATTGGTGCCATTGATTTCCCTCAATTACAGGGCAAAGAGTGGAAATGGCAGCTGCGAATGAAGGCCAGTATATCTTTATTGGACCAAAGTCGTCTTCCCATGGCTGCTGCTGATGATGATGATGATGATGATGATGATGATGATTTGGGTAGACGAACAGGACTGGCACCTTACACTGATTTTCTTTTCGTCGTTTAAAAGTCTGAGCATTCACATTTAGTGATGTGAAAAGACTTTCAGCTACAAGAAATCAAACTTTTTGCATCGGCTCATCTCTTTCTAAGCTGTTGGGTCCTACATAGCGGTGCACCGATCGACTAACCAGAGATCCAGAATAGCAAGATTTTCCTTGGACCCGCTCTAATCTGTGACGGGCAAACAAGCACCAATTAAAAAGTATGTTACTCTATGAGTGAGTTTATTTAAAAACAATTGATTTAAGGATTTGAATCATTTTAAGTTGGAAACTGCAATTCAGACCTGAAATTAAGCCACTAATTGGTTTCGACCAGGAGGTACAATGTTTCCTTTAGGATTTTTTTTCTTTTTTAAACCATGGTGGTGTTTTTATTTCTTCTCTCTTTTTGGGTGTGTGTGTGTATGTGTGCCATTATCATCTAACTTGGATATTTGTTCATACATTTGTG
This sequence comes from Fundulus heteroclitus, assembly GCF_011125445.2. Lineage (NCBI taxonomy): Eukaryota > Metazoa > Chordata > Actinopteri > Cyprinodontiformes > Fundulidae > Fundulus > Fundulus heteroclitus. Next base: position 9,967,894 of record NC_046370.1, read on the forward strand.
AGCCAGGCTGTAGGAGAGCTTTTGCCAAGCCGAAAGAAAGTTCTTAAAAACAGAATTTTAATACAATGGCTGAATCCACACTCCATAAAGCAAACCGTACCAGATAGAAAGCCATCAGAGACACACAAAGTGAACGAGGTGAATAAGTGAAGCTGCATGTGAATCAAATTCAGGGAATTATATTAGTGCAACAGTTTCAGGGACCAAAAAAGGACTACTTTAAAAACTATCTTTACGTGACAAGGCAGGAGCAGTTGTGTTGTACCTTTGAGACAGCGCTGAGGGAAGCAGGAACCCTCAACCCAGCAGAATGACTGGTACTTTTGGTAACGTCGCCATTAAAACAAAAAGAGTCGCTAAATGTCGTTGTTGCTTGTTGCTTTTTGAAAGAAAATTGCTAGAAGGGTCTGAAAAGTTACTAAATATAGCAACATAGACGCTAAATGGAAAACACTAGACTGTCCTCTCTAGCTTTCTTTGCCTCCTGAGAGCAGTGCAGCCAGACAGGAAGGAGCAGGCCATGTTGGTTTTACAAAATAAAGTACCTTTTAACGTTTCGTGATATTTCAATTCATTTCAAACAAGGATTATTCAATTAAATTTAAATTCAATTTTATTAACATAGCTCCAATTCATGAAACATGTCATCTCAAGGCACTATCCAAAGTCAAATTCAATCAGATTATACAGATTGGTCAAAAGATTTCCTGTCCAAGGGAACCCAGTTGATTGCATCAAAGTCTATTATGGTTGTTATAAGTGTGCAAATAAAGGCTATTTATAATATGGGGTAAAAATCTCTCATATGCTTTACCATATATGTGGTGGCTTTTATTTTGCCGTGGCAGTGCGCTGACATAAATTACATGTAGCGGAAACCCTGAGGTGGCGTATAGTGGCTGATGGCGAAAATGCCTTCTTCATGTGCTGTGTGAAGCTGTCCAAACCGATTTATAGCACAAACCAGATCTACTGGCCTTATCTTTCACAGTTTAGAGGACCGATAAGAAAAATTTCCTTATTTTAGATTGAAAGAACTGAAAAAGTTTTGTGAAGAACTAAAAGGTATCTTTTTAGATGGAATGTGGTTTGACGTCACATTATCCCTCAGTGTTGTTCTCCGGTCTTTCTTTACTTTAACAATGTTTATTTCAAGCCTAACTTCACTCCCATGGCAAGGTACACGGTTTATTCATTCAACAGTAATATCGGATCGGTATCGGCCGATGCGCTTAGCCCAGGTATTGGATTGGACCAGAAAAATCTGGATTGGTGGATCTCTAGTTTTCAGCGACCGGAGCAACCAACTTACATGTTATTCCTATTTACAGGCGTAACACAGGAGCGATGCGACCAAAAGTAATGCAACAGATGCGTTTCTATCGATCCGATAGGCACGATATCGCCAATTACAGCGATGCCACACCTGCGCCAGACGTGAAGCAACAATCCCTGGAGTCGAACGATAAGGGGTCTCATTTGTAAAGCTTGCGTACGCAGAAAATGGGGCCTGAAACGTGCATACGCCACTTTCCACACAAAAAGTTGGAATCTATAATAAAAAAAAAGTAAAACTTGACGGGAAAATGTGCGGTCCTCACGTTACTCTGAGCTCATTTTAGAGGCAGATGGTAAAGTAGTGACTATCAGCCAAACTACGCGATGATTCCTCTCAGATGTTCAGTTTCCCGCCATATCAGAGTTTAATCATAGATCGACTTCATCATAAACATTCAACCGCAGTGTTATTCATGCTTGTGCTGGTGACACATAACTATTAAAAAAAGGACCTTTTTAAATAAATAAATAAAAAAATGCCCATAAGTCAACTTAACTTTTAAATAAAAGACGGCACAACATTTTCTCAGGGTTTTCCACCATCACATACCCAATTATCACCAGGGGGACGTGCGCCGTAGATTACAAGATTATTGTGACTGTAAGTTGCTAATTACTTAAATTGCATTGAAATTCGTAAAGTCATCATGGTACATGCGTATTCCACTTTAAAAGCTTATTGCATGCTGTTCAGCTAAGATAATGATAATGTTTCTCCGCGTATTTCAATGCTGATGTAATCAATTATATAATGTGGGTTTATGCGGCTGGATGGAGGGGCGCAGCATGGGGTAGTGTGCGTCGAGCTAATAACGGCTAGCGTGTTAGCCATTTAGACCGGGAGGCTTTCTCCCGGCCGGGAACTTTAATAATCGTTTTACGTCATTCTCAAACATGGAGAGAATGACTTAAAACAACCAAAAATGGTGTTTGTTTAAAATAAACAAACACAATTTTTGGTTGTTTTACGTCATTCTCAAACATGGAGAGAATGACGGAAAACAAATAACCAAAAATGGCGTTTGTTTAAAATAAACAAATGCCAGGCTTATAACACGCTGGGGGGGGGGGGGAAGTTTGTGGGAGCAGTGACATATGTTGCCAAATAGTGAGGACATTTTAAATCCTTTGGGATAACTTTATCGTTAATACAATTAATACCACAAATTGTGAGAAAACCATATTGCCTCTTACATACCATTACACAAAAAAAAATGCTCTTATTTTCCCTATTTAAGTTTTTCCAATAATAGTTTTTTTTTTTTTTGCACAAATACAGAAGCAGAAAATAAATTTAAAATCGTGAAAACTAATCACAATGCAGGAAAGTGGCTAAAATGAATCCAACAGCAGTGCTTTGAATGCTTTAAAACATTCCATCACTGGAAAGCTCTTTTATCGGCCTTCCCAGTGATAACAGGCCTTTGACCCACTTAGAGAAAACGGCTACATTGCAAGTTTCCAGGCAGACAAACACAAACAAGTCATCATTGGGTTAATGTGGCCTAATGAATGAAAAGAATCAACAATTATCAATTATCTCACAGACGTTGTAAATATTGCATCACTAAGCATTTCGATCTCTGCTATCTGCCTCCGGTAGGGACTAAACTCAACGTCGTCTAGTGAAACGAAACACCAATCAATAATTACCTAATTTCTCAACCCCTGGCAAAAAAACAAAACTGAAATCCATAATCATGGATATCATTGGTCACTAAGACTTCTTTTCAGGAGCATGTTGGACATAGAAAGGTTTAACATAGCATGACGCCCAAAAGCAACTTTAGGTGATCAGTTCATTTTTAAAATCAGATTTTGCAAATTTAGCAGTCCCTTTTAGCTGTCTTGGGACATTTAGCTTTTTATTAGTCATAATTGGCTACAGTATAAAAACAGGTAATGTAGCCTAGTATCTTCTCTTTTGGGTTTGGGCTCGAAAACATCAACGGGCTGGGGTTTACAGGAGTGATGGGTGGCAAGTAAGGGTGATGGCAGACTGTTTTTAAACTTCAAAGTTAAGCTTTTGCCTAACTATATGCACGTGGAGCTACATGTTAATGCAACACAATTTCAGCAGAACGTGGATTGTGCAGCCATGATGGTGAAAAACGCGATGACAAAGTAATTTACAAAAAAAAAAAAAAAAAAAGAAAACCACTCATCTTTCTTTTTGTCACATGCCCAACACCCTGTCTTTTTATCCTCATCTTGGACAATTTCAGCCACAAGCGAATTTCACAAGGCTGCTCCGTGATTTGGTCTGGACTGTTCTGTGCACTTAAATAATGAACCTGACAGCACAGAACCAGCAAATAACAGCAGTTGGTTTATAATGGAAAAAAAAGCTTACACCGTATCCCCATTTCGCAGTTACTCACCAACTCAGCTTAACGACCGCCTCATTCTGAGGCTCAATGACGTAAGAAACGGAGAGATGGACGCCACTTAAAGGAGCTATACGTAAGATATTTACTGCAAAAAAAATCCACCTAAATCATTCTCATTTGTCACCCAGGATGAAAATAAAATTCCCTATAAACAATAGGTCCTCTCCCTCAATAATGTCTAAGTCACATTTTTCTCCTTTCAAACCTAAAAGGTACAATCCAGAACTACTTCAGTTCAGAGTATAGCTCGTGTTTACTTCCTGGTTCCTGAGCCAATCATATTAGAGTTCCCAACACAGAGCGCAGCATTTGGTATTTTATCTTGGCAAAAAAGAGCAGCAGCCTGCTAACATGGAGGCCAGTAAGAGAAGCGGACCAGAAATAAAAGAGAATACAACATCATTGACCTATCCTGTGTGAGTAAAAAAAATTCACAACAGTAACAGGCCGTTTAAAAATGGCGTATAAGATTGTTTTGATTGGCGAGCTGTTGTACCGATTAGAGCGACAAGACATCAGTTTTACTTATAGCTCCTTTAAGTAACAACTGGGCAACTATGGCAGCGAGAATGGCGCCGAACAACTAAGTGACTTCTTGCTTTAAGAGTCATTTAATAACGGCTCTAATTCACATCGCTAGGAAGATAACACCCAAAACTGAAAAAGTACAAAATGTCAAAAGGGGTCAAATGAGGACTGTTCGTTTAAGCTGTTGACTTGAGAAGAATAGATCTGAGGAAGTAATAATAAATGGCTGCAACAAACTCTCGTTGCGCAATATCTTGCCTAGAGCTGCAAGATATCACAAAAACGTGATAACAATCCCTTTGCTAAGTTTTGCTGACAATACCGATTGTGATCAAATCACTTTTCCCTGATAGATAATGCGCCTCTTTTTTTGATTTAATCATAATTTCCTCACAAATGTCAGAGCTTTAGCATCACAGCCCAAAATGCTAAATTTTCATAAATAAAATGAAAAATATATGTTATCAAATACTGATATTTATCCAGGCTATTTGACAATTTTTTTTCTAGATATGTGAAACTTGTTTATGTCTCTGTGTCTTTGGTTTTGTTTATTGGTAATCTATGTTTTAATGCTGCTGTCTTGGCCAGGACACTATTGGAAAAGAGGTTGGAATCTAATCTTGTTTTTTTCTGGTTAAATAAAAAAGGATGATACTAGTACTACTGCTACTACTACTACTATTGCAGCAAAGCAGTTTTTTTTTAATATTTCAATTCTGTAGTTTGCAGCTCTAAAATATGCCCCATATTTATTTTTTAAAAGGAGGTCCCTCTTACAAAAGCCCAGCATATGAAGGTGTATATGTTTAAGTTTGACGCGGTTTATGTTTCAGACTCTTATTTGGAAGTAAGACAGGAAGCAGTTCTTGAGTTCTGTCGTTATGCTGACAGTGTCGGCTCCAAAACTGCTCGCAATGCTGGACAACAGCGTCTGAATACAAAACCAGTGAAGACGCCGTCACCACTGTTATATTAATGTTAAAAGACAACCTCCAAACGATTTCAGAGAACTGTGAAAACCCACTAATGATGAAAAGGTTGCAACTTTCTTCTAGCCTATCCGCGCTAACCTTACTGGATATTTTACAGGTTTTTTTTCCCCAACGACTCAGGACTGTATTTGATCCTTTCTAGTTCTAAAGCTACAAACTTTCATCTGATGGATTACGATCGGATAATTCTGCACAGACCAGAGATGGTTTACAAAAGGATAAAAAAAATTAAAAAAAGCAGAATTTTTGAAAGCTTATTAATATTGTGAAAATACAAAGTTATCAATTTCAATGTTTCTTTTGGCAATAGGATGACCTCGGATGAGATGAGATTTTTAATATTCTAAAAATATTTTCAAGATTCTCACCCTGTAAACCCATTGTCGGAATTTTTGATGTATCATAGAACCATAAAAGGCGCAAAGCGTGTTATTAAACTTAACCAAACCGTGTTAGTACTTCAAATATGAGCACATGGTTAACTAGTGCACGTGCGCTAAACTCTGGAATGATTCATCTCTATTTATTTCATGATTTAATGATTCATTTTAAACAAAACCTCAATATTTTTGTTTTAAAAAGGCAAAAAATGTTCTCATTTATATTTTCAATTGCTAAAATATGACATTTAACAACAACAAGCATTTATCTGCACAAAGGGACTGCTACAACTAGAATACCCCACATTTATCCATCTAACTAATAATGTAATTAGTTAGATGTTATAATTAGTTAACGTTATAATAACGATAGATTATTCACTAAAAAAATACTTTTCAGTGGTTTCAATGCAGAATTGCAGCTTTTAATAACACAGTAGCCGTCTTAAACTTTAACCTAAACAGATGATCTCATAACCATCTGAAAAGTTTTAATGCTCTTTCACAAGAGGTTGGCTTGCCATGCAGCACTTTGCTAACTTTGATTCATTAATGACAGACATTAACCTGACCGTGTCAATGTTTTTGTTATGAAGTTATGTTGCGTACGTTAGCTAAGATTTGCAATTTTTAACATTTTATGGCATACAATAAAAGGTTAGGATATTATCAGTTTATTATTTATTATTAATAATATATATATATATATATATATATATATATATATATATATATATATATATATATATATATATATATATATATATACTATTGAAAAATATGTAATCGCTTACAATAATCATACAATTGATGAGACAAAATACTCGCCAGTGGCAGCTCTATTGCTGACGTACCTAATATCAGGTTATTTGAGGGATTATTCAATACCCAAATATTATATATTATATAATATAATATTCAGTAGCTTCAGTCCTAAACACAATCACTCCTACCAAAATGTGCCCATCCACTATTTACGTTTTTAACCACTGAAACACCGTCCAAAGCCCTTCTTTAGGGTGAGGTCAGCGAGACAGAAAGTAGGACAAAACATTAACCAGTGGTCATAAAATTCCAATTGCTGAAGTATTTGGGTCACATAATTCTGCGTTACGGTCATCACAATACCGAGAAAACACACCCCTGCCTCCTACCCGGTAAAGGACCACAATAGCTGAGAGGCAGCTGTAAGGTAGATCCCATAAGGAGAGGAAGCTTACGGTCACAACACTGATGGTGACAGCGTCGCATGGCAAGCACAACCCCGGCGAAGCCTGCAACGAGCAACTTCCTCGTTTTACTAATTCAAGGGGTACGTCGCCCAACATGGTTACGCAAATTATTCTGGTGTTGGTGAGAGGGGGGGGGGATAAATATCAACAGTGACCGGCCTAGTTAGCCGCAGGTACACTGAGCCCGCACGGAGCTGTCAGACGCAGCCGTGGGCCGGTTAAATGTCAGAGGGCTGCGACTCCGGAGTCTCCCGGGGCCCCGCTTGGCGGCTCCGGCAGACCAGAAAATACCGGCTGGCGAACACGGAAGGGCGAGCAGCTGTCACTGCACCAGCCTCCTCCGCGCGGTTATCGCCTCCTCCACGGCAGAGCAGCGGGAGCGGGCTAACCGGGCCAGTTTATCGATATCAGCCATTGTAGCACGTCGGGCTAGTAACCGAACCCGTCCGTTACTGCGGGGAGAGGCTAGCTCGGTTAGCCGACGACACCAACCGCCCCCAGCTCGAGGACACACAAACCCAACCGCCATAAAAAAAAATGTCTAAATAAATAAATAAAAACACTCCGCCAATACGCCATTCGTGCTAAATACCACCTGCTAAGCGGGCTGAAACATAAATAACGTTCAGGCGTAAGGCTGGTGGTGCTGCTGCAGCTGCGGGGGTGGCGGCGGCGGAGAGGGGGGGGGGGACAAAACGACAAGCCAAACACGATGCTGCTTACTTCCCGAGCTCCTCGTACAGCTGGTACTCGTCGGTGAACCGGGTGGAAGTAGCGGTGGTCGCCATGGCTGGAGCCGAGAGAAAGAGGGGTGGGGAGCCCGAGCCCTGGGCAGAGAGGAGGGGAGGGGGGGAATATTCGACGGCGGCTGGCTCTCGTACGGGGGAAGGGGGGTCCGAGAGGAGGGTATAGCCTAGCCTCCGATACTGGAGCACCTTTCTGACAGGCAAGCAGGACTGAAGAGAGAGGAGAGAAGCGAGCAGATACGGGAAGGGAGGGGCAGGGGGAGGAGTGACGATGATGGCGTGTGTGCGCGTGTGTGTGTGTGTGTGTGTCGTATAAAAAGGGGGGCGAAATCCTCGCGAGAATTGGCACGTGCAGCATGAGACCAGCGGTTTCAGTTTTAATGAAGTCATTGAAAATGTGGGGTAGCTGAGAAATGTTTGCTTCACTTAGACTCAGCCATTTAAAAAAAAATAATAATAAATAAATAAAATAAAATAAAAGTCTAAATACCTCGATGAGGATGCTGAAAGAGGCAAGATGCTGCAGACGAATGGAGGACAAAAAAAAATAAATAAAATAAACAGACCCAGATCAAGCCTCTTTCTGCTCTTGCATGCTCCACATATCCAGCGTCCAAAGAAGATCTCCACAGCATTTTTTTTTTTTTTTTTTTTTTTTTGCTGCACTGGCTGGGATACACCCAGCCTCTGGGAGACACAGCTCACTGCAGCAGACACATCCTTTAGACAGGTTATGAAACAGGCTTTGCTTCAGGGTAAACTGGAGAGAAGACCCTGCTTTTCCCTGATCCCTGGCTGTTGTTTTTCAGACTTAAAAAAAACTAGGTTAAGCCTTTTTCTCGACGACATGCAGGGAGACCTACAGTTTGGGGCTGCACGATATTGGCAAAATGTGAAGTATTTTCCCAACATATCCACAGTATCCTGTTGAATATACACACCCTGGCCACTTTATAAGGTACAATGTACAACTGCCTGCTAACACAAATGGTAGCTTTCTTAATAACTGCCTTTGGTACTTAATAATTATTCATGGCCAAACCTATTCTTGAAGAACACTTGAATGAGTCGTGACAGGTAGGGTACATAAATGCTTCCCTTTTACATGGAAGTATGTATGTAGTTTTTGTTTTAATGCATCCTCAAAAGACCAACTTCAAGGCCATGGAGCGATATTTTATGTCTTCAATGTTTGAAAGCAACAACTGGAAGGCTGGGTTGTCCATTGATAGCAATAGTTGTTGTTTTTGTTTTTTTAACCTTTGTTTTTAACCTTCAATACGATTTTGCTTCTCCAACAATACAGAGTGAAATGGAAATATCGCTTCTAAGCACAAGTTTCCAGATGTGCATCCTGATCTGTTTCATTTTCAGCTGCATTACAGCCAGTTCATATCTCCTTCCCTTGCCGTAACAAAGTTCCCGACACTGTATCTTTTCCAATATATCCCACAGGCCAATTTCAGAAGATGGCTTCGTAACATGGCTACACATTTTTATATACATAATGTGACTAGACCCAGCTAGTAAGATCAGCTGTTGGACTCACATAACACACACACACTTACTCCCCAACTCGGCTTCTTTGCTGTTTTGTCACTTCCAGACAGCAATAGGGCATTTCTGGCCCTCTGCTCGCTGAGAGCTTAAATGATAAGTAGCCATCTTGGGAGGTAAGGATGTCTTCAGGTCCATTGAGCAGTCCTGAAAAACAGCCACTTTCTGTTCTTACATGCTCCAAATATTCCACAAAAGACCCCCACAGCATTTCGCAGCACTGGCTGGGACACACCCAACCCCTGGAGCACAGCTAACTGCAGTAGACACGTACTTACAGACAGGTTATGAAACGAGCATGTTTCAGGGCAAAGAGTGCAGAAGACCACGCTTATCCTCCAGAGAAATAACAAACATAGATACAAAAAAAAGAAAAGAAAAAAAGAACGCAAACCAAGCAGACATTATTTTTGGTCATTTAATGACTAAAATATTTGTCATTTTGTTTTACCTCTGCAGTGAATTTGTTCATTTTAAAGGTACATTTCAGTTTATACTATTGTTTTCAGTTTTCAAAGCCAGGTACTAGTTGTATGTTTATGTTTGTCCTTGCGTGCTTTGAGTCGTTTCATATCTAATCATGGGTGTTTCATGTTTTTATTTGATTGCCATCCATTTGTCAGTGCACTCATTGTATCTCTTGGTTGCTGTTTTGTGTCACTTTTCAGTGTGTCGTTATTCCAGTTCATGCAAAGTTGTGAGTTTTTACATAACTTTTTGTTCTTTGACTGTTTTTTTAACTAACCCAAAAAAGAACATTTAGCCCAGCACTTGGACTGAAGCAGGAGTAATTGAAATAAAACAGGATTCCATATAACTTCATATGAACTGGCGTCTGTTTGTCTTGTAAAATTGGTCATATATGAACAAACTGAAAGGAATTTAGTAGAATAACAAATGATTACATACAACTCAGGATCATATGCAAAATCTAAAAAGGTCTCATACTCAAATAAAGCAAAATTATTTGACAGAAATAGGTCTAAATCTATTGTGATCAATATTTAATCTTTTTCTTTTATCATATATTTATATCTATCATATAGAACAAGAGTCTTTACAGTTTCATGCCCTGTATTGTATTTAGTTTTTTCTTCCCTGTGCTTTTTTTTTAACTCCATGATAAAATGTGGTAACAATATTACATTAATTTTATTTCTATTAATTAGCTTATCATCCCCAATTTAATTTTGATCAAGAGGTTTTCATATTTCAATATTCTTTTTAAGAACATTTCACTTTTATCTGAATGTTGTATTATCTATTAATAATTGAACTATATTTTTCCCATTTTTAATAAGTTCTTTCTGTTCTGCTTTACCGCTTATGTAAATTAAATTTTACTTAATTTTGTGCGTAAGTTTAGTGTCTTCTGTCTTGCTCCTGTCATGCCCAAATTTCCCCACTGTGGGACAATAAAGGTATTTCTATTGTATTAAGTTTTACTTTATTATTTGTGCCTCTTGTGTGATCAGTGACATTATGGGGTTTGTTTTTCCAATTGCGTCCCTTCGAGGTCATTCCTTGCTACTGTAAGATTGCTTTGTGTCTTAATTTTTGTAGCTTTTCATTCCTCTGCAGCAGTTGTTGTGCAAATACTGGCAATTTTGTATCTTGTTTCTTTTGTGACATTGAAATTATTTCGCATCGTCTCATGTTGTTTTCCTCTTTTGGTTACTTTACAATTGTTGGATAAACTTGGGACCTGCTTAGGCCTGAATGTTACTCTGGATTCTGGTAATTTACAGATGTATGTCAAGAAATTATAACATGATAGAAAAAAATATGGTTGAAACTAGATATTTACATTCTCTGTATACTAAGATACAGTATTTATTTTGTCACTGTTTGAGGATGATTCGTTGGTAAATTATGTGATATTTGAGTTAAATTGAGCCACAATTGCTGATACATTTTAATTTATGTAGAAATATTGCAGCAAGATTTCAAGATATGAGCCAGGATATTAAATATTTGACACAAATGGGGTAATTACTCAAGTTACACTCCAAACTTAGTTACTAAGAAGGGATCACAAAGCTCAGTTTCAATGAAACTTTCTAGGCAAAAGTGAAAAAGTGTGCAAACCTCAGCAGAATTCTAAATTTGGGTTTTCCCAAAATTAAAATATTACCTGAGACCAACAAAAAAGCATTTTACCATAAAAATGTAGTCCAACTGAAAGGTATGTCCATGTACTGTGCAGTATGTAGTATTGAATATTAGTATATTAAAACACTGTTGGGCCTAGTGTCTCTCATTCCTCACGTGACAAGTCAGTGGTCAGGCAACGTTTTCCTTCCACTCAACTTTCCATTACTATGCTTGGATGCATTCCTCTACATAGCCAAGCTATTTTGCAAGAACCTTTTGTTGCTTACTTTCCTTGTGGAAGGTGTTGATGTCTGCTTGACACTGCTGCCCAATCAACAATATTCTCCTTGACTATGAGGACATAGCATAACATTTTTTTTTAAAATTAAGATCCCTTTATTTTAAAAGGTTGTAGATATGAAACTAATTCCCTGATAAACTGACTCTTGGGTTTTCATTTTTATAATAAATGAATCCAAATTTTAAACTGTATTACTGCACTACAAAAAGAGAACTAAAATAAGTAAGATTTTCTTGAAATGAATGTATTTACCCTTGATTTGAGCAGATAATTAAGATTTTTTTTGCTAATGGAATGAGTATTTTTACCCCTAAAATAAGATAATTAGATATCCTGCACTTGAAATAAGATGATGGAGATGAATTGTTCCTATTTTAAGTGCAAAAATCTTATTCCATTGGCAGATGTCTTATTTACCTGCTCAAATCAAGAGCTAATACATTAATTTCAAATGTTTTTACTTGTTTTTAGTTCTCTTTTTGCAGTGTGCAATAAATACACTGCAAAAAGAGAACTAAAAGTAAGTAAAATTTGTATATTTTTCCTTGATTTGAGCAGCTAAATAATACTATTTGCCAATGAAATGAGAATTTCTACCCCTAAAATAAGATAATTAGACATCCTGCACTGATGGAGATTAATTGTTCTTATTTTAAGTACAAAATTCTTATTCCATTGGCAAATAGTCTGATTTACCAGCTCAAATCAATGAAAAATATTTTCATTTTAAGAGGATTTGACCTACTTTTAGTTCCCTTTTTTGCAGTGTAAGCTTGACGATATCGTGTTTTAGTCAGATACACCTGGTTAAATTGTGACACAAAAATAACAACACCCACACACTTCATGTGTCTATCGATCAGGGTTGGACTTCCTCTAAACCCGAAGGTTTCTCTGATTACACCGTGTGACCGAGAGAGCGCACTTGTAGGTAAATAAAAGAGGTAGGAAGGGGCAGTGGGAACGTTGCGACCGCTGTATCAGGTTTCCACTGACAGGCGTGTGTGTACCTGTGTTTTTTTTTTTTTTTTTTTTTTTCCACAGAGTGAGGGCTGTTAGCTTGGCGGCGCTAAAAGATGGTGTCACACAGATCCAGAGTGCCTCACTAAATGTTTAATGTGGCATGAGTGGGAGGCCATCAGAGGACAGGCGGGTGGGGCTGCAGGCAGCTATAGGGCTGGAGAGTTACAGTTAGAGGCTCAGTGTGTGTGTGTGTGTGTGTGTGTGTGTGTGTGTGTGTGTGTGTGTGTGTGTGTGTGTGTGTGTGTGTGTGTGTGTGTGTGTGTGTGCCTGCTCAGCACTCCAGCCCAGAGGTGGGACAGCAAACAGCCCTGACAGAGAGAGAGAGAGAGAGAGAGAGAGAGAAAGAGAAAGAGAGAAAAGGAGCATAATAGTGATTTCACTTGAAAATCTTTATGCGTGGTTGTCAGCGTGGGAACATAAAACAGTGAAAAGTTCAGATATTGCGTGGCAGTATTTTCTGAATCTGTGATGAGGAGCAGCGAAAGGAGGCCAGCGTGTTTGCGTGTGCGTGTTTCTTGGTGTGCAAGACAAATGAGCACTGCAACGCGGGCAACGCTGGCCCTTTCCTGCCCTCCTTTTCCTACGTGCTAACCCTGCTGCCTCTCCTCCTCTTCCTCCACAGCCTCCACACGGACTTATATAATTGCGAACTCCTCAGCCTTTGTTATCTCACACCGACCACACACACCACTACGCCTTGCCCAGTTCAGAAGAAACACAGGAGCAGAGGAGGAAGCAAGCGGTTAGAAGGATTTAATTTAAGAGAAATTATGTTGTTGTTTTTTTTAAGCAAGTGTGAGGCCTATTCTCTGTATCGCATTCCTGCAATCAGACCACGATGATGGTGCACACATACAGCACACATACACATTGCCACTTGAAAAAAGGCTTAAAATAAATGTCTTGCCGTTGACTATTATTACATTGAGTTTATTCCTTTGGTTGGAAAAAAAAAATCCCAGGTTTGAAAAAAAAAATGCTTTCAATGAAATGCTTCGAAAGTCCTGCAAATAAATGTAGTGGCACATGCAACCTTAGCAGTCCTAAGGTTGCATGTGTACCCAAGTTTATCTTACATCTATACAATGGGGTGACATTCCCTTATATAGGAAATTTTTTGACCAATCTGTATAATATGATTTATTTTGACTTTGTAAAGTGCCTCAAGATGACATATATAAATAAAATTGCATTGAATTGAATTGAATTGAATTGAATTGAATTGAATTAACAGTGGTGCAAGAGTTAGGGGGTTTGTCCTGAAACTGGTGGGTTGCCAGTTCAATCCCCCACTTCAACTGCTTCAGTTATTGTATCCTTGGGCAAGACACTTCTGCAAAAATATTACTAAAAATAAGGATTTTTTTCTTAAAAATTAGAGTATTTTTCCTTATATTTCAGCAGGTAAATAAGATTATTTGCCAATAGCATAAGATTTTTGACCTTAAAATAGGAACAATTCATCTCCGTCATCTTATTTCAAGTGCAGTGCATGCAATTATCTTATTTTAGGGATACAAATACCCATTCCATTGGCAAATAATCTTATTTACCTGCTTAAATCAAGGGCAAATACATTCATTTCAAGAAAATTGTACTTATTTTTAGTTATCTTTTTGCAGTGCACCCGAATTGACTGCCAATGTATGGCAGTCTCGCTTCTGCAAGTCTGCCCCAGGGCAGCTGTGGCTACTAACATAGCTCACCACCATCAGCGTGTGGATGTCTGACTGTAGTGTGAAGCACGTTGGGGTCGATGAACTAGATAAAGTTGATATAAGTACAAGCCATATACAATGAGGATGGTAAGGTAGCCAGAAAAAGCAAAAAATTTGAGAAATGGTGGGATTTGTTGGCTGTGGTTGAAAAAAATGGCATTTTGGGCCCATCAGGTGATGACCATTATATACTGTTTACATGCAAAAACAAAATCCTTTACTGTCCTGCCATCACAAAAGTCGATGTATAGTTTGCCAAATGATGGTTGAACTTTAACTACACCTGTATCCTCTAATCAGATGAGACTAACTTCATCCACACTACTGACAATAAGTGACAGAAATCCAACTTTTTTTAACCCACATATAACCAACAATTACATTAAGGAGGCAGAAAATGACCAGATCAAATGTAAATAATTGATCAGACAAGCATGAAAGAGATTGTTACTGCTGTTTTATCTAATAATTGTGTATATACATTGTTGTTTGGAGCTGCGGGTCTCAGCTGCATATCTCTTTATTCACAGAACAATGCTACTTACAAGTGCTACAAACTATTCACATAGGTATGCAACTTCTGGTACACACCAGAAGTCTAACGAAATCACCGGAAGTTCTTCCCAAAGTCTTTGAAAGTTGCGACTGAAATCATCGGAAGTCGGTACCAACCAGAAGTTAATCAAGTTGTATTAGGTTTAGTTTTGTCCTTCACCAATGTTAGGATTAGCTCTCAGGTTAGGGAATAAACTGGAGGCATGATATTAGGTATATGCATTAAATCGACTGACCTTAAGTTATGGTTTTATTACCTTTCTCTCAGTCTCCTCATATTATAAAAGAAGAAATATCGAAAACTTCTGATGTGAACTTCCAGCATTAATCGTAAAATTGCTGTTTTCCTTTGACTGTAGTAGGGTGCCTCTCAGATTTTGGTCCACGCTCACTCTTTTTCATTCAACAGCTGTTTTGATTGGTAGAGGTGGGAGCTGCAATTCAATTCAATTCAATTTTATTTATATAGCGCCAATTCATGAAACACGTCATCTCAAGGCACTTTGCAAAGTCAAATTCAATCATATTACACAGATTGGTCAAAAATGTCCTATATAAGGAAACCAGTTGATTGCATCAAAGTCCCGACAAGCAGCATTCACTCCTGGAGAAGCGTAGAGCCACAGGGAGAGTCGTCTGCATTGTACATGGCTTTGCAGCAATCCCTCGTCTATTCATGCTGCAGCATCTGAATAGAAGCTCTTTGTTTTTCTAAATAAACCCAAGCAAACAAGACCTATATCTCTGTGTTTGTATCATCACTCTGGTGTCAGACTAAAACCATCTGCATCCAGACTCGTGTATGCCAGATAGTGTCATCCTGGTATGTGGGGATTAAATAAAATCTTGAAGATACAAAGAAAGTGAGGTGTGGGAATGTAGAGCTACAAAGAATGGCTCCAGAGAGGGCTTCTCTGTGTGGCGCCACGGTGAGGACGGCTGCAGAAGTGGGACTTGGTGCGTACGAAAAACCGCACGCAATGACACCATTGTTTGAGGTAGGGTCAGAAGAACATGCGCCAGTAACATTGCGGCCCTGTTAAAGACACCCAGGTACTGGCTATTCTCACAGCAGAGCGTCAGGGTGACTGGGATAAGCACCTCCCTCTGGTTCTGATGCCGCGTTGCTCAGCTGTGCAGAAATCCATGGTTTGACTTGTGCTGGGGTGAGAGCTGTGCACCCCAGCGGAAATGTCCTTTGAATGTCCCCCAAATGCACTTGCTGTCCCCGCAGGTCCTGAATACACCAGAAAGCTCCAGGAGAGGTTGGAGGTGGCACATGCGTTTACTCAGAAAAAGCAGGAGAATGCTGGGGTGTGTAAAAAATAAAAAATGGAACTATGACATAAGAGCCAAGGACAGACACTTTACAGCAAGAGAGATGTTTTGGGTCTACAACCCGGGGTAGAAAAAGAGCTGCTGCCTGAAGCTGGACAATCACTTTGCGGGCCAATGCAGAGTACCAGAGTGAGAATATACAGAGTGCAGATGCCACAGAGCAGAAGAATATTAGCTTTGCAAGGAGGCATGTTAGCCGTCTACCAAGGCAGTGCCTCATTTTCCAGACCCATGCCGGCTATCACTGACTCAGATCAGATCATACAGCCTCAGCAGGCACACCACTATAGGGCGAGGAGCCCTGGAACTGACTTCCAATGATGCATGTGCCAAGCGATTAAAACACACAATGTAGACACAAACTCCACCAGTTACACTTGCTTTAATTAGCAGCATCTTAAAGGTGGAACGGTGATGGTCTAATGGTTAGAGCAGCTCGCTTGCGCTCTGAGAAGGCTGCAAGAACCTGGTTTGAACCCTGCAGACTGCCACCATGGGTCCCTGAGCAAGCTGGCCACTGCTTCCTACAGGATGGGTTAAAGGCAGAAGACAAATATCTTTGGAACGTACAATTGCATTGACAACGATTTCTTTGTAATGTATCGACCTCAGTCAATCTACAGATTAAAGGAGGGACGTTTTTAGAATCTTACGTTTCTGTTTCCGGCAGACTGATGTGTCACGTAAAAACAAATTTGGGAAATTAGAGCCTCAGTGGCTTTGATACATTCAGGCCAGTCGTCTTCCTTTGTTGTGACTAATGAGGATGACTATGCCATCTGTTACATCATGACAACTTACAAGTTGGACGGGGCCAAGGGTTGAGTCATGACACTCCCATTCTCCGTAGCTCTGGAGCAATGATCTGACTGAATAATGTCAGGAGGGGAGGGGGGGGGGGGTAGTGAGTAACACTGTCTCTCTTCCCTCAGCTCCCGTTGTCGTGATGCCCTGCAGCCACGAGCCTCTGACCCCCAGCTGCTTAGTGAGTTTGTCTTAGCTGAGCTGCGCAGCAACTTCTATCAACTTGTGTGGCTGCGTGAAGGCAAAAAAAGGCAGGGTGCTGCTGAATAAATGCAGAGTGCTCAGTTAGCTTGGACAGAGATTAATAAGTGATGGCATGCTTTTTAACATCGCAGCAGAAATCAGGCACATTCCCAGCGCCTGGTCTTGATGAATATAGAGATCCTTCTACTTACGTCAACCTCTAGTTGTTCTCGTCCAAAAACAGTCATTAAGGAGACGCAATTTGGAAGAAGAAGGTGCACCAAAATGTAACTTTTTGGCCAACATGTGGAAGAAAAGTAACATAACCATGAACAACAAATATTTACAGAGAGGAAGGTGGAAGATTAGCTCCTTTTCCATTGTTACACTTCGATTTGATTGGTCTGCTTGGCTTGGTTGGAATGGTTGGTTTTCCATTAAACTGGATATAGTGCACTGTGAGAGAAAAAGGCCATGTGATAAAAGGTTTGTAAATGTTTGAAATAAACATTTCACCACTGCATTGGATTATTGTACTGATTTGGGTTCAGTCCAAAGATGATGAAAAGGGAAGTGCAATTCTATATACGTTATGGGAATATCTAGGAAGATGCCGACAGCAGAAACAGCTGTTCAGTCATGTGAGGTAAATGTTTGCTACATCCGAACATATTCTGTAAATGTGTTTCCATCTCCCGTTTTGCACATTAACTCTTTTTCCGCAAAAGCCAAAAACCATCTCACACTGCAAAAAAGGGAACTAAAGGTAGGTAAAATTCACTTAAAATTAATGTATTTTTCATTGATTTGAGCTGGTAAATCAGACTATTTGCCAGTGGAATAAAATGTTTGCACTTAAAATAAGAACAATTCATCTCCATCATCTTATTTCAAGTGCAGGATGTATAATTATCTTATTTTAGGGGTATAAATTCTCATTCCATTGGCAAATAGTCTTATTTAGCTGCTAAAATCAAGATAAAAGATAAAAATTTTAAGAAGATTTTACGTACTTTTATTTCACTTTTTGCAGTGCAACTTTTTTGCGAAAATTATTTTGAATTTTGCCGTTCCCATCAACCTCTTCGAATGCGATACTTAAAAATGCACATAAAAAAAAAAAAATATTGATGGCAACACGGCTAGTGATTCCACCTCCTATAGCTAATCACAGACTAACAGCCTTTTGACGTGGCGTTTTCGACTGACTTGTTCTTCATGGAACCACATCGAAGCAGAAACAGTTCCACATTATTGTTACCAATGGAAAGGCGTAAAAAGCGACACGTACTGAACTGAAACACCCCAAGTTGGCCCTAATTGAAAAGGGGCATTGAGGCTAGTTTATGCTTAACGCATCCACAAGGTCCACAGGGCCATATTGCTTCACTTTGGCTAACACACCCCTCTGTGCGACCAAAAGCCTCTGCTCCGCGCACCTAGGAAAATTCATAACTACTCCGGCTGTCCAGGGTGAGAAAACATGGTGGACGAGCAAGAGCTCCTTCTGTCGAGGGTTCGTAGATATTTACATCTTTATGATTCGGCCCATAAAGATCGGCGTGATCAACAAATCGTCAACAATTCCTGGAGAAAAATCGTCGTTACTCTTGGAAGAAAGGAAGAGGCTTTAAAATGTTGGACATGATATGACATTTTCTACTCCTACACTGCAAAAAGGGAACTAAAAATAAATAAAATTTTCTTGAAATCAGTGTATTTTTTCCTTGATTTGAACAGCTAAATAAGACTATTTGCCAATGGAATAAGATTTTTGCACTTAAAATAATAACAATTCATCTCCACCACCTTATTTCAAGTGCAGAATAGCTAATAACCTTATTTTAGGAGTAAGAATACTAATTCCATTGGCAAATAGTGTTATTTAGCTGCTCAAATCAAGGAAGAATACACTGATTTCAAGAAAATGTTACTTACTTTTAGTTCCTTTTTTGCAGTGTACGTGTAATGGCGTGTAGTACGATTGGCATAGGAGCACAACGCTGCCCTCTAGATTCTTGGAAAAAAGTGCTACTTCAGAGGAACAGCCTCACGGAGCATAAATGCTGCAGACGTTGTGTCAACACGTCTCATTTCCGCGTACATGCGGCAAGCATAAACGAAGCTTAAGAGTGGGAAAAAAAAAAAAAAAAAAAAAGCATAAATGAGATCCCGAGGTTCCCAAACCTGTCCATGAACTCCATAAACTGGATCTGACTCAAGGGGAAGTCCTGGGAGGGTCCAGCCTGCACTGGGAACAGGTTTGACTGTGTGTTAAGAAGGGGAACACACATTTTACTTTGATTATACATGAAATAGAAAGCCCTAAAAAGCATCCTCAACACCCTGTACTCCAATGGCACCCGGGGTGTAGATATAGCCCTACTCCAGATCCACAATACACACCTAGACTTGAAAACTACTCTGCTTTTTCCCAAACCGGAGACTCCACAATTGAACAGGACTTCCTTTCCAAAACCCCTGGTAAGTAAACTTTCCCAGGAAGGCCGAGAAGTGTGTTTCCTAAAAATCAGAACCTTCCCGCTAGACTCCCACTCCACGGTTGTTTTTCCCCTGAATCAGCCTTCGTCACATCTTCAGCTGGTGAAAACTGCCGCCGCGCAGCTTTTAGCTGCTACATAGAAAACGGAGTACATTACTCCTGTTTTTATCCTCACTACACTGGCTGCCTCTCCATTTTAGAGTTTGTTGTAAAATTATTTTATTTGTCTTGCCTCACATTACCTCTCTGGCATACGGCATTTGCACAGCTCTTCCCAGTCTCTCTGATCAGCAACCAGTTGTTGATGAATGTGCTGAGGACACACTGAGGGCTCCCCGGGGGATCGGCTCCCAAATTGTGGAAGTAATATAAGTTAGAAAAAAAACTTCTCACTAGATATTTTTTAAATCTGCTTTGAAGATCCACTTTCTGGTTTGGCTTTTAACCCAGTATGCAGTGCGTTTTATGTTTTTTATTCTTAGTTTATGTTCAGCACTTGGAAGGTGGCCAAGCTTCCCAGTCCCCCATGTGATGTAAAACAGGTGTATCAATCATGACAGCCCCACAATGTGCAAAGCCTTCAGCATCTCTGGGGATGTCTCATCCACTCTTGGTGCCAAGGGGAGCTTTTTGGCAGAAAGCTCTGGACTCCCTTTTCCCTGAGTCTTCAGACTCTTCTGCTGAGCTGAGGCTCCTTCAACGACTCAACACTTTCATCAGTCTGGATCTGCAGGTGTTGATCCATGCTGCCCCTGACCAAGCTATTAAGCAATCTGCTAGAACATCCTACAAGCCAAGTCCTTCTCTATAGACTCTTTAAATTCATCCGTCAGAGATTTTTCTTTTGCAACTACAGATGTCTCAGGGTCCACCTGAATACCCGTATTAGGTGAGGATGCTTTCAGCGATTGCTATGACAAGGGCTGTCCGAGTATTGTAAGGTAGGAGGTAGGAAGGAGGTAGTAAAAGGAGCCCGTATGCTTCCTGTCTCGGCTAATTTGGCATAGGAATCTTGCTCACTGCAAAAACAGACCTAGAAATAAGTAAAATGTTCTTAAAGTTAGTGTATTTGTCCTTGATTTGAGCAGGTAAAAAAGTTATTTGCCAATGGAACAAGTATTTTGACGCCCAAAATAACATAATTAAACATCCTGCACTGCAAAAACAGAACTAAAAGTAAGTGAAATTTTCTTGAAATCATTGTAAATTTCCTTGATTTAAGCAGGTAAATAAGACTATTTGCCAATGGAATAAGATTTTTGCACTTAACATAGGAAAAATTTTTGCAGTGTGTACTTGAAATAAGGTGATGGAGATGAGTTGTTCCTATTTTAAGTGCAAAGATCTTATTCCATTGGCAAATCATCTTATTTACCTGCTCAAATCAAGGACAAATACACTAATTTTAAGAACATTTTACTTATTTTAAGTTCCATTTTTGCAGTGCTGTGCCCCTTACCGGTGCTAAGGAGCTATATAAGGAATCCCACAATCCTTTGCATGACATGATGTTTAAGCACAGCCCACCTGACGGAAACTAACGAAAATGGCTGGAGGGAGGAGAGACTGGGCTGCAGGCCCGAATATGACCAGTCCAGCACTGAAGGCCTCCTTCTTCAGCTCAGTGTCTCACATCACCGCTGGGGTCCACTAATTGGTTCTCCCAGAAGCCACATCTGCAGAGGGGTCCTAAACATGTCCCACTAAGACTCCATACCCAAAACTCTCCCTCACACTTATTGATACATGACAAAAAAAAACACACTAGATAAAAAGTTGTATCTCTTTTACATTGCGTGCATCTTCTTCTCACTGTGGGATTTACTGTGTCCAGCAGGAATCACATTTAGGTAAGTTAGGGCAAAACCAATCCGGCATGTTTGTCCCACTCTTTCTCCATCTTTACCTTGCTTGGTAAAAGAATGATGACGTCACCGTGAAAAATTTCCTGATACGACATGAGTTCCTGTTAGTCGCTGCAGGTCCAGGGAGGAGGACCTGGTTGGATGCAGGCAGAGTAAACTAAATTAATAAACCTTGAACTTTGCTTCCACCAAGTGTTCAGAAAACGCTGATGCACTATTGCAGTGACGCTTGTGAGTTTGGCCTCATGACCGCAGGATTGCATATTTTACTTTTATTTGTGCCTATTTGGCTAAGTGCTATCTCAAAGGAAAATGTCACTGGTTTGAAAACAATCTTTTACAACTAAATGAGAAAAGGATGAAACCGTTTTATCTACGCTAAGGTTCTATTAGACAATAATTTAAACTATTTTCACAACTTGATGATATGGGAATCTGAAATAGAAACATTCCTCCTTCCTTTAGTTCTTTTATTTTTAAAACTACAATTCAGTAGCCTCCTGTTAGTCTTTCCTGTTAGCTATCCTAGCCGTTAAAAAAAAAAACACTTAGCATTGACGGAGCAGTCTACGTTCATAAAACGGAGCCATTAAGTTGTTCTTTTTAGAGAAATCTTTGGTTATAATGGCATTTCAGAACCACATTTTAAATATTTCTGCACAATACTTGTGCTGTATGATGTTTACATGACATACAATTTCAATAGGTAAAAGAAAATAAAAAATCGCCAAGTTTGATTCATTTTCTCTATGCCACAATAAGTGATAAAGGCTCGAGATTATAACTAGATGCGCCTCAATCCTTTAAATAATGGACTGGAAAGCACTAGAATTGATTTTAAATCAGAGTTTCATGGTTAGAAAAACAAATTAAAACTACTTTTGGTTACAAACAGAAGTACCCAGTCTGAGGGAGTCAACATGAGGCTTTTAAACCCAATGAAACTACCAGCTATCATTTTGGAATGGATAAAATTGTTTTAACACTAAGTCTATTGATCAAGTTCTGAGCCTCAAGCCCATCTAAAACACGTGGACTGTGTTTAAAAGCTGACTCTGGGACAAAAAACAAAAAAAAACAAACAAAAAGAAAAGTAAACAAAAACATTGACAATAATGATTTTAGATTAACCATCAATTCTGCCAAGAAGAGTGGTCCCTAAAACAGAAACTCAGCATTACGTTACAACCACCATGCTTGGCTGGTGGTGTTGATTTTAGGCATGAAAGCCTGACCTTCACTCCTCCAAGCATTCTTCTTCTGGTGTTTTGCCTTCTCACCATCTAACCGTTCTCCAGAAGACATTGGTGGACGTCTAACATGTGCTGCACACTTATACACACATATGACCGACACACCAACCAGTCAAAATTATGGATGAGAGAAAATGCTGAATAAATTTAAATATCTGAAACTTAATTGTTGTTGGGTTTTTTTTAGAATTTGTTTAATTAGTTTTCTGTATAATCAATTTTCCCTTGACAAACAAAACAACGGTAAAATAACCAATTTATTTAAAAAAAGTAATGAAAACGTCATGCTGATGACGAGTGTGTGAAGTTGTAAGTGGAGGACTACTCTCTGCTGCCACCCTCAGGAATCCTGTGGTCACTACAGGCATCGCTTCTGTTTACTGTCACATAAATAGCTAAAACAATTGTATTATTCTACTTACATTTAAAACGACTTAGTCTTAAAAATTAGTTGCTCTACCAAAATGGTAATGGAGAGGTGTTGCCGCTGGTGCGTTGAGATGCATGCAAGGCGGTGTTAATACACATTTAATACACTGTCCTACAACCTGTGCAATAATCCTGATGTAGTGACTTCTGCTGCTATCAACACCTGAACATAAGTCAGCACACATGTATGTATGTATGTACAAATGTATACAATGTATATGCACATATATACGCGTAGGTACGTACGTATGTAGGCGCATAGATATATGTATATATTTAAGTATATAGATATGTTTACATATATATATATATATATATATATATATATATATATATATATATATATATATAGACCACTAAGAATGTAAATGAGACATTATATGCCCATTCCTATTTCCTTTTTTGTATTTTTTGGTATTCTTTTTGATCCATTGTATATATGAAGATTCACTGTATATAACTGAATGCACCTTCCCTACTCTGCACCTTCTTGTATGAGCCGATGTGACGAGTGAATTTCTCCATTGTGAGATCAATAAAGACTATCTTATCTTATCTTATCTTATCTTAAGAGGGGAAATACAAGTTGCCCCTTTTGAAAAAAGCAGAAAGAGAACTTTTAGATTCACTTCAATTAGATTTACGGAAATTAGAGCAAGAACTTAAACCTGATAGGAATGGTTCTCTAGAAATAAAGAAGAGAAAAGCAAAAGTTAAGTTTGGTCTATTCTAAAGAAATACAAAAAAAGATTATGTTCACAAAACAAATTAAAGCTATTACAAAATTGGCAATAAATCAACAAAACTGTTGGCTTACAAATAAAATATGCAGCAGCCATTTTTTTAAATTTATGAAATAAGAGATCAACATAAAAAAGCTATAAAACAGAAGAAATTCAACAATGTTTTAAAATATACAACACAAAATTATATGCCCAATCAACAAGTGAGGATTATATTTTCTATAAATGCACGTGTGGCATGGATTTCTTTATTTTACTTTGGATGGACATTATAGATTTGAGCTTTTACTTGAGGTTCAAAGTTCCCCTTCTTTAACTGGTTAAACAGGAAATTAACTGCAGCAGCTTTTATTCAACTCAAGTTCATTTCATAGTAAACGAAAGTGCTGCGGTGTGCTCATTCGCTCGCCCCATTACTGTCGACTGCTCAGACGAACTGCAGCAACAGTTCCTGTTTTTTTCTGCTCTATTTAGACAGGAAACACGACTTTCACATGCAAACATCAGGCAGACGATGAAGCTGTCTGTGTGAAGCAGACAGCAGCCATTGTTATTGTGAAAGAAGGGAACTTTCTTTTTTTACCCTGACATCAGTAAGGTTTTATTTGTCTTTTGTAGTTTTTGGACTGAAAATGCATTTGAGGAGATGAAGTGAACCAGCTGACAGAATCTACATGAGGAGGATGAGAAAATCGGGAAAATATGGAGCAAAAGGTTGATGACGACGTAAATAAAGCCTCTCAAGGTAAGGATGACTGTTTCAATAATCGAAAAGACTCGATGCAGATGACAAGGCTGTTTGCGTTATTTGTCACACCTAAATGCATCAGATCATTGAAAAATCTTTGATATCAAAGAAACACAACCTGAGGAAATACAAAACCGCTTTTCAAATGTTATCATCCAAACTAATAACGCTCTGTATGAAAAGAGTTTGGGCCTGATTGCTCCATGAACTGTCAAATTAAGGAATCCCTTTACGAGAAATGAAGTGGGCTAAAAGATATCAAAAAGCAACGAGTTGTGTCCTGAATCTGTAGAAATTCAAGACCTGATGGGAAACAGTAACTTTTCCAGACAAATTGTTACAAACTAACTTCTAAGGCTTTGGGACTCCGCTGAGCCACAATGACAGCCATCACCTTCACATGGAAAAAAAAAAAAAACTTGGAAGGGTGGGTGAATCTTCTCAGAAGGGGTTGAGGTACCAAATTTACTCCAATAGTGCATCCATGACTCCTGCAGGAGGTCACAAAGAACTCAGAACATCTAAAGCACCGCATGGCTCACTTGTTCCTGATTCAGCAATAAGAAGCGACGGTGCAAGAAATGCTGTCATGGATAGGCTTCAAGGCAAAAGACACCGCGAACCAGAAAGAAGACCAATTTCCTAAGAAACATCCAGATGATTTCCAACACTTCTTTGGATGGAGGAGACCAATATTGGAGCTCTTTGGAAAGAGTGCGTCCTGTTATGTCCGGACTAAAACTCACAGCATTTCATGAAAAGAATCAGACCTGCAGTCAAAAAAGGCGGTGGTAGTATGGTGGTCTGGGGGGTGTTTGGTTTTTATGTTATTTACTGTTTCAGTCAGGGCCATGTTAGTTTTAATAAATTAATTATTAATGTAAAAATAGCTTTTCTTATTTCCTCAGTTCAGGCTAACTTTAAATGGGTTTGGTGATCTGAAACATTTAGGTGTAACGATAAAGCAAAATCCGCAGAAATAGCACGGGAGCATGTGCATTTTGCTGAAATCTAAATATGGCCTGATTTTCATCAAGACCTCGGCAGCAGCATTCTGAATCTACTAAATTTATTTTCCTACTTCAGATCAGGGTGTAAAAAAGTCCACATAAGTCATCAAATATTTAAGGTTTAAGCATTCGCTGTGTCTGTTCAGGATTTCTTCCAGAGTCGGTTTCATCCGTTCAGGGTGTGATTCATCACTTCCAGCCCAGCTTCACCGCTCAGAGCGGCAGCAATGTGGTCGCTCCCTCCATCATCGGCTCCTCCATCGGCAGCATCAACATCAGCATATCGATGACCAAAGGTAGGCAAACCTTTTTGTTTTATGCAACCAAAAATCCAGCTAGGGACAGACATTACAAATTACATTAAGCTGCAGTCATATTCACATTATATAAATTAGTTACACACAGACTGATCGCTTCAAGCCTTTATTTCTGTTAATTATGATAATCTTCTGCTTGCAGCTAATACAACATTTAAGATTAGAATATTTCATCAGACCAATAAAAACAGCAAAATGAATTTACTGAAATGTATTTTTAATACTTGCTTAAAGGTTCTTTTTTGGTACTCTTAATCTAACAAATGAACCTCAGCAACACATTTTCTAATTTATTAAAATATGTCTGAATAAATATTGAGTAAGTATATTTGCTATTTGTTAATACTTTTAACTTGTCCCTAGACAAATGAATACATTTTAATTAATAAATACACTCCTGTGCATCAAATTAAGGTAATTTGAGTTAATCTTAAATAACTGCACATCTGTGTTTTGGAGACACTCTGGCGAAGATAATTTATTTATCTGACGAAGCAGTTATATTTACATATATAGATATAACCGCTTTATGACATAGTTTTCTTTTGAGTGACCTTGTGAGATTATATCTGTGTGGATTTGACCACAGTAAATCTGAAAATCATCATAGCTTATTTATTGCAGTAATCTGATCAAATAAATAAATTAATTTAAAAATATATAGCACATATTCATGTATTAAACATTTTCATTAGCTGTAACCTTTATTAATCAAAATATAAACTTTGCTCATATCTCTCTATCTGGAAAAAAATCCAAAATTGTATCAGTTTTTACTTATTGAATTTCTAAAATGAATGTAAATTTCAATGTTCAGTTCGGTTTCCGTTACTGAAGGCATTAGATAGATTCTGCCACACAGAGAAAACACTTACAAAGCAATAAGTTAAACGGAAGAAAGAACTACAAGATTTACATAAATATATAGATTTTCTTTAGAAATATTATTTATCTAGATGCACCCCTTGTAGGAAATGCTCCATTCTGCTACTTAAAAGTGATGCAATCATGATTTTTAATCAATCTTTAGGGAATTTCAGAAGTATCGCTTTCCCTTAATTCTGCATACATTATTTAATCAGAGGTTGTTGTTGTTGTTTTTTTTTGCCTTCCCTGATCTTGATCTTGTTCACCAGGATGTAACGACGTCTCCAAAGAGCCTTTAGATGAAGACGGTGCCGGCAGCTTGCAACCTCAGCAGATCCAAAGTAAGCACTTCCTCATTGGGAATTAACACAATGCATGAGAAAAAAAAATGGTTGCACAACATCCAAAAAAAACCACACGAATATTAACCTCAAATCTTTTCCTCAGATAAAGCTGCAGAGTGTCAGCAGAGACTGAAAGCAACCCTGAGGAGAAAGTTCAGTCATTTACACGAGGGGTTTTCGACAGACGCGAACAAGATGTCTCTCAATCAGATCTACACGGAGCTCTACGTTACTGAGGGGGGGTGTGGTGAAGTCAACGAAGAGCACGAAGTGAGACAGATGGAGATCGCGTCGAAGAGACGCGTGACCCAGGAGAGATCGATCCACTGCAATCGTCTGTTTGATTGTCCACCTGGAGGAGAACGCCACATAAGAACTGTGGTCACAAGGGGAGTTGCCGGTATTGGAAAAACCGTGTCGGCCAATAAGTTTGCTCTTGACTGGGCAGAGGACCGGGCAAACACGGACGTTGATTTTGTGTTTCCTCTCTCTTTCCGGGAGCTCAACTTGATACGAAAGAAAACCTTCAGTCTTGTGGAGCTCCTCTGCGTCTTCTTCCCTGAAATAAAAGACGCCGGTATCTTTGACAAGTGTGAAAGCAAAATGCTCTTCATCCTGGATGGTCTGGATGAGAGTCGCTTGTCTCTGGACTTTGAGAAAAGCGAACTGATGTCAGAAGTGAGGCAGCCATCTTCGGTTTCTGTAATCATGACCAACCTGATCAGGGGAGGTCTACTTCCCCTGTCCCTTGTTTGGATTACATCTCGACCGGTGGCCGCTGCTAAAATCCCAGTTGAGTACATTGATCTGGTCACCGAAGTCCGTGGGTTCAACAACTCGCAAAAAGACGAGTACTTCAGGCGGAGGATTACCGACAAAGCCGTGGCAAATCGCGTAATCGCACATGTGAAATCCTTCAGGAGTCTCCACATCATGTGCCACATACCGATCTTCTGCATGATGGCGGCAAGTGTTCTCGAGAAGAAGCTGTCGAGCAAAGACAGCAAAGACATGCCGAAGAGTCTCACACAGATGTACATCCATTTCTTGTACCTCTACGTGGAGAAAATGAAGAAAAGACTGCCGGGAAGAAGAGACTCCAGTACGGACTGCGTGAGAACTAACCTCCTAGCTTTGGGCAAACTTGCTTTCAAAGAGCTTGAGAGGGGCCACCTGATCTTCTACGAGAGCGACCTCGCCCTTAACGGCATAAATGTCACGCAGGCGTCCATGTTTTCGGGAGTCTACACGCAGATCTTCAACGAGGAGATGGCGCTGTGCGAAGAGAAGATGTTCTGCTTCGTGCATTTGAGCATTCAAGAGTTCTTCGCAGCGCTGTACGTCTACCTCACTTTCCACAACGACAACGTCAACGTCCTGGTCAAGAAGTCCTCTGTGTCACGCCGCTTGATGTCAAGACAATCGTCAGAGCTCATCCTCTACAAGGAGGCTGTAGAAAAAGCCTTGGGGAACGAAAATGGGCATTATGACATCTTTCTGCGCTTCCTTTTGGGTTTATCCCTGGAGACCAATCAGACACTGCTGAAGCATCTAATGATCAACAACAGAACACATAAAAAGACTAGAACTGAAATCATCGATCATATCAAAGAGAGGATCCGGGCCAGCCAGTCTCCAGACAGGTGTCTCAATCTCTTCCACTGTCTGAATGAGCTGAACGACCACTCTCTTGTGGAGGAAATTCAGGACATCTTCTCCTCGGGCATTTTGAACCAAGCCACCCTTTCACCAGCCCAGTGGGCTACACTGATCTTTGTACTGCTGACCTCCGAAGAGGAGATTAGCGTATTTGATCTGAGCAACTTTACAAGGTCAGAGGAGGGGCTCCAGAGACTTATGCCTGTCGTGAAAACAGCCCAAGTGGCAAAGTAAGTCCTTTCATCTTTTTCTCTGGGATTTAGCTATTTTAAAAACTCCCCCCTCAAAACTAGTTGAATGCATGATTTGTTTAAGGTATTGTGGTACTTAAAAGCTACAACCTCTTTAGAAATAACTACACATTGTTTAAAATTGACATTCACTATTCTTGAAGACACAGATTATCCTCCAACCATGTCATTTGTCTGCTCACTGCTTTATAAAATCTTTATAATTCTGCACTAAATTTAGTAGTGCAAACATACCAACACAATAAAACTAAGGGACTATGCACACACCCCTGAGGAGCCCCAGTACTTTCTCTGTTAATGTAGAACGGCTGACAAATTTGGCAAACACCAGGGGTTCCAGGGGACATTGGGGGCTGGCGTAAAGCACTATTAAAGAAACTAAAGAATATAAAAGAAGCCTATGCATGAAACTTATCAACTGAGCAAAAGTTAAAGGACTAAGCATGTCTCTCTGAGAAGTACTAGTGCTTCTTTTTGCCTTGTAGATCGACACTAACGCGTTGCAGATCATGTCATCTCCAACGTTTTGTGCTCCAGTTTCCCTCTTGTCGAGCAGTAGGGGAAAAAAGCATGGCTGCTCGCAAAAAGCCATTGTTAAACGTACAAATAAAGCCAGCCTAAGTCACAGAATATGTTTTAAAGCTACATTTATTTTGCTAAATCTTTCTCTTTTTTAAAAGCCGTGCTGAACTGAACATGAAACATTAAACAGTAAGTGGTGATTCTCCACTGCTGGTTTAGCTACTATGGCTACTGTTGTTAAAACAATAACAATGACAATACCGCTGTTCTACGTGGTATTTTGTGCAAATAAAGAGCTGAAACATCCCGTCTGATGAACTCTGAAAGGTAGCATCCGTATGACTGACTAAATGTTACACAAATAATAGACAAGTGATACAAAAAGGTCAAAGTATGAGGTTTTACTCAATGCTGCTGTGAGTAGCAGCCATCATGAATGCCGAAGTCGGGTACCATTCTTTCTGACTCGTAATACTGACTTTTGGGGCTGTTAATAATCAGGTTTTCTATAAGTATGGATGTGCACAGTTGTGTCTTAACAGTGTGGACAGCAGGTCAGTCAATTTAGCTTACAGCACAATCTTTGTCTTGCTGTTTAGTCCCAATGAATGTGAAAATTAACGTAATTCTTTATTAGCAGCTGTGGAGAGTCTGGCATATTTCTTAAACCGTCTTGGATGTTTGTTTTTCTTCTGGTGCAGTTTAAAAGCGTGTAACCTCACTGTGATGTGCTGTGAAAACCTGGCCAACGCCATCAGCTCATGCCAACTCAGAGAGCTGGACCTGAGCAACAACAACCTGACAGATTCAGGACTAAAGCAACTCTCTGATGGACTGAAGAACAGCAAGCTGGAGACGCTGAGGTCAAAATCCGACAAACCATCTGCTCCATGGATACATGCAGATGACTATGTAATGCATTTTACTGTTTCTTTTTTTTCTATTTGTATAGGCTAAGAAGCTGCAACCTAACAGAGAACAGCTCTGTTACTTTAGCATCAGTCATCAGCTCCTCCTGCTGCCAACTCAGAGTCCTGGATCTGACCGATAATGACTTTCAGGACGTCGGAGTTAGAAAGTTCTCAACTGGACTGGGGAGCTCTTCCTGCAAACTGGAGCGGCTTCGGTGAGTACTGCAATATTTCCTCAGGAGGCGAACGGCTCTCTGTTGCTGCTGCCGTTGTTATACAGCTCATTTGGATGAAATGTGTTATCTTTCGCTCAAAGTTTATCGGGATGTGGAGTGACAGAAGAGGGCTGCACGTTCCTGGCGTCTGCCCTGAATTCGTCCCACTTGAAGGAACTCGACTTGAGCTACAATCATCCGGGGAACTCTGGCCTGATGCTGCTTTCAGCTCTGCTGGAAGACCCCCAATGCACACTGCACAAACTCAGGTAATAAAGCATAGATCTGTCACTTATCAGTCAAGAATCATCCAAACATGTTCGTAAACTATTGATATATTCACGATCATACATTTCAGTGCGTTTATATATCTATGTTTTGTGGGATAAACCAACTCTTAACTAGAATATGGTGCGACTAATTTGCTTCACAAGTCATTTAATCAGTAAATCGAGTCAAGCTGTGTTTAGTTTAACATTGGTATGAATCCAGCTGTTCTGTGAAGTCCTCAGAGGTTTGCTAGACAACATCAGCGAAGAGAGAATGCCATGAAGACCAAGGAAAGCAGCAAGCTGGTCAGATAGGAAGTTGGGGAGAACTTTATCATCTTAAAATGGAAAGAGTGCCAGCCAAATAATGTCTGACCACCTAAAACTGACAAACCAGACAGAGAGATTAACCTTCCAGCTGGACAATAGTCTGAAACTTCCCGCCAGAGTCACAATGCGGGTCTAGATCAACGGAGATCCATGTGGCCCAGTCAAAGTCCTGACTGCATGAAAATAGATGTTTACAATAGCTTTTGACCCAGTCTGACTGAATTGGAGCTACATGGAAAATAAAAAGGAGCTAAATGCTCTTTCTCCTGATGGGCAAAGCTGGCAGGGTCAGAAGAAAAACCCTTAAAGCTCCTGCAGCTGCAGCAAACAGAGGATCTGCAAAGTGTTGAAATGGGACGACTGATTAAAAAAAATGTTTATTAAATGCATTTCTAAAAAAAATAATGCACTACTTTGTGTTGGTCCATCTACAAAAACACATTGAAGTTTATGGTAATAAGTTAACAAGATTTGGAGCAGTTTAAGGGTTCTGAATCCAACTACAATCACGTGACGTTGATTTAAAGTGTTGATTGACGTAACTTTTAGTTTTGATTTCAAAAAGGTTACGCTTTTGGAATCCTGCGCCAGAGAAGGGAGAAATATTTCTCAGTTCAATTAAAAAGTGTAGGAATAAAAGAAAACTTTGACACACAATAAAAGCAGCAGGAAAACATGTAATGTGTCTCGTTTCAGCGTGGACCAGTGTGGTGAATCCAGAATCCAACCCGGTCCCAGGAAATGTAAGTGACCGCCGGTATATTTGTGAGTTTCTTTCTGTTTTCTTGGACTCATGCGAATGATTCCTTCTTCTGTGTTTACGTTTCAGACTTTAGGAGATTGACCCTGGACCCAAACACCGCACACAGGGATCTTTCTCTTTCCGAGGGAAACCGGAAAGCAACGCGGTGGACCAAGCAGCCGTATCCCGACCATCCGGACCGGTTCGACTTCTACACTCAGGTGCTGTGCAGGGAGGGACTGACTGAGCGCTGCTACTGGGAGGCCGAGTGGATCGGGAGGGTCTGCGTCGGCGTGGCCTACAGACGGATGTGCAGAAAGGGAGAGGGTCCGGAGCGCTGGATAGGCCGCAACGACCTCTCCTGGGGCCTGAACTGCAACAAAGACGGCTACAGGGTTCTGCACGGCGGCATGAATGAAGTTGTGCACGCAACACCTAACTCCAATAGAGTAGGAGTTTACTTGGACTGGGCGGCAGGGGTGCTGTCCTTCTTCAGGGTGTCCTGCGGTGACCTGACTCTCCTCCACACCTTTTACACCGCCTTCACCGAGCCCGTCTACCCCGGTTTCCAACTTGGCTGGGTGGACTCAACCGTGCTGCTGTGCTAATAATAATAATAATAATAATAATAATAATAATAATAATAATAATCCAGAGGTTTCCCCTCGGATATCTCCTGGCCTGGAGGAACCAGGTTCTCTACCGCCTATCTGAGCCAAGTGTTGCAATGCTTTGAGCCTGCTGTCTGCCGTTCTGAGTTTAACAAAAATGTATTATATTAAGGCTGAACATGTAGAAAAATCCAGAAAAAGAAACAATTTAAAGCTATTTTTAAGTCATGAGTGTCTATTCCAGGGGTGTCAAACATACGGCCCGCCGAACAATCATGGGCTCAACAATTTAGTCCGGCCCGCTGGCTAAATGGATTATCATTATATTATTATTATTATTATTACTTTTTTTTTTTTTTTTCCAGTGTCCTGTCTGGCCATGTGGCAATAAGAATTGTTGTCTTAATGCCAAAAAGAGCTCATCAGATTTGACTTTCACAAGTGGAGCAGTACTGCTTTTGCTATCGTGCTCCGCTTGATTTATGAATGTGAATAGTTTTATTATGATTCATGCGGGGAATATCTCAAATGATATGGACACTACAATGGGAAAGTAGGAGAGGAAAGGAAGAACAATAAGAAGAAAGAAAATGTGAAAGAAAGAGGAGATAATAGGAAGAAAATGATAAAACAATTATTGAAACAAACATGTACTTCGTTTAATTGAAAATCTGCAGTTCCTATATTGTCCTCGAGGGGCGCTGTGTTTTAATCCGCAGATGGTAGCACTGAGCTTCAGATGTGGAAAATTGATTTTAAATAATGTCTTAATGTTTATCTGTTTGATGTATTTTGTCATGCAGGACAGTGTTTTTAAGTTCCAAAAAAATGTGAATAAATGTTTTTCAACATTGTACAATCACTGTGATCAGTTCTTATGCATAATGCACAAGTAAATGTTTAACTGAGTAAAAGTATTGTTGAAATTGCACATACCTTTTCTAAAAATGCTGAGGTTATTCATAATATATTGTGTAAAAGTGAAATTCATTTAATATAAAAATCAACAACAAGTCCACTTTTATTAGTTCTATTTAATCTTGCAATGAGTTAACTCGTGTGGCCCTCATGAGATCAGATTAAGCTGTATGCGGCCCCTAAACAAAAATGAGTTTGACACCCCTGGTCTATTCAAGGGTTTAATGGGATATTGAGAACATTTAAAATAACACTGGTGCCATAACCGAGCCTTTTCCTCCATTTTGTATTGTAAACATTTTCACTTTGGTTTAAATTCTAATAAAATGCCAAATATTAACAAAAGTCGTGTCTATGAAAGTAGTGACATGTTTATTTCTTTTTTTACCGAAGCATCTGTCCTATAAAGTTGCACGTTGAGTTTTAATCCCTTTCATTCAGGCGAGTGGCTCTTAAATGAACCTCTCTGACGCTCGATTTTAACTTCAGGAAGTCGTTGAGTTCCCGTTTGGTTATCCATTTGGGAACGAGTGTGTCAAATGGTGTGAATTTTCTCTAATACACACAATCTGTACTGTATTTAAATACACGTATTGTAATGTTGAATTTAATGATGAATGAATTTAAAGACCCGTCAGGATCGTTTTCCTGTTTCAGTCGATTCTCAGGTGAAGGTAGAGAAATGTACGGTCTGCCTCCATTATTCCATCATCAGTCTGACACGTACCAGAATCTACTGGCAACAAACCACACCCTCAGCATGATGCTGCCACCACCGTGCTTGACAGCTAGAACAGCAGTTCTAGGTTTCAAACCCACACCTCGACTCACCAAAATTGTTTCTGTTGTTAAATAGTTCAATCTGGGCCAACATATATGTAGGTTGGCAGTTCAAACGCAGCCGTACTGTGTTTAATTCCTGACCTTTGGGCAAATCGATGCACATCATTGTCCTTCTTCCTGTTCAGCTGCTTATGAGAAAAGGCCCCTAGCAACATAAAACATAGCATAAAACACAAACCACCTAAATGTTAAAATGTTGCTTAGAGAAACCACATGAGCTTGAAACATTTTTCTTTTCTCCAAATCATTAAGTTTTAAGTTATAAAACGACTCCTCCCTGCAAAAAAGCCCAAACTGGCATAACAGGCATTCAAAATTGGGGAATGTGAAGCTTTGACCCACATTAAGTACGTACGATCAGCTGCAACTTCCTTTTAGATTTGTGTTAAAATAAAGACATCTTAACCTTCCTCTGGTGTTAGCTTTCTGCTGCCATCTGTAGTGTTAGCGGGTCATTTTGGACCCGTGTATTAAATCAGCCATAAAATACCCTAAAAACAATCTTTTATCATCCAATGTTTTCTTAACTCTTGTTTAGCTGGTTGGGCTCCCTTATTCATGAAAAGATTGGTATTAATATTTTTTTGTGGCCCCCTGGGCCTTTGTTTTAACAGCATACCCCTCGTTTTCAATGTCATAAAAGTGGTCAAATGAACCACCTCTACACTCAAATGGCTTGACAAGCCTGGACATGTCTCCCTTTGTTTGTTCTTGCAAAAAGGCAAAGAGAAAAGCCCCTTAATGAAGCTCAAGTGGTTGGAGAAAGAGGCTGTTGGTTGACTGTGTGTTCATGATTTAATTTTGGGCATTTTTTATTGTTTTATAATAGAAAATTTTAACCGGGTCACAAATGACCCGAACACCACAAAAGTCATTTTTTTCACCAGAGCACTTTATAATTTAGTAAAAAAAAAAAAAAAAAAGATTTTACTTTGTTTAAATGGAAGTCCCTGACAAAGTAAAAAAGTTTCAACTCAAAAAACAAATGTATGAAGTGTTTTATGCATGTTAAAACTCAAAACGGGTCCGTCTGGACCCTAACACCATAGGAAGGTTCAAGTCGCAGTTTGTCTACAAACGGCCAAAATCTGTCTAAAAAAAAGTACCTTTTTTTTTTAACAATTTTTAAAAAATGCTTCTCTTCAATAAATACAAGAGGATCAGAAAGTCTGATTTCACTTTAAACAATCATTTTATTAGCAGTCCCAGGAGGCAATGGAAAAACAAAAGGGGAAGGAAAAAAAAAAAAAAAAAAAGGAGGAACAGAAATTAAGTTTACAGTAAACATGGCGGGTCGATCAGCGAACATAAAGACAGAGCAGAGGGCTGAACACACACACACACAAAAATCACATCATTAAAACAGAACGGAAAGTGATAAATGAGCGGATCCGAAGGGTCGTGTGTGTTGGCTGATCCCTCTGTTCCCCAGGAGAAATTCACCAGGACCGACCCCGCTTTCACTCGCACACACAGTCCCACTCACTCTCACACACAAACTTATCAAAAAGCCCCTCAACTTGAGTAAATCCATGATTTCCAACCTCAGATGATCGTGACGGAGAAACCACGAAAACCCCGGGTCTTTAAAACGGTAATTCTCTATTAATTCTGTACACATATATTTTATTTACACACTGAAAAGCATCTCGGCGTCTCAGTGCGGATCCGAGCTCATCTGCTGTCGTGCTCTGCTCGTTTTTTTTTTCTGCTGGAGACTCTCCTCTTTCACACAAGTCTGGACATCCGACGCCTCCCGCTTGGATCGTTATAAAGTCTGAAGCGTCCTAAAGTTTTCTTCACATTTTAATTAAAAAAAAAAAGCTCCTAAAACATCTGAGATCGATCTTTATTTGCAGTTTTTTTTTTTTTTTGCTTGTCAGATAAAACTAATCCGAATTGTACGTCTGATTCTTGAGAGATTTTGGAGCCACATTAAAACGGATTTCAACTGAATTTGTTTCTTTTCTGGTTTGTAGTTCAATCTGGTGTTTGAATTTAAATCATTTCTCTTTCAGTTTAGCTGATGCATAGTGGCTGATTTAAAAAAAACAAAAAAAACGGGTCAAATGGCGACTAATCCATTCATATCTCATACTAAACCCACACACACACGCACACACACACACAAAGACATTATGATCGGGAGCAGCACGGGGGACTAAGGCCATGATTAAAGTGGATAAGAGACATCTAGAACAGCATTTATTTAGTTTTATTTCCATACATAGATGTCTGTCACTGTATTGGGACTCAATCGTATATAAAAAAAGTGTTTGCTATCCGAGTCGTTTAAGCTCTCCCCACCGGAAAAAGAAAAGCCTTTCAGTGCTATTAATACAGACAGTACAACTAGTTATTCGAGCTTTGTCTTTCCGTCACCAGCCGGTTGCATACATAGTTGTTCTCTGGAGTATACACATCACCCTTCCACCTCATCTTATTACGGCCTCGCTGAGCAGATCTGAGGCAGAGTAAAGCTTTTCACTCACGCCAGCCATCATACAGGGTCTGATCTGTAAGCTGGAGCTCAGCTGACAGACAGCAAGGAGAGTTTTCATTTTGTACGGTTAAAAAAAAAAAAAAAAAAAACAACCAAAAAAAAAAACTTTTGAAGGGTGAAAGGTTGACCGGGGCTTTTTTTGGGGGTGGAGGAGTTTTTGGAGCTCGTTGGGATCCTTAGCTGAGAAGCTGGCGGATCTCCTTGTGCATGTGACACAGGAAGTCTACGTATGACGCTCCCCCGCTGGCGCTCTTGTCCTCCACTAGGAAGTGCTTGAAGATCAGCTCGGATCGGTCTTCCTGTTTCACCACCATCAGCTGAGGAACGGAGGAAGAAGAAGAAGAAGAGAGGCAGGGTGAGCAGGGTGTTGGTGCAACCTGGGTTTTCATCGTTACACCTGATTGTTCGCTGCAGGGGGCGCCGCGAGGAAGCCGAACATCAGCAGGGCTGTGAGACTTTGACAAAAATCTAAATTTCAACCATAATTGCCATTTATCTGGGACTTTTTCTCTGCATTAACCACAAGCAACAAAAATGGCCTCCAGATAAAGATGTTTGTAAACAAAAACTATTTAAAACAAGAAATGTAACTTTTTATTTATCAGAATATTATTATTCAAGAGAAATGCCTTTAATTGATTTGGACATCAATCCTTATTGAACATAAAGTGCAGCCAACAAACAAACAAGTCTATGTAATAAACTAATTGACTGCTACTTGATGCTATGGTGAGATTCCTGGAAGTTTCTGGTAAAAACATGATTATACAAACTCTAAAACAAATAAAACTAGATTATCTCACTGCTATAACTCTCTTCCCTTCCATGTGGAGCAAACCCACTTTAAGCACATTATGACACCTAAAGGACGCGTCTGATCTATTAATTGTTACGTAGCCAAAAGTTGCAGACCTCCGCGATTCGGAAAAGACAATTTTTAAAATTGCGATTATATTGCAGATGCGATTAATTGATTAAATCAGAAACTGTGGCTCCATCCAAATACCATTAATAATAGCTCCTAGCTCCTGTTCCTTTACCTTTCATGGGGTCAACAATAGGAGGAGTAAAGGAGCTTCGGACTGAACTCTGTGAACACAACTTCACAGGATAAAGGTTAAAATCTAAATCGTTTTTTACATTTTAACACAGCGCTACAGCAGGAGCTTGATTCCTTATTTTAAACTTAGAGTTTTTTCAAAAGTAAAAAAAAGGGGGAAAAAAAACATAAAAT
This sequence comes from Fundulus heteroclitus, assembly GCF_011125445.2. Lineage (NCBI taxonomy): Eukaryota > Metazoa > Chordata > Actinopteri > Cyprinodontiformes > Fundulidae > Fundulus > Fundulus heteroclitus. The sequence continues at coordinate 10,006,163 of NC_046370.1, forward strand.
TATGTTAAGCTTGTAACTTTTTGTTCTCTCTCTTTTTTTTCTTCATAGAAGGTACACCTGGTTTGTTGTTCTGTTAACTATGACATCATCCAGAGAAGATGGCTCACTCGCTATTACCATCTAATGTAGAACAGATTACTGGATCAATGTGTGCTTCTGTGCTTTTTTTGTCTGTCTTGTGTCTCTGTTCTGTCTTCTGTAACCCCAGTCGGTCGAGGCAGATGACCGCTCACACTGAGCCTGGTTCTGGTTCTGCTGGAGGTTTCTTCCTGTTAAAGGGGAGTTTTCCTCTGTACTGTCGCTTCATGCTTGCTCAGTATGAGGGATTGCTGCAAAGCCATCAACAATGCAGACGACTGTGAACTGTGGCTCTACTCTTCTCCAGGAGTGAATGCTGCTGTCAAGACTTGATGCAATCTGCTGTGTTTCCTTAGATAGGAAACTTTCTGACCAATCTGTATAATCTGATTGAATTTGACTTTGGAAAGTGCCTTGAGATGACATGTTTTATGAATTGGCACTATATAAATAAAATTCAATTGATTTATGGTGAAGGATGCAGGTATTTGTTGATAAAACATTTCAGAAGAGCTCATTTTCCAGCTCCAAGTTTGAAAAATGCACAAGTTGTCCTCCGGAGTCCAAATTCTAGGTGAGTAAAATCAGACGAGTCTCAAAATCCAACATGGCTGCCAGAGAGTTTGTTGCCCTTCCTGAGCTTAAAAAAAAAAAAAAAAAAAAAAAGACCTAAATAACCCCTTGAAGAAATCAGTTAAACCTCGAGTTTATTAGATTTGTCCCGAGTAGCAACTCAGATACCAGCAGGAGCATCTGTACCACAGTCTGAGAACATTAGCTATGAGTAAACCATAAAAGAAGAGTTTTAAATGTAGTTTTAGTTGAATATTGTTGTCTTTTTTTAATTTTGTGTCATTAAATAAGAAGCATTTTAGTATTTTTGTGTTTTAGCTTTGCGTTTTTAGTCTGTATTTCTGTCTGGCACATCAGCAGACCAACAACTGGCTCTAAAATAAGAACGAGAAAGACAGAAAAGGGGCTTCTGGCCCACTGGCAGCCATAAAAGGAGAATTAAAGCTTGCCTTCATGTATCGGGACCGCTGCGCTCTGAAGGAGTCCACGATCTCTCTGAGTCTTTGTGAGAACGGGTTGTCCAGGACAGGCAGACTCGTCTGGAACAAAAAAACAAGGACGAATCAGAACGCCACGTCATGCCAAATATGGAAACAAAAAAACAGGATCTGAGGCAAAACATCAACATCTAAGAATGTTTTATTTTATCAAACAGCAACACTTTAAGGGAACTTATTACCATCGTGCCTTTCAGAGTTCATGAAGAACTGATTTGACTGAAATGGCCCAGAAAACAAAAGACATAAAAATATCCCACTGCATTAGAGAGTTCAGTCAGAAATGTTTAAAAACTGTGCAGAGCCAGAACCCACCTTTAAAAATATAAATATGGTTACCATAACAGAACCTACATGCTGCATATCACTGAATTAAGTGTTTTTGTATTTAAAAACACAACCGGTTTAGGATTAAAGACAGTTATAGGTGCAGGGTGCTTGCTCTTTTTCCAAATTAAAATTCCAGACTTTTTTAAAACTGATATTTTTTTTCCCAAGACCTTAACTTTATGTACTTGTATACTTGTGTGCCTACCGCCTACTTCATTGGTTGAGATTGTACAAACTGTTTATTAGAAATGTTAATTTTTATAGGCTAGTATCCAATGAACAAATGCATTATTCACAGTAAATTATGCTTTTACTGGTGAAAACGTTTCAAAACATGAAAATCACAAGTACATGAATTTCACATCAAACAAGTGTTTGATTCCATTAGGCTAATACAGTACGTGACCAGTTAGTAAAATTATAGTTTTATAGCCTACCTTCCTATTTCTCATTTCACAATGCCTTTGAGCATACTGTAAAATTCTACCATACATTTTTTCCCCCATACTTTATTAAGACTTTCACTCAAAATTCCATACTTATTAAGACTTTCAAGACTTGCGCAAGCACCCTGTAGGTGGAAACATCCCGATGATAAAAAGACAGATCTGCAGGTTTCAGACGATCAGAGATAGATTCTGGTCCCCTTTCAGTTCAGTTCAGTTTATTCGAACAACAAAACAATATAAGATGTGTAAATACAACACAACACAATGAATACATAAACCATAATAAATTGTTCGAAAAGGAATGGGACGAAGTATAAACTTTTAAGTTTCCCATCCCTAATGATTCAAGTGACCTAAGTTGCTCATTTAACTAGTTACATTCACTCTTCCATATTAATCTACCTGTTTTTTATCTTTCCTCGTCTACATATTTATCCAAAAGTAATTTTTTGTACCTTCTCTTAAACAAATTTATGTTCACACTCTGCTTTAAACACGGCTTTAAACTATTCCATAACTTCACTCCACTACTTGATATAGTCATTCTTTTCATCGTTGTTCGTACCATCTTCGTTCTGAATACTGCATCTCCTCTAAAGTTATATTTTTCATCTCGTTCTTGAAACAATTCATTTATATTTTTAGCCACGAGTTTGTTTTTTACTTTATACATTACTTGCGCTGTCTTAAATTTTACCAGGTCTGTGAATTTTAATGTATATAGCTTTAAAAATAATCGATTGGTGTGCTCTCTAAATCCTACTTTGCATATTATTCTTATTGCTCTTTTTTGTAGTGTACATATGGATTGTAATGTGCTCTTATAGATGTTGCCCCAAACTTCAACACAGTAAATCAAATATGGCAAGAACAATGAAAAATAAAGCATTTTTAGAGATTTTGGGTTCAATATATGACTCGCCTTACTAAGAATAGCACAGCATTTGGCAAGCTTATTTTTCATATTTCCCAACAAAAAACAGCCTGGGGATAAAAAAAAACCGCTCGCTGTGAGCTGCAAACGTTTCCTCTCACCAGGTTGGGATCGATCTGGCTGAAGCTCGGCGTGCCGAAGATGTTGACGAGCAGCTCCTGCTGGACGCTGGCCCCCACCCACAGGAAGAGGTGGAGCCCCGTCTCCATCAGGTAAACGCCGCCCTTTGGACAGCCTCTCTTCGGAGTCCCTCACCGCCACGGGCAAAGACTCGCTTTCCAGCTTCATCTGGGAGAATTCAGAAGAAAACGGAGAAAAACGATGAGCGTGACACAAAACGCCGTGGAGGGAACGATCAGAGACAAACGATCACTGCTAGCTGAAGAGCTGCACGGACATGGTGGTCACTTTATGTCAGCGTCTTTCATCTCGTTAAAAAAAAAAAAAAAAAAAAAATCACGGCTTCACTTTCTAAATGGGAAAATAAAACCTGTTATTTTAGAAAAAGGAATATAGGCTCAAACCTGAAAGTAGGCTGAAAATACTGATAGAGATCCAGATCGTCGATAAAACAAGCAAAATATTTTACAGAAGTAAACTGCTTTTAAGGAATGAATATTAAACTTCATCACCCGTCTTCTTTTAATGAAAAGCAGACAGACGTGACGGCTTTTGCTCGTTTTAGAGTAGTCAAATCTGAGCAGTGGTGAAATCTAGCTGTTTTATTTTTCAGCTGATGCAATAGTTTAAGATAAAACTGTGGTTAAAAACGACGGTTTTAAACCAGAATCTAATCTTTTCCATCATTACAACTCAGCTGTTTCGCTGTAACAGGGCTTCCTTGCTGTAGCGAAACGCTGAAGCACAGCTCTTCACCGTTTATTATTATTATAAAGAACATTATTTTATCCTCTCTGCACTGACTGCTAGACTTTTTTTTAAACTGGTGTATGCTCATTTTAAAACCTTTAATAGTAAAATTCACTGTGGATTTATGCCTGGGTGCCTGGGAATGTGGGGGAAAAACTGGATAGGACACGAGGAAACAAAGGAGAAAAGGCAGGATAGAAGGACACCAGAGAGTTTAGGAAGGATACAAGGAAAAAAAAAAGTCAAAACAAAGAGGAAAAGGAATGGAGGACACAAAGAAGGAAGCAAGAAAAAGGAAGATTAATAGGACATAAGACAGGAAAGAAAAATTAAAGTATGAGAGGAAAAGAAGGAACACAAAGAAAGAAGTGACCAAAGGAAGTAAGGACACAAGAGAGCAATCACAGAAGTAAGAAAATAAGGAAAGAAAGGAAGGACACAAGGAAGGAGGAACCACAGAAAGGAAGCATAGACTCAAGGAAGGGACGCAAGACAAGGTGAAGGAATAAAACAAGACAAGAAAAAAGGACAGAAGGAAAGAAAAAGGAGCAATGAAGGAAGGAAAAAAACAAGTAAATAAAAACAGGAATAGCTAAAGAAAATAACATAATCAGGTAAAAACAGACAAAAGACAAGACGTTAGGGCACAAGCAAGAAGAGGAGGACACAAAGGAGGAAGGAACCACACAAGGAAAGGTCACAAGACAGAAAGAAAGGCCAGAGGAGAAAACAAAACTTAAGACAATGGAACAGGAAATTAAACCTGGAAACAAAAATTTTATAGTTATAAAGTCCAGGAAGATACAGAATCCAGAGTCTTTCTCCTCGGCCCGACGTCTCTGACCTCTTGGTCTCTTCCTGTGAAACTTGCTCTTGAATCCACTCCTGCTCGGCCCTTGATGCATTTCTGTAACTTATTTTTATTATATAGTTTCTTTCCCTTTATCCATGTGGGGTATATTCTTGAAACGACTTGCATTTTACTTTAGGTATTGCATCCTTTAAAGCAGGGGTGTCAAACATCCGGCCCGCCGAACAATTTAGTCCGGCCCTGGGGCTAAATGCATTATCATTATAAAAAAAAAAAAAAAAAAAAAAAAAAAACAGTGTCCTGTCTGGCAATGTGGCAATAAGATGCCACAAAGAGCTCATCAGATTTGACTTTCACAAGTGGACAAGATAAAAGGAAGAGAATGATAAAACAATTATTGAAAAAAACATGTACTTCGTTTAATTGAAAATATGCAGTTCCTATATTGTCCACGAGGGGCGCTGTGTTTTAATTAGCAGATTAAGCTTCAGGTGTGGAAAAATTCAAATAATTTCTTAATTTTTATCTGTTTGATGTATTTTGTCATGCAGGACAGTGTTTTTAAGTTCCAAAAAATGTGAATAAATGTTTTTCAACATTGTACAATCACTGTGATCAGTTCTTATGCATAATGCACAAGTAAATGTTTAACTGAGTAAAAGTATTGTTGAAATTGCACATACTTTTCTTAAAAACGCTGAGGTTATTCATAATATATTGTGTAAAAGTGAAATTAATTTAATATAAAAATCAACAACAAGCCCACATTTATTAGTTCTATTTAATCTTGCAATGAGTTTACTCGTGTGGCCCTCTTCAGATCAGATCAAGCTGTATGCGACCCCTCAACCAAAATGAGTTTGACACCCCTGCTTTAAAGCATTTTATAAATGAAAGTAGCTAAGCAGTGAACCAATTGTTAAATCGGGATTTTACACCACATCTGCTACACACAGAGACGTGAGTAGATGTGTGTGCGGTCTCACCACTGGCAGCAGGCGCGGGTAGAAGAACACGTGGGTCTCTGCGACGTCCATGCAGCCAATCAGCTGCCTGAGGTAAGCCCTGTCGTCCAACGAGACGTCGGCTCCCGGCAGCAGGACGTCGCTCTTCAGCACGCAGTTCAGATACACGGGGAGGAGCTTCATGCACTCCGGCAGGATGAGCTGGAAAAACAAACGCATCTTCAGGAACCGCCGATAACACTTTGTTTGTAGAAACAGGATCGCAGCAGAGCTGGTTCATTACGTTGGGCCGCTTATGGTGCAATTAACAGATAATTAATTAGGGTGTTTAAAGGCAGACACCCTGTCTACTTTTAAGACTAATCTTAAAACTTTCCTTTTTGACAAAGCTTATAACTAGAGTGGCTCATGTTACCCTGAGCTACCTCTATAGTTATGCTGTGATAGGCTTAGGCTACTGGAGGACATCAGGGTCTAATTTTCTCACTCTACGGATTTCTACTGTTCTCCAGTTTTGCATTGCGCTGGATTGAAATGACTGTTGTCATTTCAGCTTTTAACTTTTTGTTCTCTCTCTTTTTTCTTCATAGTAGGTACACCTGGTCTGGCGTTCTGTTAACTGTGACATCATCCAGAGAAGACGGATCACCTGCTACTACCATCTAATGTAGAACAGATAACTGGATCAATGTGTGCTTCTGTGCTTTTTTGTCTGTCTTGTTGTGTCTCTGCTCTGTCTTCTGCAACCCCAGTCGGTCGAGGCAGATGACCGTTCATACTGAGCCCTGGTTCTGCCGGAGGTTTTTCCTTCCCTGTTAATGGGGAGTTTTTCTTTCCCACTGTCGCTTCATGCTTGCTCAGTATGAGGGATTGCTGCAAAGCCATGTACAATGCAGACGACTGTCCCTGTAGCTCTACGATTCTCCAGGAGTGAATGCTGCTTGTCGGGACTTTGATGCAATCAACTGGTTTCCTTATATAGGACATTTTTGACCAATCTGTATAATCTGATTGATTTGACTTTGTAAAGTGCCTTGAGACGACATGTTTCATGAATTGGCGCTATATAAATAAAATTGAATTGAATTTAAAGGTTACGTGAAGGGTAAATTACAAAAAAAGAAAGTCGGGATGTTTATTTATTAATTTTCATAGAATTAAAAGGTAGTATAATGTTAGCTGTTGGGAGGAAAAGGGACTCAAATGTAACCTAAACAATGAAAAATGAACAATTAAAACAAATGTTTTGTATGGTGTGAGGTTTGTTCATTACCTGACCAGCAGACGATGGACTTGCACAGTTCTTTCTATAGCAGGCCAGGATCTGAGCGCACTGGTTGACCAGAGTGTCCCTCACAGCCTTGGTGGGGTTGTTGGTAATGCCCCTGAAAGCTGCAGCACACAAAAACACAAAGAATCACATCTTCGTGTTGGAAAGGAGCTCATTTCTAAAACCCTGAACAATGATTTCTGCACAGCTGCAGCTCTCCGCTTCAGTCAAATGTTGCCTCTTTGCCGTTAATGGTTAATTATTTGATTTAGAGTGAAACATAACTTACAGGAAGTTAACGTTAAAACCCTCCAGGGTTGCTTCTAAGAATCATAATGGTGTGGTAATGAAAAAAAACAACAAATAAAAACAGTAAGCTCACCGTATTTGGCCAAGTGGTTGATGATTGTGTCCGTCTCACAGTTGCGGTAGAGGTCGGCTAGCTGCGAGCAGCAGTTCACCGCCATGTTATGGATGCGCAGGCGCCTCTGGCCGCTGCAGCTGGTGTACAGCACGGCACACTGCAGGGAGACGGAGGGGAAATAAACCCGTCTTTGTAGAAGTTATTTCAGTTTCCGGTAAACACCGCCCCTACAAGCCCGGGTATGGCCGAGAAGTTCTCCCAACCCAGCTGGAGTTGGTTCAGATTAGTGAAGAGAGACAGAAGATCAGGACTCTGACCCGGTTGATTTCCCCTTCATCAGTGCATTTCAATAAATTAGCATATCACTGAAAAGTGAATTTGTTTCAGTAATTTAATCCCAGAAGATCAGCACATATAGATTCATTTCATAAAGGTTTAGGGCACTTTGCCTTTACCGTTGATGTCGGACAGCTTGTAAAAAAACATTTTTTATGCAGAAATGTTATGCTTTAAGGCCGACAGCAGGGGTCATAATCTCCTGTTCTGGGCTGATCCAACTTTTGAATCATACGGCTGAACCAACTCCTCATGCAATCAAGTTCTTTAGTCCTGGTAACGACTTTATCTGATTTAGACGTGTTTAATGCAGAGACACAGAAAATATGCCCCGTCCTGGATGTATCCAAAGACATTAAAGGAAAATTAAGTGGAAAGAAAACGTGATAAATGCGGCCTTAAAGGGGCCATGACAAAAAGATATATATATTTTTTCCGAGGTTTTGGGGGTATAATATAGTCTGTTGTGCACTGATGAGGGCATGTTAATGTCAAAACTGAATACCAAAGCACCTGCTCTGGGGCAGTCAGCTTTGTTAATTGGCTCAAAAATGGTCAGAGCAGAAAACGGGTTGTCTTTCTACATAATTCATATTCTCCAATCAGAGCACACCATCAAGTAAACGGCCTTCCTGTTCCCCTCCTCCTCCCAGCTGAGTCACTGGCTGACCTGAGAGGAGGTAGGCAGAGCAGTGAGCAGACAGCAGTCCCAGATCAGCCTCACAATATTATCTGCTGGAACAGGATGCAGCCGCCGCTGAAGCCGCTGAGAGAAAATAATGCCATATTAAACCACAAACTAAGTTCACAGCGGTTACTAAAAAGGGGAGCTGAAAAGTCTGAGGGTGCTCAGAAGTGCACGACGTTTCCACTCACTCCCGAAAGACGAGAGAATCACAGAAAAGTTTTCTGGGACTTTAATGAAGACTGTTCCCTGTGAAGGAATTCAAGTCTGGGTTTTCCAACAAACGGATAAAAAAACCCAACAACGTCTGCACCAACACGGAAGGTGGACGCTGTCATTACCCGTAAGTTTATTTCATTTTTAAATGCTGTTAAATGTAAGGAAGGTGTGTTGATAACTGAAAAATTTGGCTGACTGACGGCTTATTATTATTATTAATAATGAATCTACAATACATGAAGTGTTGCAGTGAGAAGGAGGGCGTGGATGGATTTATTTAAATTCTTTGGAGAATTGACATATGCAGCAATATCAACTGCATTATGGTTTATACGGTGATATAATGGCACCTTTAAGGAAACTGTAAAGCAAACCCTATTCAATAGTTTTAAGAGCCTAAACATAAAGACGTTTCAAAAAACCACAAACTACAACTTCTTTCTTGTCTTAAAGCTGCTTCAGAACCACGTCTTCTGCTGAAACAGCCAGAACCGTCCCATTTGGGCTACCAAGAAAAAAAAGAGGGATAAACTCGTCCAAAGCTTCTCCTAGAAACTGAATTTTGGGTTTCATTAGTTGTGACCCATAAATATTATAATCAACAGAAACCAATCATTGAAATTGATCAGTCTGGGTTTAAAGTTGCAAGATATAAATTGAGTTCCACTTTAATTACTGGAACAGATATTCAGATTCCTGCATGACTGCTGGCCAGGGTTCCTACAGCATAAGGCAAGTTAAATTCAAGACTTTTTAAGACTTTTTAATGCCACTTGAAATAAAAAGTTAAGACCAACTTCACGATAAACAAGATAAACCTGGTTGCGACAACTTCACCCAAATGTTGATTTTAACATCAAACATTACTTTCTGGCCCAGTAGACATGTTTAAAATTTTGAAAAACATTCCATATAGGAAGAAAGCTAAAAATAAAAAACACACAAATAACAGATATATTTTTAACAACTATGGAACTGAACTCACAAACTTTGTTTTGTTCTCTACTAAAATAAACTATAAATCAGTTTTATAAACCACAACATAAGCAGTGCCAACTCTTTTTCGCAGCTATGGTTCGGCCGCAACAGTTTTTATCGGTTCCGCTATCGGCACGGAACCAATAATGTTTACATTGTGCTGTTCGGCAAATTAAAAAAAATATCTAATTGTGTCAATTATTTTTCTGTTTGGTAACGATTACAAAAATAAAATCCTAATTATGACCTGGTAACCCTTTTAAGACTTAAGAAAGACTGATTTAAGACATTTTAATGCCAATTAAGGCCTTTTATATTACAGAATTCAATGCCTTTTAAGACTTTTTAAGGATCCGCGGGAACCCTGGCTGGCTCAGCGGTCCATCCTGAGCTACCGACGCACCTGCATGAGGGCTCCCGTCTCCTCGCTGAGCTTATCGTCGTGTTTGAACTCCACAGTGACGGCCTTGTCACAGTCCAGGCCCGCCAGCTCCACATCCGTGGTGTTATTCATGAAGAACGAGCCAAAGAAGTCTGTCGCTCGGATCCCTGCAGGGGGGGCGACGGGCGAAATTTACAACGCTGGCTTCCTCCGGCTGGACGGCTTTTAACGCGTCTTAAGTTCAGCTCGGCTTTGGCGGCCTGGATACTTACCTGTGCTCGTCCGCACCCTCATGACGGCATCGAACCCGACTGGTTTCTGAACGTCCCGTCTGAGGTCGTTCAGGAATCGCTCTTGATCTGCCTGAGCCTGTGGCGATGAAGACTAGTTTACTCTAAAAGCTCAAAGAGCGTCAAAGCGGCTTCTAGATTTTGCATTTTCCCCACCTGAAAATAGGTATATTTGTAGATGGAACCTCCAGTGGAGACAGGAACCACTCCCAGCGTGGCCAGGTCAACGTACTGATTGGGGAAGAGGAACAGATCCACACAGCAGCCCTGGGCGACGCACTCCTTCGCCAGGTTGTTGTAGAATCCGACCTGCGGCTGGAACAGAGTCTGCGGACGAGGGGAGAGAGAGACGGGTTGGCGTTGGGACGACACAGTCGAGGCTGCGGCCCAAACGTGTGTTTACCTTCTCCTTGTCGGTCCCGATTAGCTTCTTATCTTCTCGGTTTTTCAGCTTTCCAGGAGCCTCTGCGATGGGCAGCGAGGTGTGAAACACAAACAGCTTCCCGGCACAGTCGGCCGCCTGAGAACATGACGGCAGATCATCATCAGGACCGCCGCGCAGATGTAGCGGGGCGACTTAATGTTTTAAAAAAAATAAAATAATCTTAACTAGACCGTATAACTGTGACCCTCAACATGAAGGAATTAAATAAACTTAATAAAACTGTTTATAGCTAAATTAATAGTAATATAGTAATATGGACTCTGTATTAATATATTACTATATTAATATATTACTGTATTAATATATTACTATATTAATATAGTAATATATTAATATAGTAATATGGACTCTGTATTAATATATTACTACATTAATATAGTAATATATTACTGTATTAATATAGTAATATAATAAAGTAATATATTAATATATTACTATATTAATATAGTGATATATTCATATAGTAATATGGACTCTGTATTAATATATTACTATATTAATATAGTAATATATTACTGTATTAATATAGTAATATAATAAAGTAATATATTAATATATTACTATATTAATATAGTGATATATTCATATAGTAATATGGACTCTGTATTAATATATTACTATATTAATATAGTAATATATTACTGTAGTAATATAGTAATATATTAATATATTACTATATCAATATAGTGATAAATTAATATAGTAAAAAACAAAAACAACAAAACCGAAACAAACAGAACCGTTTCAATTGGAAATGTGGGCTGCACAACATCAGGAAAACGTGATAATATTGCTTAATGATGCAATACCAATATGTCCTGCAATAATAATTCTACGCAAAAGCATTACTTGTCTTTCTGCTTTGGTTTTACAGCATAAATAGAGATAAAGAGTCTAGCAACTGGAAAGCATCTCAACGAAGTTGCACTGAAAACGTTGCTTCTGGTGTTAAGGAACCCTGGGGTTCCTTAACAAATCGCCAAAAAAACAAAGAAACAGGCAGTATTTCATGCTAAAGGACTCCTTACCAAGTTCCTAGCAGTGTGAGGATATTACATCTTTAAAATCCTGTTTTTATTATTCCTAAATAACGTTCTAAGTTTTTGAGAAAGTGAACTTTAGGTTGTCATAAGCTGCAATAAATACTACAATGCAAAAACAGAACTAGAAATAAGTAAAATATTCTTTAAAATAAGTGTATTTGTCCTTGATTTGAGCAGGTAAATAAGATGATCTGCCTATGGAATAAGATTTTTGCACTTAAAATAGGAACAACTCAACTCCATCATCTATTTCAAGTGCAGGATGTCTAAATATCTTATTTTAGGGGTCAAAATACTCATTCCATTGGCAGATAATATTTACCTGCTCAAATGAAGGATACATACGCTAACTTTAAGAACATTTTACTTATTTTTAGATCCGTTTTTGCAGTGTAAAATCTATCAAAGTGAGCAATAAATCTGTATAATGTGGGAAGTTCACTTTTTTCACTGAAGTACTGACAATAAATTAAGTTTTCAATGAAATTCTAATTTATTGAGACCCGTATTCGTGGCTCTTTTGATAGACTCTGTACCCATCTGAGATGACGGTTATTAACTTGCTGAAGCACGGTGTTTGTTGGACAGAAAAAAAGTGGCCATGGTAGGAAGACGTGTTTATAATATCATGATTCACCGATTATTTCAGCTTAATAATGTTTTCCTCATATCCTGAAGCGCTGATAACACCCCAGCAGAGACCGTTTACCTTCAGGGCCTCCAGTCCTGCCTGGATGACGGGTCCAAAGACCGTCTCGGTCTCCCTGGTGTCTGCAAACATCTCTGGGATCTGGTCCAATAAACTGAAAAGCGCAGACGGTGGATCGTTAAGGCGGATGTAACAACCCTGCCGCCTCGTGTGTTTGTCCACAAAGTCACC